>NC_067473.1:139108440-139430581 GCF_947179515.1 Apodemus sylvaticus | reverse complement strand
TGTATTGTCTTGAGCTTAAGATCTCTGGGGGTGCAAACCACCAGGGGGTGTGCCTGTGCCCAGGACCTGAGAACATTGGTGGTTCATCTGCCAGCCAGTTGTGGGGTCTGTGTCCTACGTGAGAATCAACAGAGGGAGTGACCCTCCCCCCCCCACCTCCCCTCCCCGCCACCATCTTTGCTCCATGACAGAGAAGTCCGGGAACACCTGGTTCACCTTGACAACCCAAGTATAACATTGCTTGAGGCAAGACTGAGCCAGGCTCCAAAGGCACAAAAGAGGAAGGCAGCATAGCAGCAATCTGTGCCAGAGGAAACCCAGTCATCCAATGTCGCGGAAATAGCCTTAAAGCACCAGCCAGTGACAATAAGACCATCTAACACTAGTAAGAACTAAATGGCTAAAGGCAAACATAGGAACATTACTAACAGAAACCAAAGCATTATGGCAGCATCTGAACCCAATTCTCCAACAACAGCAAGTCCTGGATACCCCAACACACCAGAAAAACAAGAGTTGGATTTAAAATCACTGGTAAGGATGTTGTTAGAGGAACACATGAAGGACATAAATAAATCTCTTAAAGAAATTCAGGAGAAAAACGATCAAAAGCTAGAAGCTCTTACAAGGGAAGCACAAAAATCACTTAAAGAAATTCAGGAGAATATGGGTCAGAAGGTAGTAGCCAATAAGGAGGAAATGTACAAATCACTTAAAGAAATACAGGAGAACTTTGGTCAACAGGCAGAAGTCATGAAAGAGGAAGCACAAACATTTCTCAAAGAATTAGAGGAAAACACAAACAAGCAAGTGAAGAAACTGAGCAAAAACTTCCAGGATCTAAAAACAGAAGTAGAAACAACCAAGAAAGCACAAAGGGAGACAACTTTGGAGATAGAAAACCTTGGGAAGAAATCAGGGGCCATAGATGCAAATATCAACAACAGAATACAAGAGATAGAAGAAAGAATCTCAGATGCCGAAGATACCATAGAAACCATGGACTCAACAGTCAAAGAAAATGCAAAACGCAAAAAGCTTGTAACCCAAAACATCCAGGAAATCCAGGACACAATGAGAAGACCAAACCTAAGGATTATAGGCATTGATGAGAGTGAAGATTTACAACTTATAGGGCCAGCAAATATCTTCAATAAAATTATGGAAGAAAACTTCCCTAACCTAAAGAGAGAGATGCCCATGAATATACAAGAAGCCTACAGAACTCTAAACAGACTGTACCAGAACAGAACTACCTCCTGTCACATAATAATCAAAACCCCAAATGTACTAAACAAAGAAAGAATACTTACGGCAGTAAGAGAAAATGGGCAAGTAACATATAAAGGAAGACCTATCAGAATTACACCAGATTTCTCACCAGAGACCATGAAGCTAGAAGATCCTGGGCAGAGCTCCTGCAGACTCTAAGAGAACACAAATACCAGCCAAGACTACTATACCCAGTGAAACACTCAATCACTATAGATGGAAAAACCAAGATATTCCATGACAAAACCAAATTTATACAATATCTTTGCACAAACCCAGCCCTACAAAGGATAATAGGGGGAAAACACCATTACAACGAGGGCAACTATACCCTAGAAAAAGCAGGATATTAAACTTCTTTCATCAAACCCAAAAGAAGATAACCACACAAGTATAAAATTAACATAAAAGATGATAGGAAGCAATAACCACTACTCCTTAATATCACTTAACATCAATGGACTCAATTCCCCAATAAAAAGACATAGACTAACAGACTGGTTACATAAACAGGACCCTACATTTTGCTGCATACAGGAAACACACCTTAGTGTCAAAGACAAACACTACCTTAGAGTAAAAGGCTGGAAGACAATTCTGCAAGCAAATGGTCTCAAGAAAGAAGCTGGAGTAGCTATTCTAATATCAGATAAAAGTGACTTTCAACCTAATGTCATCAAAAGAGACATGGAAGGACACTTCTTGCTGGTCAAAGGAAAAAATCCAACAAGAAGAACTCTCAATCCTGAACATCTATGCTCCAAATACAAGGGCGCCCTCATTCATAAAATAAACTTTACTAAAGCTCAAAGCATATTGCACCTAACACAATAATTGTGGGTGACTTCAACACTCCACTCTCATCAATGGACCATTCAGGAAAACAGAAACTAAACAGGGAGACAGTGAAACTAATTGAAGCTTTGGACCAATTGGATTTAACAGATATATATAGAACTTTTCATCCCAAAGCAAAAGAATATGCCTTTTTCTCAGCACCTTCTCCATAATCGATCATATAGTTGGTCACAAGACAGACATTAACAAATATAAGAAGATTGAAATAATCCCGTGCCTCCTATCACATCACTATAGAGTAATCTGTAGTAGCCAGAAGCTGGAAAGGACCCAGGTGTCCCTCAACGGAGGAATGGATACAAAAAATGTGGTATATATACACAATGGAGTACTATTCAGCCATTAGAAACAATGAATTCATGAAATTCTTAGACAAATGGATGGAGCTGGAGAACATCATAGTAAGTGAGGTAACCCAGTCTCAAAAGATCAATCATGGTATGCACTCACTGATAAGTGGATATTAATCTAAAAATTTGGAATACCCAAGAAATAATCCACATATTAAATGATGTCTAAAAAGAATGGAGGAGTGGCCTCTGGTTCTGGAAAGACTCAATGCAGCAGTATAGGGGAATGTCAGAACAGGGAAGTGGGAAGGAGTAGATGGAGGAACAGGGGGAGGGAAGAGGGCTTATGGGACTTGTGGGGAGTGGGGAGCCAGAAAAGGGGAAATCATTTGAAATGTAAATAAAGAATACATCAAATAAAAAAAAAAGAAAAAAATAATAAAAGGAGCAGAAAGACCACACACACAGGGAAACTGAACAATACTCTACTCATTGATACCTTGGTCAAGGAAGAAATAAAGAAAGAAATCAAAGATTTTTTCGAATTTAACGAAATTGAAGGCACATCATACCCAAATCTATGAGGCATAATGAAAGCAGTGCCAAGAGGAAAACTCATAGCCCTGAGTGCCTCCAAAAAGAAATTGGAGAGAGCATACACTAGAAGATTAATGGAACAACTGAAAGTCCTGGAACAAAAAGAAGCTAATTCACCCAGGAGGAGAAGAAGACAGGAAATCATCAAACCCAGGGCTGAAATCAGTCAAGTAGAAATTAAGAGAACCATATAAAGAATCAACAAAACCAGGAGCTGGTTCTTTGAAAAAGTCAACAATATAGACAAACTCTTAGCCAGACTAATCAAAGGGCACAGAGACATTATCCAAATTAACAAAATTAGAAATGAAAGGGGAGATATAACAACAGAAACCAAAGAAATTAAAAAAAATCATCAGATCCTACTACAAAAGCCTGTACTCAATACAACTGGAGAATCTGGAGGAAATGGACAATTTCTTAGACAGATACCAAATACCAAAATTAAATCAGGATCAAATAGATCATCTAAACAGACGCATAACCCCCAAAGAAATAGAAGGGGTCATGGATAGGCTTCCGACCAAAAAAAGCACAGGACCAGATGGTTTTAGTGCAGAATTCTATCAGACCTTCAAAGAAGACTTAACAACAATACTCTTCAAACTATTCCACCAAATAGAAACAGAAGGAACACTACCCAACTCCTTCTACAAAGCCACAATTATGCTTATACCAAAACCACACAAAAATCCAACTAAGAAAGAATTTTAGGCCAATTTCCCTTATGAATATCGATGCAAGAATACTAAATAAAATTCTTGCCCACTGAATCCAAGGACACATCAAAATGATCATCCACCATGATCAAGTAGGCTTTATCCCAGGGATACGGGGATGGTTCAATATATGGAAATCCATCAATGCTATCCACTACATAAACTCAAAGGAAAAAAAAAAACACATGATCATTTCATTTGATGCTGAAAAAACATTTGACAAAATTCAGCATTCTTTTAGGCTAAAAGTCTTGGAAAGGACAGGAATTCAAGGCCCATATCTAAACATAGTAAAAGCAAGATACAGCAAACCTGTAGCCAACATCAAACTAAATGGAGAGACACTTGAAGCAATCCCACTAAAATCACGGAGTAGACAAGGCTTCCCCCTCTCTCCATATCTTTTCAATATAGTTCTTGAAGTCCTAGCTAGAGCAACATAAGGAGGTCAAAGGGATACAAATTGGAAAGGAAGAAGTCAAACTATCACTATTTACAGATGATATGATAGTATACTTAAGTGACCCAAAAAACTCTACTGAAGTGTGGGGAGCTGCTTTGACGCACCCTAAAGATGGCGCCTGGCCGTGTGCCAGGCTCACTGCTCGGAAGAGCTTGAGTGCCTAGCCTGCTCCTGCCTTATTGCAACCTATGAGCATTTGCCATGTGGCTCATGTAGATTGGCTCATTATAGCATATTTAAGGGGGTTTGGGAAGTGCCTCAGGGTCAGAAGATTGTTCAAGGTTCCTGAATAAACCACTTAAGGAAGTTCATGCATTGCGTCTTTCCTTGCTGGTTGAGATAGGCACGATAAGTGGTGGCCCGTACTGGGACATCAGAACTTGTTGCAGTCAGGGTAGCTAGCTGGTAAGTTTCTGGGTAAGTGGGACAAAGGAAAGTTCTTAGTATTGAGAGACTATAAAGTTCCCGGTTAAGTGGGACAAAGCAATGTTCTTGGTATTGAGAGACTATAAGGTTCCGGTAGTGGACTTAAATACACCATGGGTAACACCTCTTCTAGTAGATTTTTACTTGCAGCGCTTAAGAATCTGTTGAAAGCGAAAAGACTAGGACTGAAAGATATTAGTACTGGTTACAAGTGTTCTTTCTATGTATTGTCTTTGGTGCACCAATTTGTCCACATGTGTCTGTCCTTGTTTTGTTGTTTGAATGAGTGTCCTATGTTTCATGTTGAAAAGAAAAAATGGTAAAAAACTTTATTTCATATTGAAAAGAAAAATTGGTAAAAACTTTATCTGCTGGAGGTCCATCTCTTGATTCAGTCTCAGTTTACACAGCAGAGGCTGATTTAAGCTGCCCTGCATTTAGCTAGGAGTCAAGCACAGCTAGAGAAAATCTACTTTTAAAAGGGCCAGCAGCTTCTCAAGTTCTAGAGCAAATAGGCTGATGGTTATTTCTCCTATTGGAGCTAGAACTTCAGTTTTTGCTTCCTGTGCTTTGCAATGTTTCCATGAATACTAAACCATGTGTTTTAGTCCCATTCTTCTGTAGTTCGAAAAGTCTCTAATGAACAGAAAGAAGACAAGAAGAAACTGAATTGTTCTAGCAGATTGTGTATACTGACAAACTACTGAGAGTATGAAAATGCTGCTGTGGTTGAAGAGTTCCTGGAATTGTGTCTATGCCTCTAAATAATGAAGGGAGATTCCCTGCCACCTTATATTACCATCAGAGAGACTTTGGGATTATCGCCACCCCTGATTAAAAAAGGTCTGGGTCCATGGCACTGGGGTTTTTGGCTTGTGGAGCTGCCACATTGGGATTGTTCCTTCTAAACCATATGTGCAAACAACAAAACCAGTCCAGAGCAGTAACTGAACAAGTGCTTATGTCTTTTGCACAATATAATACATCTGCTCAAATTTGGCTCAGCCTGTATCGAGAATAGTTAGTCTATGATGGGCAACTCCTTTACAGTCCACAGCAACCTAAGACAGGGGCTCTGGGACTGGCAGAGATTCCCAGAGACGGTAATGGGAGTTGGACAGAAGGTGTCCTAAGACAGAAGCTATTCATTCTTAAAAAATTAAAAAAGGGGAGTTGTTGGGAACCAGAGAGCTTGGCTCAACGCCCCCAGCTGAGCTGTTTGCACAGGTTTCTTGAAAGCAAAACATCCCGTGGCTTAGCTTGATTCCTGCCTTCCTGCCCTGTGTGGTACAGACTTCCCAGGTGCCTGAACTATGACTATAATTTTTCCTGTACCCTTCCCTGGCCTCTAGTATATATATTGCTGGTCTCTCTCAGTAAGGCTTTGGCATTCTCCTTGCAGAATGACCCGTGTCTGTGTTTTTTAATCCCCCAGGCCTATGCCCGATACTTGGTACCATGGCAGTGCGGGCTAGGATTGGGGGCTTCCTGATGTAAGGTTTCCTGAATAAACTGCTTTGTGAAGAGTCTCCTGTGTGGTCTCCCTTATTCTGCTGGATGGATAATGGCTGCGACACTAGAGAACTCCTACAGCTGATAAACAACTTCAGCAAAGTGGCTGGCTACAAAATCAATTCAAGCAAATCAGTAGCCTTCACTCAAAGGATAAGCAGACTGAGAAAGAAATTAGGGAAATGACACCCTTCATAATAGCCACAAACAGCATAAAGTAGCTTGGTGTGACTCTAACCAAACAAGTGAAAGACCTATATGACAAGAACTTCAGATCTCTGAAGAAGGAAATCAAAGAAGATCTCAGAAAATGGAAAAATTTTCCATGTTCATGGATTGGCAGGATTAATATAGTTAAAATAGCCATCTTGCCAAAGGCAATCTACAGATTCAATGCAATCCTCATCAAAATCCCAACTCAGTTCTTCATAGAGCTAGAAAGCAATTCTCAAATCTATCTGGAATAACAAAAAAGCCAGGATAGCTAAAACTATTCTCAACAGTAAAAGAACTTCTGGGGAAATCAGTATCCCAGACCTCAAACTTTACTACAGAGCAATAGTGATAAAAACTGCATGGTATTGGTACAATGTCAGGCAAGTGGATCAATGGACTAGGATTGAAGACCCAGAAATGAACCCACACACCTATGGTCACTTGATCTTCGACAAAGGAGCTGAAAGCATCCAGTGGAAAAAAGATAGCCTTTTCAACAAATGGTGCTGGTTCAATTGGAAGTCAGCATGCAGAAGAATGCGAATCGATTCATTCTTAGCTTCTTGTACTAAGCTCAATTCCAAGTGGATCAAGGACCTCCACATAAAACCTGACACACTGAAACTAATAGAAACGAAACTGGGGGAGACCCTTGAGGACATCGGTACAGGGGGAAAGTTTCTGAACAGATCACCAATAGCGTATGCTCTAAGATCAAGAATTGACAAATGGGACCGCATAAAACTACAAAGTTTCTGTAAGGCAAAGGACACCATCAAAAGGACAAATTGGCAACCAACAGATTGGGAAAGGATCTTTACCAATCCTAAATCCGACAGAGGGCTAATATCTAATATATACAAAGAACTCAAGAAGGTAGAACCAAGAGAACCAAATAACCCCATTAAAAAGTGGGGTACAGAGTTAAAGAATTTTCACTTGAAGAACTTCAGATGGTGGAGAAGCATCTTAAAAAAATGCTCAACTTCATTAGTCATTAGGGAAATGCAAATCAAAACAACCCTGAGATTTCACCTTACAGTAGTCAGAATGGCTAAGATTAAAAATTCAGGAGACAGCAGGTGTTGGCGAGGATGTGGAGAAAGAGGAACACTCCTCCACTTCTGGTGGGGTTGCAAATTGGTACAACCACTCTGGAAATCAGTCTGGTAGTTCCTCAGAAAACTGGGCACATCACTTCCAGAAGATCCTGTTATACCACTCCTGGGCATATACCCAGAGGATTCCCCAGCATGTAATAAGGATACATGCTCCACTATGTTTATAGCAGCCCTATTTATAATTGCCAGAAGCTGGAAAGAACCCAGGTATCCCTCAACAGAAGAATGGATGCAAAAAATGTGGTATATATACACAATGGAGTACTATTTAGCCATTAGAAACAATGAATTCATGAAATTCTTAAGCAAATGGATGGAACTGGAGAACATCATACTAAGTGAGGTAACCCAGTCTCAAAAGATCAATCATGGTATGCACTCACTAATAAGTGGATATTAACCTAGAAAACTGGAATACCAAAAACATAATCCACACATCAAATGAGGTACAAGAAGAATGGAGGAGTGGCCCCTTGTTCTGGAAAGACTCAGTGTAGCAGTATAGGGAAAAACCAGAACAGGGAAATGGGAAGGGGTGGGTGGGAGAACAGGGGGAGGGAAGGGGGCTTATGGGACTTTCGGGGAGTGGGGGGCGAGAAAAGGGGAAATAATTTGAAATGTAAATAAAAATATATCGAATAAAAAAAAGAAAAAAAAAGAAAAAAATGTTCAACATCATTAATCATTAGGGAAATGCAAATCAAAACAATCCTGAGATTTCACCTTACACCAGTCAGAATGGCTAAGGTCAAAAACTCAGGAGACAGCAGGTGTTGGTGAGGATGTAGAGAAAGAGGGACACTCCTCCACTGCTGGTGGGATTGTAAGATGGTGCAAGCACTTTGGAAATCTGTCTGGCGGTTCCTCAGAAATCTGGGCTTGACACTTCTGGAGCACCCTGCTATACCACTCCTGGGCATATACCCAGAGGATTCCCCGGCATGCAATAAGGCCACATGCTCCAGTATGTTCATAGCAACCCTATTTGTAGTAGCCAGAAGCTGGAAACAACCCAGGTGTCCCTCAATGGAGCAATGGATACAAAAAATGTGGTATATTTGCACAATGGAGTACTATTCAGCCATTAGAAACAATGAATTCATGAAATTCTTAGACAAATGGATGGATCTGGAGAACATCGTACTAAGTGAGGTAACCCAGTCTCAAAAGATCAATCATGGTATGCACTCATTGATAAGTGGATATTAGCCTAGAAACTTTGAATACCCAATACATAATCCATATATTAAATGATGTTCAAGAAGAACGGAGGAGTGGCCCCTGGTTTTGGAAAGACTCAGTGTAGCAGTATAGGGGAATACCAGAACAGGGAAGTGGGAAGGAGTAGATGGGGGAACAGGGGGAGGGAAGAGGGCTTATAGGACTTTCAGGGAGTGGGGAGCCAGAAAAGGGGAAATCATTTTAAATGTAAATAAAGAATATACCTTATTAGAAAAAAAAAGGAATTGTTCATTGCTTGGTATTTTGAGATGTACAATTTTCTTTCCTAGCATGCTTACATCTCTTTATAACACAAGAGGGAATATACTGAAATTTACTGATAGAAAATAAAAGCAAAAATAAAAACCAGCCAATAATAAAAAAGCCAGATAGCCAATATCTAATTTACACATAATTTTGTTGGAAAGGTAGAAACTTGTGATTCATTTTTGCTTTCCTATACAGATTGAATGGGGCTATCTTACAGTTTGAGATTTACTGAAACTTGTCTTGTTGTGTTATATAATAATAGATCAAATTTGATTCAGATATAACTTTAAATCCTAACATCCATAGATGACCAGGGATAATGAAAAAAATTACTGGAGATAAGTAGGATTCATTAATTATGATACATTCTTAAAAGGATCACAAGAAATGAAAAATGAACCAAGAATTATTTATACAAGTGTAAGTCCTGCTTAAAGCACTTTAAAAATATTGTTATTAATTATTGGAGAATTTCATACATTGTATTTAATCATATTCACCTCTCACTTCCAATTTCTCTGAGAGCCACCTCATTCCTTACCTACATAACTTTGCCTTATTTTAAAAAAAAGTCTTAAAATTATTGAATTCAAGTTGTACTGCCCATTGAGTCTGGGGCATCTATTGGAATACAGTTGTTCTACCAGCACACCCTGGCTAGCTGTGGATCTCTGTGTTAAGTCTTATCAGCTGCAAAACAGAGTTCCTCTGCTGAGGGTTGAAAGATGCACTAAAGTAGGAGTAAAACAGTAAGTCACCGGGAGTCAGTTTAAAACTATATTCATTTAGCGGAATATCAGTAGGAAGTTTACCCTAAGAGCCTAGGGACTATCTAGGTTCTTGTCTCTAATAATGGTGCCAGCTGTGAGTACCGTCTTATGGAGTGGGTCTTAAATTTAATTAGAAAGTGGTTGGTTCCTCCCATAATATTTGTGCCATTATGTACCAGTGAGCATATCTGCCAGGACAATTATTTCTTCCCTCTTATCATGCCTGGCATCTTTCAGCACTATGAGAGTTAGTAGGGATGACACTTCCAGGAGAGGACAGCTTTATTTCTCCCTATCTATGACTCAAGTATGTTGTATCTTCAGCAGTAGGGCCTTCCTTTCACCTTATTGAGGGTAACTCATAATATCTGCAATATCATGTTATGTTTGGGGGGTCGATGGAATCCCACTGATCAGCAAATTCAGAAAAGGTAACATATTCCTTGTAGCAGCTTTTTATTTGTTAGCATATGGTGTCTACTAGGAGCATTGGTGCCCTACTATAGGCTCACTCCATGAATCCTCTGTTTCTGTATATATTTTAGGAAGCTTCTGTAGTAGTAGGGGTCCATATGACTGTTTTTGAAAGTCCTTTAGTCTTCGTTATCCCTCCTTCTGCACCCTTCACTATCCTTCTCTCCCATCTTCTACCTATTTAACTTTCCCGTTTCATTGTTTCCTTTCTCCCTTTATATCACTGCATTCTATCTGCTCGTCTTTGAAATTCCACCTCCAGGGCCCCTACTAGTTTCTTAACCTTTGTGAGTATTCCAATATATTAAGATACAAAACTAGCATCCACAAAGAAGAGAATCTGTATGATATTTGCGTTTCTGGGTCTGGGTTAACTCACTCAGAATATTTTTTCTAGCTCTATTTACCTGAAAATTTCATTTTTATTAATTGTGGAGTGATATTCCATTGTGTAAATATATCATATCTTCATTCACACACACACACACACACACACACACACACAGACACACACACACCATTCATCAGGCTATGGACATCTAGGCTGTTTCCATGTTCCAGCTATTGTGAATAGAGCAGAAATGAGAATGGCTGAGCAAGTATTTCTAGAGTCCTCGGGTACATATCTAAGAGTGGAATAGGTGGCTCTTGTGGGAAAGCTACTTGTATATTTAGAGGACTCCACACTGATTGCCACAGTGGCTGTACCAGTTTGCACACACACCAGCAGTGAATAAATGTTTCCCACATCTAAGCCAACATTTGTCATCTGGGGTGTGTGTGTATGTGTGTGTGTGTGTGTGTGTGTGTGTGTGTATGTGTCATTCTTATCTTAGTCATTCTGATTGATAAGATGAGATTTCAAAGTAGTATTTTAATTTTAATTTCACTAATGGCTAAGAATGTTGATTACTTTTAAAATGTTCACTAGCCATTTGTGTTTATTCTTTTAGAACTTTCTTTAAGTTATTTTATTGATTCTTTGTAAATTTTACTTCATGCACCCCAATCCCACTCCATTCTATTTCCTGTCTGTTGAAATCCCACCTTCAGGGCTCTTAGTAGTTTTTTAAACTTTATGAGTGTTCCAAAATAAAACACACAGATTTTTTTTTAATTTTTTTTATTCGATATAATTTATTTACATTTCAAATGATTTCCCCTTTTCTAGTCCCCCACTCCCCGAAAGTCCCGTAAGCCCCCTTCTCTTCCCCTGTCCTCCCACCCACCCCTTCCCACTTCCCCGTTCTGGTTTTGCAGAATACTGCTTCACTGAGTCTTTCCAGAACCAGGGGCCACTCCTCCTTTCTTCTTGTACCTCATTTGATGAAAACACACAGATTTTAAGATTAAGATGAGGATGTATTTCCCATCACCTCATATCTGCCTTCTGCCTTTGTTTCCTTCTGTCACCAGGGCCAGCTCTACTGTGCTGCCTAGGTGAGACATAGGACTGCTCTCCTGAGTGCTACAGCTGGGGAGGGATGGAGCCAGCTCTCCGAGACATGGTCTTTGGCAGCAACCCGGGTTCAGACATCACAATGGCTCCTCATAACTGCTTGTTCCTCACTGCTTTAGCTTCTCCAGGTCCACCTCTATCTACAGTGCATGAACTACTTGGCTTCCCTTTCTCTCCCATCTTTCTACCACATACTCTTCCCTTCTTTCCATCACATATACATTCATTGTAGATATACTGGGGGCTTGGGTGTCTCTCTTTCAGGCACTCTGAGGCCCTGGGTCCCAGTGGCAGGTGCTTGGGCGTCTCTCCTCCAATGGCATCAGTGTGGGCGATTGAGAACTTTTTCCTAGCCAATAATTTTCCACAGATTTTTTTTATTTGACCACATTCCAAATTGTTGGACATAGAAAATTTAGCTCAAGTTATAAAGAAAACTAAAATCCTTATGGAAACGTACACAGTAAGATCCAATTGGTAATGAATTGCTTTCAAAGTTAGATAATCTACATCAAATATTCCCTAATGGCAGACTCAGAAGAGCAATATATCACTGGTATTTTAGGTATGGAGGCACTAGGGGCACAGTTAACTTATAGTTCATCTTTTTGTTTGTTTGTTGACCAGTGATTGCATGCTTACCAAGCCTGGGGACTTGCAGGTTTCCCTGTGGAGGTAGACTTGTTTTTGTTGTCATCATTTCCACGTAAGTAGTGAAAGAATGGATTTTTCCATTTCCTTGAAAGTATTGCATGGAGCACATAGCAAACTGGGCAGCAAGTGGTTTGGTGGAGACTGCTTGAAGTTGGAGCTCTCAATTTCCCCAATTTTTATTGTATTCTGAGACCTTTAAATTTTATTGTACTCATGAAAAGGGTAGTAAAGAAGGTTGGTAGCCAGACATTGGTGGCACCCGTCTTTAATCCCAGCACTTGGGAGGCAGAGGCAGGCAAATTTCTGAGTTCAAGGCCAACCTGGTTTACAGAGTGAGTTCCAGGACAAGCCAAGGCTATACAAAGAAACCCTGTCTCGAACAAACTAAAAAAAAAAAAAACAAGAAGGTTGGTAATGAGCTAATGAGCTTGGATGTCTTCATTCTCTATTGTATACATGTATGAATGTATGTATATATGTATATATGTATGTATTTATTTATAATTCCATGATTGTCAGATTTAAGCCTACCAGTATGTTTTTCTTTTTTTAGATTAAAATGTTATTTTCCAGTATTTGAAAATACAGAAGTCTCAAAAGCTAAATCTATTTAGAAATTATTGTATTTTTGTATTTTGAGATACTAGGCAATGTAGGATGGTTGTATAAATGTTTGAGAAACTGGTGTGTGTGTGTGTGTTTGAAGAAGAACATACAACCTCCTACAGAACTATTGTGAATTTCTGGCAGACTTTTCAGGGGATTTGTCTGTTCTAGAAGCAATCACGCACTGAGAGGACATAGTTCAAATATTTAATTCTGTCTCTATTTTGCAGATTCTAGATATTTTGTAGGAGATTAAGATTATTCTATGAGACTATTAGGATATTTTCAGCATTATGTGTTTTTTCCCTAGATTGATGAAGGTGACACTGAGGACATTGGGGTGGAACCTGCCACTGTATGGACCATAACTTCTTTTGACAGCACAGCAGAATGCTTATTTCTTAGTAGACTAACCTTCTTTTGGTACTGGCTTTGTTAAGCATCAAAGGAAAAATAATCTTCTCTCTTAGAGGACACAACTTTTTTCCATGCTACCTTTGCACAGAAATTGGGAAGGAAAATATCTCCTGAGTTATAGGCAGGAGTAGGCCTCTGCCTCATGGATTAAGTTTCTTCAGCCGCATTAGCAGATGCCACTCAGAAGGGAGGAAAAGTGGATGAAAACTCACGCCCATGATCTGCTGTGGCTATTGTCTCTGCGTCCCCTTAACCCCCATGTTGGGCTTCTTCACAGCCACGACCCTTCTATCATTCTGTAGGCTCCAGTGTGCCAGCGGAGGATGGGTTGTTCTCCTCTGCCCAATGTGTGGTCTTTGAAAACCTGCTGCTCTCATAGACCCTTACTCTCGGCTTCTACCTGCTCTCTGCCTGCCTACAGCTGGGCTTTTCACGTAGCTCCTCTGCTTGTTTCTATTCTGAAGAACCTATCTTCCTAGAATTCTGGGGGTTGGGGGGAGAAGAAAAGCTTTTCTTTTCCTATTGGCTGACAAAAGGAGGAGGTGTGTTTCAGGTGCCCACTCTCCTATTCTAGACAAGGTAAGGATATGTGGGAGAACATGGCAGGATCCCTCTCTCACATATAACACTTTCTTTTTGTAATTTCAGCCTTGGAATAATTTTGAGGGCCTTTATTATTTTTTTTAGTTGAAAATTGTTTTTGCCTTTTGTCCTGTATCTTTTCTTCTTCTTTTTCTTCTTTCTTCTTCTTTTTCTTTCTTCTTCTTTCTTCTTTCTTCCTCTTCCTCTTCTTCTTCCTCCTCATTCTTTTTCCTTACATTGGAAGAAAAGGTTCTATCTTAAACCAGTGTCTATTTTCTAACAAAAATGAGGTTTCGGAAATCCTGGAAACCCAGCCCCTGCCCTCTGAACTTTATGGTTGTAATAGTTTAATCCCATTCTCTTCATGCCTGCTGGGCCTTTTATTGATTAATATACTTTATTCTGAAAGTCAGGACTGAACAATGACTCCCTCGTTTATGAGGTGGCTCTTCTATCCAGTAGATGCTTCAATCCCAGCAGCTGGAGATTCTCGGTCAATGAGACTGACCTAGTTTGCAAATATGTCAACCAGCATTTAAAATGTTATTTCATCCAGTTAATACTAATACTGTCAATCAAAGCCAATTATTATAACACCATCACAAGTTAACATTTGCATGCCAATTTGTAACCCATTATCTGGTGAAATAATTTCAAAACTTTTCAGAGGATTCTTTTTTTAAAACTGCTACTTGTATAAGGAGATTATGATTCAGAGGTCAAGAGAGATATCTGAGGGCACATGTGTTGTGAGGTTGTGAGATTTTTATTATGGTAACCTGCGATAGAGTGACTCAGGTTCTCTTTACACTTCATGAGAGCTTAGATATCAATATCTTTGGGTCATTTTATTTTTGTGCTTGGTACTCATCTGTGGCTAGTGAATTTTCTTATCGGTTTCCAGTCATCCTTCTCTATGTTGAAATATGCTCCTCTAATTAGAGTCAGATGTCAGCTGCTTGCTCTAACTCATGTCTTTTTCAGTCTCCAATACATCTAAGCCCGTTTCCAGCCCCCACCTATTTCAGATCTCCAGCTGGGCTTCTCATCCCTCGTTTCCATCTCAGTAATGCTTACCTACTCTAATAGATTATAATCAAAGTTCTTCAGTGTTTAGCTTAATGAATAGCGGCCATTGCCACTCTACAAAATCCTGAATTCTAATTTCAGAATATTGAATCTAATAGCTTTACATAGAAATCTTTATTGGTATTTTGGGGCCAGTTGATTTCAGTTTAGCATAGAGTTGACTATTTGGATAAATGGATTTTGCTGCTCTTGGAAGCATCAAGGACATATTAGCACAAAATAGATGGGAACAAATGTGGAAATTATACAACATGTGAATTAATTCTTTGGCTTTGACTCTGGCCATTCTGCTGATGCTGACTCACAGATTTGCCATCTGGGGGATAGGATAGTGCAAATGTAGCCTGATTTATCATATTTTGCATTATTGTTTTGTTATATGTATAGTGTTCGTTTACATAACAAGGTAGAAATTAACAGTCAATGCATGAAGTCAGGCAATGAATATGCTTTAAAACCATGGCACATGATAGAAACCTAATTAAAATGACAGAGCTGCTCATGGGCTCGTGGCCTGAAAAGGACCCGATTGAACTTAGTCCAGACTAAACTTTTTGTTAAAGAAAGATGTCATTATTTCTTAACTATGTTTGTGACCCACAGAATTAGTGTCATTCTTCTCACATTAATGTTTTTGTTTTGTTTTGTTTTTCTGCCTCACAGTCCTACGCCAACTGGGAACATGGAAGTCTCAAGATTTGGAGATATTGTTTGAAGCTAGTAACTTAACCACTTTTTGTGGTTTGTGAAGTATCTTCAACTAAATGATAACAGAAAACAGAAACCAAAAACTGCTTATGAGGTGAAGGCACTTAAAAAGAATATTTAATTACTCTGGGGGGTTTCTAATGAGTTCCTGTATTACAAGGTCATACCCTGAAGCCAGCTCTACAGTTGTGATTGAAGATGTCCATAATTATTTCAGTTGAGAAAAATAATATAATGGTTAAGGGTATGAGAAAGTATTTAAGGATTGAAATAACTGTGTATAAACATATTTTACACATTATAAATAGACAGAATATTTTAAGTATTCTGTCTACTTATTCTGATAATAACAAAGGCAAATGCCTTTAGCCCGAATAATGCACATCAAGAATAGTTCTCATTATATACCGGATGTGGGCCTGATAATTACCCCACTATGAGTTTTATATGAAAGATAAAGATTGTAGGAAAAGAGACTAAACATAATAAAGGCAATATATAGCAAGCTGATAACCAACAAAGTGGAAACTCAAAGCAATTCCAAATCAAGAAAAAGACAAGGGTGACAACTATCTATTCAATATTGTATTTGAGGTTCTAGCTAGAGCAATAAGACAGCTAAAGGAGATCAAAGGGTCATGAACTGGAAAGGAAGAAGACAAAGTATCTCTATTCACAGATGATATGATAGTATACATAAATGACTCCCTAAATTCTAGCCGAGAAGTTCTATAGGCGATAAACACCATTAGAAAAGTGGCTGGATACAAAGTTAACTAAAAAAAAAAAGTGAGTAGCTCTACCTTATACAAATGATAAATTGGCTGAGCATGAAATCAGGGAAACAACACCCTTCACAACAGCAACAAATAATATAAAATATCTCAGTGTAAGTCTAACCAAACAAGTGAAAGACCTGTGTGACAAGAACTTCAAGTTTCTGAAGAAAGAAATCAGAGATCAGAAGATGTAAAGATCTCCCTGCTCTTGGATCCATAGTGAAAATGGCCATCTTAGCAAAAGCAATATATAGATTCAATGAAATTCCAATCAAAATCCCAACACAGTATTTTATATACATTGAAAGAGCAATTCTCAATTTCATACATAAAAAGTAAAAACTTCAGGATAGCTAAAAACAATCCTGTACAATAGAAGAACTTCTGGAGGTATCACCACCTCTGAATTCAAGCTGTACTACAGAGCAATAGTAGTCAAATCCACATGGCACTGAAATCAAACAGGTTGATCAATGGAACCCAGAAGACCCCAAAACAAACCCACATACCTATGGACACTTGATTTTTGACAAAGAAGATACAACCATACAAAAGAAAAAGAAAGCATCCTCAATAAATGGTGCTGGTGTAACTGGATGTCTGCATGTAGAAGAATGCAAATAAATCCATATATATCACCCTGCACAAAACTCAAGTATAAGTGGATCAAAGGCCTCAACACAAAACTGCATGCACTAAATTTAATAAAGCAGAAAGTGGGAAATAGCTCTGAATACACTGGTAGGGGCAACAACTTCCTGAATAGAACAGTAACAGCTCAGGCACTAAGGTCAACAATTAAAAAATGGGACCTGATAAAACTGAAAAACTTCTGTAAGGCAAAGGATACCATCAATAGGACAAAACAGTAGCCTATAGATTTAGAAAGATATTCACCAAGCCTACACCTGACAGAAGGCTAATATCCAAAATAGTTAAAAGAACTCAAGAAATTAAACACAAACATATCAAATAAACCAGTTCAAAATGGGATTGAAAGTTAGAGATTTGTCAACAGAGGAATCTCTAATGGGCGAGAAGCAATTAAAGAAATGCTCAGTGTCCTTAGTCATCAGGGAAATGCAAATTAAAATGACTCTGAGATTCCATCTTACACCCATCAGAATGGATAATTTTCTCCTGAGAGACTTCATCCATCAGCAGAGATCCACAGCCAAACATCAGGGGGAGCTCAGGGAGTCTTGTGGAAGAGTTGGAGACAGATGTGAGCAAGTCAGAGTGGTAAAGAGCACCATAAGAAGATCTACAGAACCAACTAACTTGGAACCATGGGGGCTCACCAACCAGAGAGCATGCAGGGGCTGGACCTAGGTCCCTATGCCTACATACTTGTAGCAAATGTACAGCTTAGTCTTCATGTGGCTCTAAAGTGGAGCAGGGACTCAGTCTCTTGTTCCCTGCCACTGGATCCCCTCCCCCTACTTGGACTGCCTAGTTGGGCCTCAATGAGAGAGGTTGTGCCTAGTCCTGCTGGTACTAGATGTCTCAGGATGGGGCAGCACCCAAGGGAGGCTCCTGTTCTCTGAGGAAAGGGGAAGAGATCGGTGGGAAGAGGAATTTAAAAGGATGGGACTGGGAGGAGAGGAGGGCTTGGCAGATGTGTTGGGATGTAAAGTGAATACAAAAACTAAATTGCTGGGAAAAAGACCCTCAAGTGACAGCACATGTTTGTAAGGATGTGGAACAAGGGGAACATTCCTCCATTGCTGGTAGGAATACCAACTTGTACAACCACTTTGATGTCCATCTGGCTTTGTAGGCATATATTTTTTGCAACTTACTTTTAATAAGGGTCCAATCTTTCCTCTAGCCCACTACCCAGCAGAGGTAGTAGAAAAGAGAAGTTATTAGGATCTGGGGGAAGTGGACCTGTTCAGCAATAGTTCTTTGGGGGCAAGCTTGATCTTCTCTGGCAGCAGTTCAGTACTGTAGCAAATATCAACCATGACTCGGCAGCTACAGTCCAGTCCTTTCAGCAGGCAGATACCAGGCAGCTGTAGTTCAATCCTGAAGAAACCGCTAGGCTTGCCAACCGGCCTAAAGCAAGGCCACAGAGGCCTCAAGCTTCCACAGGAAACTCATGAACAGTTCCTGAGAGAATTTCTCTCAATGGCAGCATTACCACAAGCTGAGCTCAATAATGCTATGTAAGATGAACCAATACACGCACGTCTTTAGTGGAGAATAGTGAGGTAGAGCAAACCAAACCAATGCTCAGTGCTCATCTCCTACTGTCTGTGGGGCCATAGTTATACTCCTTCACCAAGTGTCCTTTCACGTGTCTGCTATATCTAAAGATCCTTTTACCTGTGTGTCTCAGCAAGACATCATTTGACTTAACTAACTTTCAAAGAAACTAGAAGTTTTCACTTCATGGTGTGTGTTTGCTTGTTTCTTTGTTTGTTTATTTAAGAAAATTGGGAATAGTTCTACCTTAACACTCAGCTATACTGCTCCTGGACGTATACCCAAAGGATGCTCTATAAGACCCTGAGGACACTGGCTCCACTATGTTCATAGCAACTTTATTCATAATAGCTAGAAACTGAAAACAACCCAGGGGTCAGATAAAGGAAGTGTGGTTCATTTACACAATGGAATACCACTCAGCTGTTAAAAACAAGGATATCATGAATTTTGTAGGCAAATGCATGAAACTGAAAAATACCATCCTGTGTGGGGTAATCCAGACCCAGAAAGACACATATGGTACGTACTCACTTATAAGTGGATATTAACACATAAGGTACAGGATAACCATTCTGTAGTCCACAGACCCGAAGAAGTTAAGTAACAAGGAGGGCCCATGGGAGGATGCTTGATGCTTGAATCTCACTCAGAAGGGGAAATAAAATAGACAACGGAAGATGGAGAGAGAGAGAGAGAGAGAGAGAGAGAGAGAGAGAGAGAGAGAGAGAGAGGGAGAGGGAGAGGGAGAGGGAGAGGGAGAGGGAGAGGGAGAGGGAGAGGGAGAGAGAGAGAGAGAGAGAGAGAGAGAGAGAGAGAGAGAGAGAGGAGAGAGAGAGAACTGGGTGGGAGAGGGAGTGGAGATGTTGGGTGGCGTGGTGAATGGGCTGGAAGAGAGAAAGGAAATCTGGGAGCATCTCTGGAACAATTCGGAGACCCAGGGTAGGGGCGGCCCCTGGGAGGTAATGGGGGTGACCCTAGCTGAGACACTTAGGAGCAGTAGATATGGAACCTGAAGTGGCCACTTCCTGTAGCCAGGCAGGACTTCCTATGAAGGGAGGGAAGACACCAACCACCTACAAAACCCTTACCCTCTAATTTGCCTTGCCTACCAAATGTGCAGGGATAAAGATGAGCAGAGATTGAGGGAATAGCCAACCAACGACAGGCTCAACTTGAGGCCCACCCCATGGGAGAGAGCCAACTCCTGACTCTACTAATGAAACTCTGCTATGCTTGCAGAGAGGAGCCTAGCATAACTGTCCTCTCAGAGGCTTCATCCAGCAGATGATGGAAATAGATACAGAAACCCACAGCCAAACATAAGGTGGAGTTCAGGGAGTCTTATGGAAGAGTAAGGGGAAGGACACAGGACCAAGGACACCACAAGAAGACCTACAGAGACAACTAACCTGGGCCCATGGGGACCAGCAGAGACTGAGCCACCAACCAAAGATGGAGAATGGGATGTCTTGGTCCCCTACACCTATTTAGCGGATGGGCAGCTTAGTCTTCATCTGTGTCCCCTAACAATTGGATGAGGGGCTGTCTCTGACTCAGTCTCTGTTGCTTGCCTTTGGATCTCTTTATCCTAGCTGGGCTGCCTTGTCTGGCCTCAGTGGGAGAGGATGTGTTAGTCATGATTTGATGTAATGTACCAGGGTGGGTGGGTATGGGGTTAGTTCCTTTCTCTGAGGAGAAAAGGAGGGGGAAGTGGGAAGAGGAATGGGAAATATGGGTGGGAGGGTAGGACTGGGAGGAAAGGAGGAAAGGGGCTACCATTGGGATGTACAACGAATAAATATATTAAAAATAAATCTCTCATAGAGATCTAAAAAAAAAAAAGACTCCATCAATTTAGTTGTTAGAATTCTTTAAGTTTATAGGACTGAGAGACTTGAAGTAGGCCTGTATAGGAGAGATCCACTGCCATTTAATTTAATGTAGTAGAAGTAACTTAAAATATTTTGATTCTTTAGGATTTTTTTTTCATTTCTCCCATACCATCAGCATGTCTTTCATGTTTCGTCTTTTAATTTAAGGGACAAAATTACTATTTGTTACGCACTGTAATCCTGTATATGTGGCAGAACTCAGTATCTATTTACTAAGTCGAGGACAGACTGAATCACTGGATAATTACAATGAAAATGCAGGGGTCATGGTATAATGCTTCGTAGTTTACATTTGCTTTGATTGCTTGTTGACTAGCAATGTTCTGGGCAAAATGATTGAGGTGATAGAGCTTTGAGAATTGATTTTTAAGATCTGGTGTTTCAAATTGATAGTTGTGGATAAGAAGTGTTTGCTAGTAAAAGAAATGCAAGTTGTAGTCACTAAAGCAATTTTTACAATTAACCTTTTTGCTTTCTTTTAATCTCATCTTTTCCAAATGTTTCTTCAAAGCCTGTCTCAAAGAGGTCCTGTTTAGATAATACTATCATTTACTAGATACTGTCAGGGGTTGCAATTACCCGTATTTGAAGTCATCTACATAGAGATGAGAAGAATCTGAACACTTGTTTTTCTTTTAAGAAGTGGAAGACGTTTAATTTTGGTATGATCCAACTGCTTTTTTTTCTGCCCGTCACTCATCTGAAGGTGTGATTGGATAGACAAGGCTTTTGCTTCCAGTTAGCTATTTTTAGCATTGAAGCCACTTGGTGAAGAGGAGGGTGTGTAGATCCACGAATATCAGCTGCTTTGCAGATAGATACTCTACTGTGATAATCAACCGACTGTTTCAACAATAGGTACTGCATTAGGTAGGATTCCTGAGCAGAAATGATTTGCTATGATGAATGCATATATTATTAAAGGGAGTTCACTAGATTTATTTTGGTGCTAGGGATTAGGTAGCCAGACAGTAGGTATCTACTTGCTATAGATGAAAAAAACAAAACAAAACAAACAAACAAACACACAAACAAAAAACCAAACCAAACCAAACCAAACCAAACCAAAAACTACAACCCAAAGCTCAGTAGCTGCTTAATCCAAGAAGCTGGATTCTTTGACTGACCTGATTTGCTGAGGAAAGCCTGCAATGTCCCTGGAGAGTAAATGGTACTGAGCCAGTGAGCCTGGAGTCTGTTGTCAGTGGACGATTGCCGCTGCAGCGGGAGATACACTTGCTTTCACTCAGAAGGAAAGTGAGGCAAGTCGTATGCTGGTTACTTTTTCTGTTTTTATCTGGACTTTCCACTGGAAGGTGGTCCTCCTGTGGAAGGTGGAGCTTTTTTGCCGAGTCATTGTCTCTCTGTTTCATTCCTCTCTAGAAGTATCTCTAATGTAACAGAGGCATATTTTTCCTGTCCAGTCAGCTCTTTATCCGGTCATATGGACAACCATCCCATCAACCAGGCAGTGATTTTTAACACTAGAAAGTATTCAGTGCTCATTGCATGTGCAGAAAGACAAGAAATATTGAATAAAGGCAAGGGATGGGAAATCAGGTACATATCGGGAAGGCCACTGCAACTTCAGAGATTTTTCTTTATCCTATTAATGTTTATTGTTAATTAATACATACTTACTATTATGGAATTGTGTTTCATGATTTACTTAACTAAAATATTGAATGGAACTTGAAATAAATTTGCTTTAAATTTAAAAAAAAATAATTATTTTATCTTTTGAGATTATAATGTAAGTATATCAAGGACCTCTTCCTTCCCTCCCTCCAAACCTTTCCATGCACTTCCTCTTCCTTTCTTGCAAATTCATTGATTCTATCTTTATAATTTTAAATTTTTATTACTTATTTCACTTATTTATATTTCAAATTTTGTCTCTCTCCTGGTCTCCCTTCCCAGAGTTCTTTCCCCTTTCCTCTTTGCCTCTGAGAGAATGTTTCCTCACTAACCAACCATCTACACCCACCCATCCACCCAACCATATCCACTCTTCTCCCTGCTTCTCTGGGGCATCAAGTCTCTACCTGCTTAGGCATCTCTTCTCCCACTGAGGCCAGACAAGGCAGTCCTCTGCTGCATGTGTGCTGGGGGCCTCGGACCACATGAGGATGCTCTTTGGTTGGGGGCTTAAGCCTTTGGGAGCTCCCAGGAGTCCAGGTCAGTTCTTCCCCTAACTCTTCCATAGGGGTCCCTGATCTTTTTAATTGCTTTCTTCTTATTTTTAAATTTAAAAAATAATATTTTTATTATTTTTGAATTTTAATAAAATTATATAATTTCCCCCTTCCCTTTCCTCCATCTAAATGCTCTCATACACTCCTCTATGCTCTCTTTTACATTTATGGCCTTTTTTTTTTTTTTTAGTAATTGTTGTTATATGCATATATTTATAGCCATAATGTTACATTATACAGCATTCCTTAGTTGCCTGTAGCTCTTTGTGTAGGATTGAGGCATCATGGCTTTTCTCTTGTCCACTTTATGTAGTTGTCGTTCATGTTTAGCTCATGTTTAGGCATAGTCTATAGGTGTAGTTAGTGAATAGGTGTAGCTTCTGACATTTCTAGTCCATATAATGCCATAGCAAATTCCTTAATCTTCTGGCTTTTATAATCTTTCTACTCCACTTTATACAATGAGCCTTAGGTGAAGGAGTTGTGTTGTAGGTGTATCCACTGTAGGACTGGGCTACACAACTCTCTATTTTGATTGGTTGTGGTTTTCTGTAATGGTCTCCTGTTTCAAACAGAAGTCTTCTTAATGAGAGCTGAGTACTACACTTATCTGAGGGTCTAGGGACAAATACTTAAAATGTAGGGAGGGATTATTGTGGGTTGGTAAAGTGATGGTTATAGGTTCTCCTCAAAGTCCACAACTTCTCTAGCTCTGGCTAGTTGGTTAATTTTTCAGTCCCAGGTATAATTTCCTGCCTCTTGAGCAGATTGTATGTCCAATTAGAGAGCTGTTGGTTATCACCAATGAGTATGTGCCACTATCGAATCCTTAGAGTTATTGTGCTATGCTGGTTGTTGTTGTGGTTCATCAGTGTCCTAGTTGGGTAGGATTGTTGGTAGCCTCCCTCCTTTGGAAGCTTGCAAGGAGCCTTCATCTACCATGAAAACTAGTCATGAGGGGGGCTTTCTTATCAGATTCAGCATGGGCACTTTTAACTTTGTAAAGTACAGGAAGAGTAGAAATCAGCAGTGCTCCCTGTTGCTAGTGAAATCAAAATTCTCAGAGAAAAAGTAACTATCCTAAATTCTAGCTTCTCGTAATAGAGCCTGCGTTGAACCCAGGGAGTGAGTGGTTCTTATTCTTCTGTAAAATGCAGCTCATACAGTAAAGGGATCCAGTTCAGCTCATGCAAGTTGTTTGGAGGTTGTCATTGACCCTTTATAACTCTCTGGATTAGATTTGCAGGAGGTTAAACAATCTGGAAATAAAAGTATGACTCTCGAAGGTTGCCAGGATAATCTTTACTGTCTGGGAGTCTACAATATGGCAAACAAAGTCAAATTCATCACCTTCCTATCTCTCAAAACACAAGATTTGATCCTGGTTTCAATTTGCACTTCTCTGAGACTGGATTCTGATTTTGCCGCTCTTATCATCTGGGTCATCATTTTTCTGTTCTTTGCTTTAACTGAAAGTCTTCCTTTTGCCCTCCTAACCATCTCTGTACGTTTATTCTACTTGTATAGTGCTAACACCAAGAACTACACCGTGTTACTCGCTGATACTTAAATACTGCCTGTTCTGGTCTGCATCTACTAACCCAGACTAGATTCATCACTTTCCTGTCAAGGTCCCTAAATCCTAGACATTTTTTTTTCCTGACAAGATGTGTAAAACATGCTAATCACATGCTTACTATCTTTCTAAAAGAACAATCAGACATTGTTTGTTTATATTATTTTTTGAATGTTCAAAACAACTTTATTCATTTTTTATTGGATATTTTCTTTATTTACATTTCAATTGTTAGCCCATTTCCTGGTTTCCCTCCCAAAACATCCTATTCCATCCCCCCTCCCTCTGCTCTGCTCACCAACCCACCCACTCCCACTTCCCTATCATGGTATTCCCCTATACTGGGGCATTGAGCCTTCTCAGGACCAAGGAACTCTTCTCTCTTTGATGTCCAACAAGGCCATCCTCAGCTACATATGCAGCTGGAGCCATGGGTCCCTCCATGTGTACTCTTTGGCTGGTAGTTTAGTCCATGGGATCTCTGGGGTACTGGTTGGTTCATATTGTTGTTCCTCAATCTGGATGAAATGGACAATTTCCTAGACAGATATCATGTACCAAAGTCAAATCAGGATCAGATAAACAATCTAAACGCCCCATAATCTCTAATAAAATAGAAGCAGCCATCAATAGTCTCTCAACAAAGAAAATCATAGTAGATGAGTTTAGTGCAGTTTTGTATTATTTTTAATTAAGCATAATACAGAATCAAGTTTAATTGTGGAAAAAAATTGATTTTGATGATTCCCCTTCTTCTTTTCCCTCATCCCACATATCCTGCTTTGTATTTTTCAACTTTCATTTTGTACTGCAGTACTTCTTGTGACCTGTGCTCTGACATGCCTTTATTTCACTTCTTGAATGTCAGTAGCTTGTGCCACAGGACCACCAATCATGCAGACCATTACTTGATCTTTTTAACTCGTATTTCTACTTTTTTCCTCAGATCTCAGCTCAGGAGAGGCTTCTCCAACCTACCCCCCCAGTCTGTATGAGCCCCTCCAACTAAATTTTCTGACAATCCCTGAACCTCTCTTTGTATTGGTATTGCCATTTTAAAAAAAAAAATATTTGTATGTATAATCCAGTGGTTCATATTGCTTCTCTATATTGGAGCTGACTCTCCCTGGGCAGGGCTTTGTCTAATTTCTGTTGTTTATTCCTTGTGTCTGGAGTTTGGCACCTAATCTTTTAGTGAAGAAGTGAATGAACAGCTGAGGCAATACAGAGTGAGTCGGGCTGGGAGTGGATTTGAGCTGTGTGTTCATGCCGACTTGGAATCACAGGTGCACATTAACTTCAGTTAATGAATGTCCCTCACCTACTTTAGAAAGCCATCTGCTTTTGAGACTCAGATTTTGGAGCATCGAATATAGAACAGCCAGAGAAAAAGAGATTGCTTCACACACAGGACTACTCTTTGTCCTATCAGCCAGGGATTCAAGGTTTCATCTTCTTGAATTGCTCTCAGAGGCCAAACATTGCATTGTTTGATGAAAAGCATATTATTACAAATATTGTTTAGAATGGCTGCACTATGGTATTCATGCCGTCATTTGCTCTTCATAATAACTCTGTGATGGAGTTAGAGGTTGTATCATAAACAAATGAGGTATTTATGTCATATATGCGATACAGTTTACATAAGTCATATCCTAAATAGGTAGCTGTGTGAGACTTAATTTGGGCTTTCCAACTTTAAGATCTATTCCACTGATAAAAGTGTATATATTATTTGGGAACCAAGGGTCCACAGTAGAGGTGAATGACAGATGCCAGTATAGGTTGTATATAATGGGTTGAGACAAAGTTTGAGGTGAGGATTGACTTGTTCTGCATTGAGGAATTATATTACACAATGATATAGAAATACCCTTTTCTAGTTACTGACTCCAATTCTTTCTCTTACTTTTGTAAATCACAAATATCTCTTCTAATCATTAAATTTTCTGTCTAATAAACTAACCTCTCCTAATTACTTTTCACTGATTTGAGCTGCAGAGTTTTATGCACATTGGGTGTTTAAGTGATAACAGTGAAACAGGACATCATACCATAGATGTGGTCCAATGTCCTGAAGAATGTCATTTCTTATTGTAAGTTTTGATTTTATTTAATAGCTCTTTATAAAAAGTCATCTCACACTTTAAGTGGTTGAGGAAAAATATATTATTTATTTTCTGATCATAAGTGAATATAACTCCTTGCAGGAAAGTAAAAAGTATTTAAATCTATTACCTGAAGTAATTTTAACATATTTTATTATTTGGTGATAATTTAGTTAACCAGGTAATAATTTCTTGACAAACTGTTTCTAATACTTAATTATAAAAATGATATTAGATGCACATCCTTGACCAAGTTTTCTTAGGATCTTTTCAGAAAGTTAGTCATCACTGTCACAGGTATGATATAAACAACATGTTTCACAAAGTCAAACATGCAGTTTGGAACAAAAGTAAAATAGTACCGAAGAGTCTAAATAGATATTAAAATTTTGTTTTAGTTTTAAAAAATTATCTAGAAATGTGTCATAAACCTATGTATTAAATTTAAATTTATGAGCCTTCTAGAGACAACATAGGAGAAGTTGTTGATGTTGTGGACTTTTAACCATTCTATCAAAGATATAGTTTATGAAAGAAATAAGTTATGCAACATTAAACTTTAATCTCCAGTTCTGCCAATGACACAGCAAGAAAACAAAATGTTTTGAAGATATTTACACATGACATCTCTGATAGAGAGGTCTCTTATCTAAAAAGGACAAAGGATTCTTTCATTTTGTTCTGTTATTTTTGGTTTTGTTTTACTCTGTATCTGTTGATGGCATGGAGCACTCTATGTATACAAGGCTGGCATATGCCAGCTAAAAAATAAGGGAGTCTAAAAACTCAATAATAGGATAAGCACTAATGTATTTAAAATGGGAAGAATGGGAAAAATGGGAAGAAACTCTGAGTAGAAAACCCAAGATTGCCAGTGGTGGCAGGCAGATTTCGAGTTCGAGGCCAACTTGGTATACAGAGTTCCAGGACAGTCAGGGCTACACAGAGAAAACCTGTCTCAAAAAAACAAAACAAAACAAAACAAAACAAAACAAAACAAAACAAAACAAAACAAAACAAAACAAAAGAGAGAGAGAAAACCCAAGATTTATAGATAAAAAAAAGACCATGACAAGATTTTTAGAATCATATATCATCAGGAAATGACAAATTATGACAACAGTAACATAGCACATCAACTGAGATGGAAGGTTGTGAAAATCTAAACTACTGAAAGCATCAAATGCTTTTGAGGATGGAAAGAGCAAGCATTTTTCACATTGATGGTGCAAGTGCAAAGCCTTGGTGGAAATATAGTCACATTGTAGGGCAGTGTGGCAGTTGCTTTGAACAATAAATTAACTTGTATTGTATGATCTAGTAACCTCTTTCATTGGCATTTACCCCCTAAAGTTGATAACCCAAGTCTCTTTAACCAATCACATAGGTGTTTATAGCCATTTTGCTCACCATTAAAGTTTGGAAGCAATTAAATTGCTCCTTAGTAGTTGAGTGAATAAATACAATACATTCTTAGCTTCATGTAGAAATGGTCTACTATGACATTAGAAGCTATGGAGGGAAAAGCCATTCTGAAAAAGCTACTTGCTGTTTGATCTCAACTATATGCCATTCTGGTCATGCAGCTTTGAGCATTATAAAAAATATTAGTGATTGCTAGGTTTGGAAAAAGGGTGGTAGGATTAAGGATTAAGGTAGGTAACAGAAAGATTTTCTAGAGCAGCCATGACATTCTGTGGGATGTAATAGTGAGTGCTGTGCTTGACCTCATACTAACTTTCGCAATATGTTCTAATGTCTGGATCCTTCTCATTCTCTGGATTGTTCTGTCTTCACCTGTGTGTAGCTTATTTTCTCTATGCTACCTCTCTGTGTATAGCAGTCCTAGGAAATCTCTCCTCTCCTTTTTTTCTTGGCTCTGCTCTCTTTTAGGTAGCCTCTCTTTTCTCTCTGCTCTCATGAGATTTGGGCAAATCCTATTCTGTCAAATCTTTCTGATTCATCATTTTGTCTGCCTCTAAATTAGGCATTACTTTCAAACATGTGTGCTTCCTTCTATAAACTAACTTTATCTTCATTGTTTGGGATTAAAGGTGTGTACTAAGGGCATGTCTGTATTCTAGCCAGCATTGCTATGTTGTTGGATTAAACCCCCTCTACATACAACACCAAGAGTAAACCCTATTGTTAGCCATGAACATTAGGTAGGGTGTAATGGTGTATTAGTGTTGGTTCATTGATAGATGCAAAGATACTACTCTTCAGCAGGATTTGGAAAGTGGTTGAGACTGTATATCTGGGGCTAGAGAACATTTGGAAATTCTGCTTTTATTTTGCTTCGAATCTATAACTGCTTTAGAAAATAGTCATAAACACACACACATGTGCATATACAAGTATACACACACATACACATGTATACATCTGTCTCTATTCCCCTCTCTCTCTGCAGGCTTGCTCAATGGAAAAATTATATTTTGTCATTTCTCCTTTTGTCCTTGTAGTTCTTGTAGTTATAAGATTTATATTATATCTAGTACTTGATTTTCCAACTTTGAGAAGTGTGGTGTTTGGATATGCTTGGCCCAGGGAGGTATGGCCTTGTTGGAGTAGGTGTGGCTTTGCTGGAGGAAGTATGTCATTGTAGAAGCTGGGCTTTGAGCTAATATATATGCTCAATCTCTGTTCAGTGTGCAACACAGTAGTCTCCTGCTGCCTTTGGATAAAGATGTAGAACTCTCAGTTCCTTCTCTAGCACCATGTCTGTCTGCTTGCCCCCATTCTTCCTGCCATGATGTCAATGAACTGAATCTCTGAAACTGTAAGCCAGATCAAATTAAATGCTTTTCTTTATAATAGTTGCCCTCATCATGGTGTCTCTTCACAGTAATGAAACCCTAACTAAGACAGGAAGTTTTTACCAGAAGCAGAAAAGGAATCTAGTTCATATTTTACCACCTTTTGCTGGATAGATTGCTTTCCTTTTAGCTTCATTTTTAGCCTTGTAGTCTACAGTTAATATCTTAATTTAAATGTACTGCACACCTTGGGATATCAGTATATTTGTCTTTCCTTCCGAGTACTTGGCAATTGCCATGGAAACCACCTTAAAGCTATGTAGGTATGATGGGGAGATGCAGTAATTAAGAACAGCACTGAGAAAGAAGAGCAGAGATGGTTCACGTATTTTAGTGAGGTCAATTAGAAAAGAATTGGGATATATATATCAGGAGATGCTCTTTTCTGCTTCTTGACTCAGTTTTCTTTATTTTTATTTCTATTTTTTTATTTTTTTATTTTCTATATTCTTTGTTTACATTCCAAGTGCTTTCCTATTTCCTGGTTTCCCCCTCCCCATTGGTCTCATAAGCCCTCTTCCATCTGCCCATTTCCCAATCACCCCCTCCCATTTCCCTGTCCTGGTAATCCCCTACAATGCTGGATCAAGTCTTTTCAGAACCAGGGCCCTCTCTTTCCCTCTTCTTGGGTATGATTTGATATGCTAATTGTGTCTTGAGAATTCAGAGCACTGGGCTAATTAATATCCACTTATGAGTGATTGCATTCCATGTATATTCTTTTGTGATTGGGTTACCTCACTTAGGATGATAATTTCCAGTTCCAGCCATTTGCCTAAGAATTTCATGAATTCATCATTTTTAATTGCTGAGTAGTATTCCATTGTGTAAATATACCACATTTTCTGTATCCATTCCTCCATTGAGGGGCATCTGAGTTCTTTCCAGCTTCTGGCTATTATAAATAAGGTTGCTATGAACATAGTGGAGCATGTATCTTTATTGCATGCTGGGGAATCCTTTGGGTATATGCCCAGGAGAGGTATAGCAGGGTCCTCTGGAAGTGTCATGTCCAGTTTTCTGAGGAACAGCCAGACTGATTTCCAAAGTAATTGTACCATCTTGCAATCCCACCAGCAGTGGAGGAGTGTTCCTTTTTTTCCACATACGCACCAACACCTGCTGTCTCCTGAGTTTTTAGCCTTAGCCATTCTGACTGGTGTGAGGTGAAATCTCAGGGTTGTTTTGATTTGCATTTCCCTAATGATTAATGATGTTGAACATTTCATAAGGTGCTTCTCAGCTATCCAAAGTTCTTCATGTGTAAATTCTTTGCTTAGCTCTGTACCCCATTTTTAAATAGGGTTATTTGGTTCTCTGGGTTCTAACTTCTTGAATTCTTTGTATATATTGGATATTAGCACTCTGTCGGATTTAGGGTTGGTGAAGATCCTTTCCCAATCTGTTGGTTGCTGTTTTGTCCTTTTGACAGTGTCCTTTGCCTTACAGAAACTTTGTAATTTTAGGAGGTCCCATTTGTCAATTCTTGATCTTAGAGCTAAGCTATTGGTGTTCTGTTCAGGAACTTTTCCTCTGTGCCCATGTCCTCAAGGGTCTTCCCCAGTTTCTTTTCTATTAGTTTCAGTGTGTCTGGTTTTATGTGGAGGTCCTTGATCCACTTGGAGTTGAGCTTAGTACAAGGAGATAAGAATGGATCAATTCATGTTCTTCTGCATGCTGACCTCCAATTGAACCAGCACCATTTGTTGAAAAGGCTGTCTTTTTTCCTCTGGATGTTTTCAGCTCCTTTGTCGAAGATCAAGTGACCATAGTTGTGTGGGTTCATTTCTGGGTCTTCAATCCTATTCCATTGATCCACTTGCCTGACATTGTACCAATACCATGCATGCAGTTTTTAACTATTGCTCTGTAGTAATGTTTGAGGTCTGGGATACTGATTCCCCCAGAAGTTCTTTTACTGTTGAGAATAGTTTTAGGTATCCTGTTTTTTTTTGTTATTCCAGATAAATTTGAGAATTGCTCTTTCTAACTCTATGAAGAACTGAGTTGGGATTTTGACGGGGATTACATTAAATCTATAGATTGCTTTTGGCAAGATGGCCATTTTAACTATATTAATCCTGCCAATCCATGAGCATGGAATATTTTTTCCATTTTCTGAGGTCTTCTTCGATTTCCTTCTTCAGAGACCTGAAGTTCTTGTCCTATAGATCTTTCACTTGTTTGGTTAGAGTCACACCAAGATACTTGATATTGTTTGTGGCTATTGTGAAGGGTATCATTTCCCTAATTTCTTTCTCAGCCTGCTTATCTTTTGAGTATAGGAAAGCTACTGATTTGCTTGAGTTGATTTTGTAACCAGCCACTTTGCTGAAGTTGTTTATCATCTGTAGGAGTTCTCTGGTAGTTTTTTGGGTCACTTAAGTATACTATCATATCATCTGCAAATAGTGATAGTTTGACTTCTTCCTTTCCAATTTGTATCCCTTTGACCTCCTTATGTTGTCCAGTTGCTCTAGCTAGGACTTCAAGAACTATATTGAAATGATATGGAGAGAGGGGCAGCCTTGTCTAGTTCCTGATTTTAGTGGGGTTGCTTCAAGTTTCGCTCCATTTAGTTTGATGTTGGCTACCGGTTTGCTGTATATTGCTTTAACGATGTTTAGGTATGGGCCTTAAATTCCTGTTCTTTCCAAGACTTTTAGCATGAAAGGATGCTGAATTTTGTCAAATTCTTTTTCAGCATCTAATGAAATGACAATGTGGTTTTTTTTCTTTGAGTTTGTTTATGTAGTAGATAGCATTGATGGATTTCCATATATTGACCCATCCCTGCAGCCCTGGGATAAAGCCTACTTGATCATGGTGGATGATCATTTTGATGTGTTCTTGGATTCGGTGGGCAAGAATTTTATTGAGTATTTTTGCATCGGTATTCATAAAGGAAATTGGCCTGAAGTTCTCTTTCTTTGTTGGATCTTTGTGTGGTTTTGGTATCAGCGTAATTGTGGCTTCGTAGAAGGAGTTGGGTAGTGTTCCCTCTGTTTCTTTTTTGTGGAATACTTTGAAGAGTATTGTTGTTGAGTCTTTGAAGGTCTGATAGAATTCTGCACTAAAACCATCTGGTCCTGTGCTTTTTTTGGTTGGAAGACTTTCTATGACCCTTTCTATTTCTTTAGGGGTTATGGGACTGTTTAGATGATCTATTTGATCCTGATTGTATTTGGTATCTGTCTAAGAAATTGTTCATTTCCTACAGATTCTCCAATTGTGTTCAGTATAGGTTTTTGTAGTAGGGTGATAATTTTTTGAATTTACTCAGTTTCTGTTGATATATCTTCCTTTTCATTTCTAATTTTGTTAATCTGGATACTGTCCCTCAGCCCTTTGGTTAGTCTGGCTAAGGGTTTATCTATCTTGTTGATTTTTCTTCAAAGAATCAGCTCCTGGTTTTGTTGATTCTTTGTGTGGTTTCTTTTTTTTTTACTTGATTGATTTCAGCTCTGAGTTTGATGATTTCCTGTCTTCTCCTCCTGTGTGAATTTGCCTCTTTTTGTTTCAGGGCTTTCAGGTGTGCCCTTAAGCTTCTAGTGTAACTTCTGTCCATTTTCTTTTTGGAGGCCCTCAGGGCTATGAGATTTCCTCTTAGCACTGCTTTTGTTGTGTCCCATGGATTTGGGTATGTTGTGCCTTCATTTTTTTAAATTCTAAAAAGTCTTTGATTTGTTTCTTTATATCTTTCTTGACCAAGGTATCATTGAGTAGAGTATTGTTCAGCCTCCATGAGTATGTGGGCTTTCTGTTGTTTTTGTTGCTATTGCAGACCACTCTTAACTCCATCATGATCTGGAGGCATGGGATTAGTTCGATCTTCTTTGTTGAGGTCTGTCTTGTGACCAATTATATGGTCGATTTTGGAGAAGGTATCATGAGGTGCTGAGAAAAAGGTATATTCTTTTGCTTTGGGATATCTGTTAAATTCAGTTGGTCTAAAGCTTCAATTAGATTTACTGTGTCCCTGTTTAGTTTCTGTTTTCCTGATCTGTCCATTGAGAAGAGTGGGGTGTTGAAGTCCCCCACAAATATTGTGTTAGTATGTGCTTTGAGTTTTAGTAAAGTTTCTAATATGAATGAGGGCACCCTTGCATTTGGAGCATAGATGTTCAGAATTGAGAGTTCTTGGTGGATTTTTCTTTTGACCAGCAAGAAGTGTCCTTCCATGTCTCTTTTGATGACTTTAGGTTGAAAGTCAATTTTATCTGATATTAGAATGGCTACTTCGGCTTGTTTCCTGAGACCATTTGCTTGTAGAATTGTCTTCTAGCCTTTTACTCCAAGGTAGTTTTTGTCTTTGACACTGAAGTGTTTCCTGTATGCAGCAAAATGTAGGGTCCTGTTTACATGTCCAGTCTGTTAGTCTATCTCTTTTTATTGGGGGAATTGAGTCCATTGATGTTAAGAGATATTAAGGAGTAGTGATTATTGCTTCCTTTCATTTTTTGATGTTAATATAATACTTGAGCGGTTATCTTCTTTTGGGTTTGATGAAAGAAGGTTACTATCTTGCTTTTTCCAGGGAGAAGTATTCCTCCTTGTATTGGTGTTTTCACCCTATTATACTTTGTAGGGCTGGATTTGTGAAAAGGTATTGTGTAAATTTGGTTTTGTCATCGAATATCTTGGTTTCTCCATCTATGATTGAGAGTTTTGCTGGGTATAGTAGTCTTGGCTAACATTTGTGTTCTTTTAGAGTCTACATGAGATCTGCCTAGGATCTTCAGCCTCCATGTGTATGTGGACTTTCTCTTGTTTTTGTTGCTATTGAAGACCACTGTTATTCCATTGTGATCTGATAGGAGGCATGGTATTATTTCAATCTTCTTATATTTGTTGAGGTCTGTCTTATGACCAATTATATGGTCGATTTTGGAGAAGGTACCATGAGGTGCTGAGAAAAAGGTATATTCTTTTGCTTTAGGGTGAAATGTTCTATAAATATCAGTCAAATCCAATTGGTCCAAAGCTTCAATTAGTTTTACTCTGTCCCTGTTTAGTTTGTTTTCCTGATCAGCCCATTGAGGAGAGTGGAGTGTTGAAGTCACCCACAATTATTGTGTTAGGTGCAATGTGTGCTTTGAGTTTTAGTAAAGTCTCTTTTACCAATGAGGGTGCCCTTGCCTTTGGTGCATAGATGTTCAGAATTGAAAGTTCTTCTTGGTGTATTTTTCCTTTGACCAACGAGAAGTGTCCTTCTGTGTCTCTTTTGATGACTTTAGGTTGAAAGTCAATTTTATCTGATATTAGAATGGCTACTCTGACTTGTTTCCTGTCTTCCAGCCTTTTACTCTAAGGTAGTTTTTGTCTTTGACACTGAGGTGTGTTTTCTGTATGCAGCAAAATGTAGGGTCCTGTTTCCTTATCCAGTTTGTTAGTCTATATCTTTTTATTGGGGAATTGAGTCCATTGATGTTAAGAGATATTAAGGAATAGTGATTATTACTTCCTGTCATTTTTTAATGTTATTTTTATATTTGAGTGGTTATCTTCTTTTGGGTTCGATGAAAGAAGGTTACTATCTTGCTTTTTCCAGGGTGTAGTTCTCCTCCTTGTATTGGAGTTTTCCTCCTATTATTCTTTGTAGGGGCTGGGTTTGTGTAAAGTTATTGTGTCTGCATCAGATCAGCCCAGGATCTTCTAGCTTTCATGGTCTTTGGTGAGAAGTCTGGTGTGATTCTGATAGGTCTTCTTTTATATGTTACTTGACCTTTTTCTCTTACTGTCTTTAATTTTCTTTGTTTAGTACATTTGGGGTTTTGATTATTATGTGACAGGAGGTATTTTTGTTCTTGTCCAGTCTGTTTGGAGTTCTGTAGGCTTCTTGTATATTCATGGGCATCTCTCTGTTTAGATTAGGGAAGTTTTCTTCCATAATTTTGTTGAAGATATTTGCTGGCCCTTTAAGTTTTAAGTGTTCACTCTCATCTATACCTATAATCCTTAGGTTTGGTCTTCTCATTGTGCCCTGGATTTCCTGGATGTTCTGGGATACAAGCTTTTTGCATTTTGCATTTTCTTTGACTGTTGAGTCCATGGTTTCTGTGGTATCTTTGTCATCTGAGATTCTTTCTTCCATGTCTTGTATTCTGTTGTTGATATTTGCATCTATGGCCCCTGATTTTTTCCCAAGGTTTTTTATCTCCAAAGTTGTCTCCCTTTGTGCTTTCTTAGTTGTTTCTACTTATGTTTTTAGATCCAGGATGGTTTTTCTCAGTTCCTTCATTTGTTTGTTTGTGTTTTCCTTTAATTCTTTAAGAGATTTTTGTGTTTCCTCTTTCATAACTTCTGCCATTTGACTCACTTTCTCCTGCATTTCTTTAATTTTTTTTTGTGTTTTTCTTCTTTATTGGCTTCTATCTCTTGAGCCTTATTCTCCTGAATCTATTTAAGTGATTTTTGTGTTTCCATTGTACAGGTTTCTAGCTTATTCATGTTCCCCTGTATTTCTTTAAGAGATTCAGTTATGTCCTTTTTGTGTTCTTCTAGCAGCATCATGACCAGTGATTTTAAATCCACATCTTGTTTTTCTGGTGTGTTGGGGTATCCAGGACTTGCTGATGTTGGAGAGTTTGGTGCAGACGCCGCCATATTGCCTAGATATCTGTTAGTAGTGTTCCTGCATTTGCCCTTTGCCATCTTGTTCTTTGGTGTTAGTTGGTCTTGTCTCTGGCTGGTGTTTGAGCTTCCTGTGTGGCTCTAGGGCTATGTCCACAACACTGGATGGCTGGGTTTCCCCTGTTGCAGATTGCTGATGTGCTGTCCTCCTCTTGGGTGGCCTTGGAGCCCTAGTGTGCCTTGCCCCAGATTGTCTCTGTGAACCAGGTGATGCCCGTTTGCTCCTTCAGGGAGTGCTGATGGTGTATGCTGTGGAGACCTTTTCAGAGTGCTATCACTCTACCTGGCAGCCAATCCCCCAACTGGGTTGGTATACCCAAGGCTAGCCTAGCTGCTCAGGCCCTGAATCCAGGCAAAAGCCTGACAGGCTTAGGCCTGAGCAATCTTCGCCTTGGGCTATGGCTGTTAGCTGGCTTTGCCTGCTAGAAGTCTCTGGTGTCCCGTAGCCAAAATGGCAGTGGGCGATTCCTGTAAGTGCCAGGACAGACTGCCGGGCTGACAACCTCCTTGCTGGGTTGGCACACAGATGGCCCCCCAAACAGCCCAGCGCCTGGGTGCAGGCCAATGCCTGTCGGGCTTAGACCCCCGTGATGTTGGCCTCGAGCTAAGTCTGCGTACCTCGGGCTGTCAGTTCTCTCTGGCGTCTGAAAGCCAAGATGGTGGAGAGCCTCCTGTAACTGCCTGGCGTGAGGCAGAGTTCTGATGTGGCTTCAGTGCAGTGACTCCGCCACCACTTGCAGCCTGCCTGGCCAGCGATTGTCAGTGGTAGTGGGTGCAGGGCCTGCCAGGACCCTGTTGCCTTGGTTCCACTGGTGGTGGCCCTTCCGCTGAATGAGCTGCTGCTGCTGCTGCCCCCTATATTTCTTTAAGTGATTTTTGCATTTCCTCTTTATTGGTTTCTGTTTTTTGACCCATATTCTCCTGAATTTCTTTAAATGATTTTTGTGTTTCCCTTGTAAGGGCTTCTAACTTTTGATCCATTTTCTCCTGAATTTCTTTAAGAGATTTATTTATATTCTTTATGTGTTCTTCTAACAGCATTATGACCAGTGATTTTAAATCCAAATCTTGTTTTTCTGGTGTGTTGGTGTATCCAGGACTTGCTATTTTTGGAGAATTGGGTTCAGATTCTGCCATATTGCTTTGATTTCTGTTAGTAACATTCCTACGTTTGAACCCAGCCAGGAGCTTGTTTGCCTGGGCCGGCGCGCACCGCCGCCATTTTGCCTACGGGAAGCCAGAGAGACCTAGCAGGCAAAACCAAACCAGCTAACAGGCATAGCCCAAGGCGGACATAGCAGGGGTCTCAGACGGTCAGGCCCTGGACTGCCCCCAGGCCCAGGACTGCTCGGTGGGCCATCTGTGTGCCGACCCAGCCAGGAGCTTGTTTATCGGGGCCGTTTGCATACCACCGCCATTTTGCCTACGGGAAGCCAGAGAGACCTAGCAGGCAAAACCAAACCAGCTAACAGGCATAGCCCGAGGCGGACATAGCAGGGGTCTCAGACGGTCAGGCCCTAGACTGCCCCCAGGTCCTGGGCTGCTTGGTGGGCCATCTGTGTGCCGACCCAGCCAGGAGCTTGTTTGCCCGGGCCGGCGCGCACCGCCGCCATTTTGCCTACAGGAAGCCAGAGAGACTAGCAGGCAAAACCAAACCAGCTAACAGGCATAGCCCAAGGCAGACATAGCAGGGGTCTCAGACGGTCAGGCCCTGGACTGCCCCCAGGCCCTGGGCTGCTCGGTGGGCCATCTGTGTGCCATCCCGGCCAGGAGGTTGTTTATTCGGGCCAGTTTGCGCACCACCGCCATTTTGCCTACGGGAAGCCAGAGAGACCTAGCAGGCAAAACCAAACCAGCTAACAGGCATAGCCCAAGGAGGACATAGCAGGGGTCTCAGACGGTCAGGCCCTGGACTGCCCCCAGGCCCTGGGCTGCTCGTTGGGCCATCTGTGTGCTGACCCAGTCAGGAGGTTGTTAGCCCAGCAGACTCTCCCAGCACTCTCAGGGAACTTGCGCATGCCACCATCCTAGCCACCTGACACACCCAATTAACACCCACAGCTGAGGGGAGCTTTGCACCAACATTGGCCTGCCAGGCTTTTGCCTAGACTCAGGGCCTGAGCAGCTAGGCTAGCCTTGTGTGCAACAACCCGGTTGGGAGTTCTGCTGCCCAGATCAGCCTGGGCGGCAGCACCACATCTCCAAGTCCTGCAAGTGGCTAGCTGGGTTTCCGGGCGGCCAGCTGGGGGAAGTCAGTGTGCTCCAGTGAATCCAGCGGGCCCCACCGGGAGCCTTCGGGTGCCTGCTTTGGGATCTGAACAGCCTGGGCAGCAGCACCCTGTCTACAAGCAGCGCAGGAGGTAAGCTGTGCACCAGAGGCCAACTGGGAAGGGGCAGCTTGCACTGGTGAGTCCAGCACTGACAAGAAAAACTAACACCAGTGAGAACTAGATGGCAAAAGGCAAACGCAGGAACGTCACTAACAGAAATCAAGGCAATATGGCAACATCTGAACCCAATTCTCCTCTACCAACATGTCCTGGATACCCCATCACACCAGTAAACAAGATTTGGATTTAAAATCACTGGTCATGATGCTGGTACAGGAACACATGAAGGACACACTTAAAGAAATTCAGGAGAAAATGGATCAAAAGTTAGAAGCCCTTGCAAGGGAAACACAAAAATCATTGATAGAAATCCAGGAGAATACAAAAGCCAACAAGGAGGAAATGCAAAAAACACTTAAAGAAATACAGGAGAACTTTGCTCAACAGGCTGAGGTCATGAAAGACGAAACACAAAAATCTCTTAAAGAAATACAGGAGAACTTTGGTCAACAGGCTGAGCTCATGAAAGAGGAAACACAAAAATCTCTGAAAGAATTACAGGAAAACACAAACATGCAAGTGAAGGAGCTAAGCAAAACCATCCAGGATCTAAAATCAGAAGTAGAAACAACTAAGAAAACTCAAAGGGAGACAACTTTGGAGATAGAAAGCCTTGGGAAGAAATCAGGGGACAGAGATACAAATATCAACAGAATACAAGAGATAGAAGAAAGAATCTCAGATGCTGAAGATTCCATAGAAACCATGGACTCAACAGTTAAAGAAAATGCAAAATGCAAAAAGCTTGTAACCCAAAATATCCAGGAAATCCAGGACACAATGAGAAGACCAAACCTAAGGATTATAGGCATAGATGAGAGTGAAGATTTACAACTTAAAGGGCCAGCAAATATCTTCAATAAAATTATGGAAGAAAAGTTCCCTAACCTAAAGAGAGAGATGCCCATGAATATACAAGAAGCCTACAGAACTCCAAACAGACTGGACCAGAACAGAAATACTTCCCGTCACCTAATAATCAAAACACCAAATGTTCTAAACAAAGAAAGAATACTAAAGGCAGTAAGAGAAAAAGGCCAAGTAACATATAAAGGAAGACCTATCAGACTCACAGCAGACTTTTCACCTGAGACTATGAAGGCTAGAAGGTCCTGGGCAGATCTCATGCAGACTCTAAGAGAAAACAAATGCCAACCAAAACTACTATATCCAGCAAAACTCTCAATCACCATAGACGGAGAAACTAAGATATTTCATGACAAAACCAAGTTTACCCAATATCTATCCACAAACCCGGCCCTAAAAAGGATAATAGGAGGACAACACCAATACAAGGAGGGAAACTTCACCCTGGAAAAAGCAAGATAGTAACCTTTCATCAAACCCAAAAGAAGTTAAGCATTCAAATTTAAAAAATAACGTCAAAATGATAGGAAGTAACAATCACTATTCCTTAATATCTCTTAACATCAATGGACTTAATGCCCCAATAAAAAGACACAGACTAACTGAATGGATACGTAAACAGGACCCTACATTTTGCTGCTTACAGGAAACACACCTCAGGGTCAAAGACAAACACTACCTTAGAGTAAAAGGCTGGAAGACAATTTTACAAGCAAATGGTCTCAGGAAACAAGCTGGAGTAGCCATTTTAATATCAGATAAAATTGACTTTCAACCCAAAGTCATCAAAAGAGACCCTGAGGGACACTTCTTGCTGGTCAAAGGAAAAATACAAAAAGAAGAACTGTCAATCCTGAACATCTATGCCCCAAATGCAAGGGCACCCTCTTTCGTAAAAGAAACTTTATTAAAACTAAAAACACACATTGCACCTAGCACAATAATTGTGGGCGACTTCAACACTGCACTTTCCTCAATGGACCGATCAGGAAAACAGAAACTAAACAGGGACACAATGAAACTAATTGAAGCTTTGGACCAATTAGATTTAACAGATATATATAGAACATTCTATCCTAAAACAAAAGAATATACCTTTTTCTCAGCACCTCATGGTACCTTCTCCAAAATCGACCATATAATTGGTCACAAGACAGACCTCAACAAATATAAGAAGATAGAACTAATCCCATGCCTCCTATCTGATCACTATGGAGTAAAAGTGGTCTTCAATAGCAACAGAAACAACAGAAAACCCACATACACGTGGAAACTTAACAATACTCTACTCAATGATACCTTGGTCAAGGAAGAAATAAAGAAAGAAATTAAAGACTTTTTAGAACACAATGAAAATGAAAACACAACATACCCAAATCTATGGGACACAATGAAAGCAGTGCTAAGAGGAAAACTCATAGCCCTGAGTGCCTCCAAAAAGAAAATGGAGAGAGCATACATTACCAGCTTAATGACACACCTGAAAGCCCTAGAACAAAAAGAAGCTACTTCGCCCAGGAGGAGTAGAAGGCAGGAAATCATCAAACTCAGGGCCGAAATCAATCAAGTAGAAACAAAGAGAACCATACAAAAAAACAACAAAACCAGGAGCTGGTTCTTTGAGAAAATCAACAAGATAGATAAACCCTTAGCCAGACTGACCAAAGGGCACAAAGAAAGTATCCAAATTAACAAACTTAGAAATGAAAAGGGAGATATAACAACGGAAACTGAGGAAATCCAAAAAATCATCAGATCCTACTACAAGAGCCTGTACTCAACACAACTGGAGAATCTGGAGGAAATGGACAATTTCCTTGACAGATACCAGATACCAAAATTAAATCAGGACCAACTAGACCATCTAAACAGTCCCATAATGCCTAAAGAAATAGAAGGAGTCATAGAAAGTCTTCCAACCAAAAAAAGCACAGGACCAGATGGCTTCAGTGCAGAATTCTACCAGACCTTCAAAGAAGAGTTAACACCAATACTCTTCAAACTATTCCACAAAATAGAAACAGAAGGAACACTACCCAATTCCTTCTATGAAGCCACAATTACGCTGATACCAAAGCCACAAAAAGATCCAACAAAGAAAGAGAACTTCAGACCAATTTCCCTTATGAACATCGATGCAAAAATACTCAATAAAATTCTTGCCAACCAAATCCAAGAACACATCAAAACGATCATCCGCCATGATCAAGTAGGCTTTATCCCGGGAATGCAGGGTTGGTTCAATATACGGAAATCCATCAATATAATCCACTACATAAACAAACTCAAAGAACAAAACCACATGGTCATTTCATTGGATGCTGAAAAAGCATTTGACAAAATTCAGCATCCCTTCATGCTTAAAGTCTTGGAGAGAACAGGAATTCAAGGCCCATACCTAAACATAGTAAAAGCAATATACAGCAAACCGGTAGCCAGCATCAAACTAAATGGAGAGAAACTTGAAGCAATCCCACTGAAATCAGGGACCAGACAAGGCTGCCCCCTTTCTCCTTATCTTTTCAATATTGTACTTGAGGTACTAGCTCGGGCAATTCGACAACATAAGGAGGTCAAAGGGATACAAATTGGAAAGGAAGAAGTCAAACTATCATTATTTGCAGACGACATGATCGTCTACCTAAGTGACCCAAAGAACTCCACTAGAGAGCTCCTACAGCTGATAAACAACTTCAGCAAAGTGGCAGGTTATAAAATCAACTCAAGCAAATCAGTGGCCTTCCTATACTCAAAGGATAAGCAGGCTGAGAAAGAAATTAGGGAAATGACCCCTTCACAATAGCCTCAAACAGTATAAAGTATCTTGGGGTGACTCTTACCAAATATGTGAAAGATCTGTATGACAAGAACTTCAAGACTCTGAAGAAGGAAATGGAAGAAGACCTCAAAAAATGGGAAAACCTCCCATGCTCATGGATCGGTAGAATCAATATAGTTAAAATGGCCATTTTGCCTAAAGCACTATACAGATTCAATGCAATACCCATCAAAATCCCAACTCAATTCTTCACAGAGTTAGAAAGAGCAATTATCAAATTCATCTGGAACAACAAAAAACCCAGGATAGCTAAAACTATTCTCAGCAACAAAAGAAAATCTGGGGGAATCAGTATCCCTGACCTCAAGCAATACTACAGAGCAATAGTGTTAAAAACTGCATGGTATTGGTACAGTGACAGACAGGAGGATCAATGGAACAGGATTGAAGATCCCGAAATGAACCCACACACCTACGGCCACTTGATCCTCGACAAAGAGGCTGAAAACATCCAATGGAAAAAAGATAGCCTTTTCAACAAATGGTGCTGGTTCAACTGGAGGTCAGCATGCAGAAGAATGCGAATTGATCCATCCTTGTCTCCTTGTACTAAGCTCAAATCCAAATGGATCAAGGACCTCCACATAAAGCCAGACACTCTGAAGCTAATAGAAAAGAAACTGGGGAAGACCCTTGAGGACATCGGTACAGGGAGAAAGTTTCTGAACAGAACACCAATAGCGTATGCTCTAAGAGCAAGAATTGACAAATGGGACCTCATAAAATTACAAAGTTTCTGTAAGGCAAAGGACACCATCAAGAGGACAAATCGGCAACCAACAAATTGGGAAAAGATCTTCACCAATCCTACATCAGATAGAGGGCTAATATCCAATATATATAAAGAACTCAAGAAGTTAGACTCCAGAAAACCAAACAACCCTATTAAAAAATGGGGTACAGAGTTAAACAAAGAATTCACACCTGAAGAACTTCGGATGGCGGAGAAGCATCTTAAAAAATGCTCAACTTCATTAGTCATTAGGGAAATGCAAATCAAAACAACCCTAAGATTTCATCTTACACCAGTCAGAATGGCTAAGATTAAAAATTCAGGAGACAGCAGGTGTTGGAGAGGGTGTGGAGAAAGAGGAACACTCCTCCACTGCTGGTGGGGTTGCAAATTGGTACAACCACTCTGGAAATCAGTCTGGCGGTTCCTCCGAAAACTGGGCACCTCACTTCCAGAAGATCCTGCTATACCACTCCTGGGCATATACCCAGAAGACTCCCCACCATGTAATAAGGATACATGTTCTACTATGTTCATAGCAGCCCTATTTATAATTGCCAGATGCTGGAAAGAACCCAGGTATCCCTCAACAGAAGAGTGGATGCAAAAAATGTGGTATATCTACACAATGGAGTACTATTCAGCCATTAGAAACAATGAATTCATGAAATTCTTAGGCAAATGGATGGAGCTAGAGAATATCATACTCAGTGAGGTAACCCAGACTCAAAAGGTGAATCATGGTATGCACTCACTAATAAGTGGATATTAACCTAGAAAACTGGAATACCCAAAACATAATCCATACATCAAATGAGGTACAAGAAGAAAGGAGGAGTGGCCCCTGGTTCTGGAAAGACTCAGTGAAACAGTATTCAGCAAAACCAGAACGGGGAAGTGGGAAGGGGTGGATGGGAGGACAGGGGAAGAGAAGGGGGCTTACGGGACTTTCGGGGAGTGGGGGGGCTAGAAAAGGGGAAATCATTTGAAATGTAAATAAATTATATCGAATAAAAAAAAAACAAAACAAACATTCCTACGTTTGCCTTTTGCCATCTCGTTCTCGCTGGTCTTGTTGTCACTGGCTGGTACTTCAACCTCCTGTGAACCTGTAAGGCTATTTCTGCAACTGGATGACTGGGTTTCTCCTGGCACAGGTTGCTGATGTGCTTACCTCCTCTTGTGTGCTGTTGGAGCCCTGCTATGTCTTGCCCCAAGCAATGTTATACTTGGGTTGTCTCAGTGAACCTGGTGCTCCTGGTCTGCTCTGTCATGGAGCAAAGATGGTGGCAGGGAGTCACTCCAAATGCTGATCACCAGGTAGGGCACAGTACCCACGACCAGCTGGCACACAAATGAACCGCTGATCTGCCTAGGTCCTGGGTGCAGGCAGACCCCTGGTGGTTTGCTCCCCCAGAGATCTTAAACTCGGGATATCTCACTACCTGGTGATACCCCTCTGCTCCATCAGGGAGAGAAGTTGGTGGTGGGGAGTTGACTCAGTTTTCTATGGTCATAAAGAGAAGTAAGGTTCTCTATAACTGTCCAGAGAATGTCCCAGGATTTAAGTATATACTTTATCTACTTATATACTTGTATAAAGTATCCCCCTAAGTATATAAAGTTAACATATTTGGTTTTATTGTAGGCCTCTTAAATGTAGCACATTATTAGAAAACATTTCTCTTAATTTCTTTTACTAATTGAATAACTTCTATAAAGTAATGTAACAGTTAATTTGGTCATTTATTCACAAGAAAGCCCTGAGGGCTTTCATGTAGTTATTGATATCTTCTTTTCTGCTTCTAATCTCAACTTGGATACATGAATGGCTCACACGTGGAGGTCTAACCTAGCTGCTCAGTACTCTCCTGAACCAGTGTTTCAAACTTAGAAAACTCAAAGCTGTTCTTATGATTTCTTTCTCAAATGTCAAGATTAAAGTTAATGCCACTAATATCAAATAATTGGCCAAGCCAGAAAATTAGATGTTAAATCTTTTCTTTCTGTTTTCCTACCAAAGTCAGTCTTCAAGTCCTAGCATGCTCCCCAACATCCTTTTGAATGTTTCCTACTCTTCCTTCTGTCTATATTGCTGCCACCTTTACTCAGATCTCCATTGCTTCTCAGTGGGGGTCACTGCACCCACTGGCTATCTTGTTTCTATTATCTTCAATGTTACAGTCTTTGAAGCCATTCACTGAGTTGCAACTAGTGTTTATTTTAATACATCAATCTGATCAATGTTTCTCTACCACTTAACTCTCTAATATGTCTTATATCTACATGTAGATGTATAACTATATGGATACACAAATATATACACACATAGTCTCATGTTGGTGCTATGCTTATTGATGTCATTAGCCTTCTGTCTCGCTAGAAAACTCTTTTTCTTGATTACATTTGGTCTTCTTTTTTTGCCTTAAATATTTTATTTTTTATTATAATTTTTTATTTTCAATATTCTTTGTTTACATTCCAAATGATTTTCCCTTTCCCGATTGCCCTGTCCCCATAAGTTCCCTAAGCCCACTTCTCTCTGCCCATTCTCCTATCAACCCCCTCCTACTTCTCTGTCCTGGTGCTCCCCTACCATGCTGAAACAAGCCTTTTCAGGATCAGGGACCTCTCCTTCCTTCTTCTTGGGAGTCATTTGATATGTGAATTGTATCTTGGGTATTCAGAGTTTCTGAGCTAATATCTACTTATCGGTGACTGTATTCCATGTGTGTTCTTTTGTGATTGGGTTACCTCACTTAGGATGATATTTTCCAGTTCCAACCATTTGCCTAAGAATTTCATGAATTCATTGTTTTAATTGCTGAGTAGTATTCCATTGTGTAAATATACCACATTTTCTGTATCTATTCCTCCATTGAGGGACATCTGGGTTCTTTCCAGCTTCTGGCTATTATAAATAAGGCTGCTATGAACATAGTGGGGCATGTGTCCTTATTGCATGTGGAGAATCCTTTGGGTATATGCCCAGGAGTGGTATTGCAGGGTCCTCCGGAAGTGTTATGCCCAGTTTTCTGAGGAACAGCCAGACTGCTTTCCAGAGTGGTTGTACCAACTTGCATTTCCACCAGAAGTTGTAATGTAGGATATATGCTTTGCCTAGAAGATTTCCTCTCCCAGCCCAGAAGTCATAATTCATTCTCAATTTTTGTAACTCAGCGTGAATTAGATGCCTTTCCATGATTACAGAAGTTTGGAAAAAGTACCACTCCTAGTTGTGGCCAGGGAAGTTTTTACATTTTCCACTATAATGTTTATTATTCTGTGAAATAATTCTTTTTATAACTGATTTACTAAGCTTCAAGTTCTGTCTGTATCAATGAATATACCCAAACATGTATAAGCATGTTGTGTGAATGATATGTAAGCGACAAGGGAAATGAAAAGTTTCTATTCAGCACCAATGTAGACAGTTGTTTGTGGGAGGTAAAAAGTGAAAGTACGTGTCTTAAACAAAGCACTTAATGCCTGAAACAAATTTCCAACTGCTACTGTACTTAGAGGTGAGAGACATACACTAACTTACATTTCATTTGACGTCCCATATGTAGGCTTTTTGATATAACTCTACTTCTATAAAAAGGAAAATTTTATTGATAAAAGCAACATATGTATTCCACCCTTGAATGTAAACAGGAGAAACATAGGGGAAGAGGGACTAAGCGATCTGTTCTAGAAACAGTCAGGACCAGCTCCTATTTCCTGTGCCTCTCAGTTCCTTTGGATGAATTATACATCCTCATTGTGCATTATGAGCAAGCCCATCTGAGTTCCCAGTTTAGGATCATAGGACACACACAAAAAAATTAACAAAGGATTAATTATTAATAAGTCAGAAGTGGCTAACTCCCTTGGAGAGTCTAGAAAGGGCTGAGGTGTCTCTGGACACAACTGAACATTATTGGTTTATTCAGTAGAAACACAGGAAGGGAACAGTACAACCCAGATTTTTAAAAATGTGGTTTTTTTCCTTCCTGGGACATGTTTAGTATTTGTTTTATTTCATGTCTTAAATCACCCAAGACCAGGGAATCCCCTGAGAGACTTCTGTAGCAGCATTTCACATCTGCTTTTCTGTTTAAACAGACTTTCATGACTCAAACAGTTTGAAACTGTAGTATGGTATTTTAAAGCCTTTTCAAATTGAAGATTTTAAACAAGTAAAATTGGTTGTGTGCTTTGTTAGTAGAACGGGGTAGCCTTGAGCAGCTAAAAAAAACAAAAAATGTGCCATAAGCCAAAATAGCTTAGTGCTTTTTCTTAGAATTCTGTAATTGTGCACTGAACTTGTCCAGACTGACTGCCTCACCGAATAGGAAGAATAGCCTGTGAAAACTTTTATATTACAAAATGGAAGTGGCTTAAAAAGACAAGAAAATTGCCCATTGTAGTTCAAAACTTCCTATAAGAAGTTTTATTATTATAACTTACACCTTGCCAGGTGGTGGTGGCACATACCTTTAATCCCAGCACTTGGGAGGCAGAGGCAGGCGGATTTCTGAGTTTGAGGCCAGCCTGGTCTACAGAGTGAGTTGTGAGTTCCAGGACAGCCAAGTCAACACAGAGAAACCCTGTCTCGAAAAAACAAACAAACAAACAAACAAACAAACAAACAAACAAACAAACAAACAAACAAAAAACCCCACTCTGCCCCCCCAAAAACCTTACACCTTAGTGTTCAATAAAGTAGGAAAATTTGGAGTAGATGGTTTTTGAAACATACCAGCACACACCGATGTTATTGGCAGCAATGACACCCCATAATAACATTTGTAGACCTCAGAATATACTGTGGCTTTGCTCCCATGGAAGATGTAGTGCTTGCCTATATCTACGTGCTACTGCCAGTGGTCAGAGACTGCGACCTCGAACCCAGACTGTTTGTCTCGGAATTACAATTGAAAACCTAGCTTAAGAGCAGCTACAGATACTTGCCTTACTCAAGTATCTGTACTTGCCTTACCACAGACTTTTGTTAACTCTAGTTGCATGTATGAGGACTCTAAATCCAAGAGTTAGAGATTCCTGGTGATACCTGACTTTTATTTATTTATTTTTAATCTTTCTTTGAATGCTGGAATAGAAAAACAATAACCCAAGTATTGTATTTCAGTCTGGCCTTGTGGGAATCTGCACAGCAACTGACTGTTTAGGCTTTCTCACTTTGAATACAGACACACAATCATGTTAGAATTCCTTTCTTTCTAATGCACGGTAGTTTAAGATAGCTAAGATTGTACAAGTGTCTTGGATATTTTAATTCTTGCCTTATGGGATTTTCTATGCTTTGTCTTGCCTTCTTTATAATATCATATGACCTGGATAGTCTGAAATGACAAATAAAAGAAGCATAACCCTTTTGTGTGTAACTTCCTCTGTCTTTTGGCCTTAAGCAACTATCAGGTTTTCTGAACAGCACCTTGATTTCTTTTGTGAGACCACCCTCCTGTATTTTGGTGGGTAAACTGTCAAGACCCATGTCCTTATATGGAACTGGAAGAATATAGAGCCTTTCAACTTCTTCTCTGTGCAGGCTGATGTGTGACAAACCCTGGCATGGTCTTTCTTGAATCTTTCGTGAGTGATTTAAGGACACAAACAGTACCCTTGGATAGTATCCATCGTGAAAGACAGCTGCAGTGGAATATTGGTTTGATTGCCCTGGTGCCAATGTGGTCCATATGTTTCTCATTTCTCAGTTTTTGGTAATCCCTGGGTTGCTGTGTGGTAGCAAGTCCGTTCTTCCAGGCTACTGTTGGTCCTGTGACCTCCTATGAGGCTGTCCACATTTGCTTTTTATTACGCCAGCATTAGCGCCATTGCTTGCAACCAAGAACTATGATGAATGTATCTCAGTCTGGCTGCTTCAAATGGACTCCACTTGTACTTATCAATTATTCTGGGAAGAATGTACATGAAATACTCACTAGCATTAGTTACTTCTGATTATTAAATGAATTCTAAAACCACTTGAACAGTTTGCCACTTGACAGATTAAGAAATGTGTATTTTCCCCAGACTTAATATAACAAGCAACAAATTCTTCTATAATGAACACATTGTGGGAGTTAATGTATTCTTTATGACTATGACACAATGCACATGATTTTTATTCCTACCCCATTCTTTGCTTTCCCTTGCCAGGATTTTCTCTTGCTTGGAGAATATCAAATGGTGGTTAACATATCCTCAGATAACTACAGATATTTTTCACCAAGAGACATGTTATCAAGGTATGTTGGTTTCTTAGGAGAATGCGTTATCTCTGTCCTTGGCTACTCAAGACTTGGTCTTTGCATACAATACCAGGAAGGAGTGATGAGCAGGGCAGATACTGACTGCCTTTATTCAGAGTCATCTTCCAGATTAATTTTTTACAGCTTAAATTGTTACTTGGTTTAGGTAACAACAAGTGATGGTTCTAGAAACTGAAATAAAATGGCATACTTTCTGTTTAAAGTGTATGGCTATTTGAGGAAAGTTCTCTGTATCATCTTTCAATGACAATGGTCACCTTTTTAGTCATTGCATATAGGCTGGAAAAGTCTTCTGTGTTTACTTACCCTGTTTGACAGCAAGGAAGCTGAAGTCTGATAGAGCTGGATAGCCAGGCTAAGATGACAGAGTTGGTTAAATCTCAATTATTTCTTATTTTCTTGTAATAAATGTAATCCCACCTCACAAAATTTCTCTTATCAGAACAGCCCTCCAGTTCCTTCCTAGATGAAAGATTTCATTTTTCTATCATTCTTGTACATGGGGAATTATTTGCTTGACTTTGGAAATGGACAGTTAGTTTTGATAATATTCTTATCCCTTGTAGAATGTTTTTTGGGGGGCTATGGGTTATTAAGCACTATAATTTAGATAAAACTTGCTTAACATGACTAACTTTCATGGAATTGTATTAAGTTAATGTTTGAGTTAAACAAAACATAAGTAGTCTTTGCCTGTTCCTAAAATGCTTGGGACCGTCAAATAATGAATAGATAATTTTTTTTGTGTACTAATGAGAGGACTGTTGGTTGGCTGTCCCTAGATAACTTCAGCATGGTAGAGTGGCATCAAAATGGCAAATCATGATTAGAGTATTTTACCTTTTAGGCCTACCTGTTCCCAGACTCTGGGCAGGGGAAGAGAGACTGTGGCACAATATAGTCATCAATGGCTTATAATTCAAACCATCATAGCTATGTGATGGAATCAATGTAAAATTCCAAAATGTGGGCATTACGAGAGTTTCCTTTAGTAGATCCAGAGAGCTGCTGGGAAGATGGAATAGCAGAGATGACATGGATGCTCCCACACCCTGTTTCTTCCTTGTTCCCAAGCTTGTCTTCCATCTGGTTGTGCCTGAGTTATGGCTTTAATATTGTCACCCCTCAGTCATCACAAGTCAATGTGTTTCTTGGGTTCTGTGAATCACTTTACCAAATCTCTAAAATGCAGAGGAGGTAGTTATGGGATCTTTCTCTCATGTAGGTGTTCTAGTTTGGATCTGTAATATTCTCTGAAGCCCATGATTTAAAGACCCAGCTTAATGGGTAGGGCAGGGGCAGAAAACTGTGAGATGGAGCCAGCTTAATGGGTTGGGCAGGGGCAGAAAACTGTGAGATGGAGCCTCCAGACACTAGGGGCACACTATTGGAAAGGGTTATGGGATTTCTCTCTCTTTCTTTAGCTAGGCTTTGAGGTGAACAGCTTTCCTTCAAGAATTTCTGCCATTTTATGCAACTGGAGGCCCAAAAGCACCACACAGCTAAGCCTGTTTCAAAATAAGATTCCTCTGGCAACTTAACTATCTCAGGTATCTTACTACAGTAACAGCAAGCTAGCAGGAGAATCAACTCAGACAAAAGTGTGAGTCAACTCAAGTCCTGTAGCAATAACTGGCATCTTAAGTGATGATATTCTCATGGGACTAAACCCTTAAACCTGTAGAATATGAAACTAAACTGAACTGAATTATGGGATATCTTCTTGTTTTCTGGAAAGTTAGAAAACTGATTAGATGGAGAAAATGCCTTCTTGCATTTAGCTGTCTTCAAATTATGAGTTGAAACAGAAGTTATGTCACATGTGTAAAGATCTAGGGAAGTTTTCAATGAAGAGAGATCTCACTGTAAATCCTTATGAAATGAAACATCTTTTACCATAGTTAATAATCTTTCACTTGCCTATCTGAAAAGCTGATTTTCAGACATCCTATTTTCTTAGATCAAATTGTAAATGATAATATGGCCAATAATAGGTAAAATTTATTAAATGTTCATTCTATGTCAGGCACTGTGGCAAGTGCCAAATGCATGTGAGAATTATTCCATAAGGTTCCCACAGTAATATCATAGGAAGGTAATTTCAAGATTGGAGGATTCTGGCTCAGAGGGCTTAACTGTTTTGCCTTAAATTATACAGTTAGTAGAGAATGGGGCCAAAAAGTCCCAGGAGGACTGATATTTGTGGATATTTATTGGAAAGGTGGGCTGTTGGAGATTCACTAGAGGATTTTGAAGGAAAGAAATGTATTCAGACAGATGCTTGCTAGTGTTTTATGGAGGACAATGGGCTGGATGGGGAGCCGAGTCCAGGGTTAATTAGGCAAGAGGCCAGGAGGCAATTGGGTTTTCCATAAGCCACAAATTCTGATCAGCCCTGAAGGAACTGTCCACACCATGTGCTTGTTTGTGTGACATTTTACTTATCTCCCCGTCCTTTCCTTGTTCTGTTTCGCTCAGAGTTTACATTCCTGTGGGCTGATTATGTCTTGTTCTGAATTATTCTTTGTGCTGGTCAGCACAGGGTCTTGCTGATAGAGGCCACAGAACACAGCGGCCATGAGAACACATGTGGGCAGCTGGGTTTGAGTCTTCTCCCCCACCCCACCCCCACCCCTGTATTGCTGGTCATCCTAAGTCACAGCAGGTCTTTTCTGAGTCATGGTTTCTGTGTTGGTAATTTGGAAAAAATAGCAATGACTTCCTTAGATATGGATGAGTGAGGCAGAAGATATGGAGTCTTCTCTGCTGATGGTTTTAAGAGGCACCTTTTGTCAGTGCTGCCACTGGGTCTAGATAAGTAGTTTACTATGTCAGGGGTCTAGAATTTACAGCAGCTTTAAGGAAGTGTACACCTGGAGGAATGAAGGATAGAAACTGAAGTCCTAAATTTAGAAGGAATAAGTTGCTGCATTTCCTACCATCTTTTAATTCCCCTTACATCTGAGCTAGCAAAGCAAGGCTGTATAAAGGTGAAGCAACGGTGGACCAGAGAACATGGCCACTGTTATTGTTAAGAGTTGGTCTTAATTGTCCCCACAGGGGCTACTTTCCATCACTTGTTATTAGTACAGCAACATTACTTGGAGCGTCTTTTCTCTGTCCATCTGCTACCAGAGGGTACGTATTTATTTTTTTTAGACTAGAATAAAGGGGGGAAATTTGGGCTCAGAGTCTGTTGCCTGCCATAGGAAGTGTGTATAGAAAAAAAGTCAATGAAGAATAGCAAGTGTGGCAGGGTTTGTAGCTCATTGTGTCTTAGAGTAGGTGTCAAAGAAAATTAATATCGACTTAAATAGAAATTTTACTTCAGATTATAAGATTAAATGTAGATTTTATTGCTATAACTGACATATTAAGCATGGGTAATAAAGGCATTCCCATAGCATGCATGATCTAATTCTCTCTTCCAATTCCTATTTCACCACCCTGCTCTCCCAGACTGCCTTGCTCTTCCTTCTTGTAGGAAGCCCTTTGAATGCTAGTGCCTCTGCCTTCTCTGTTGGATCTTTCCCAACTGTCCTCTTGGCTCCTTCGGCTCATTCTTTTGGCCTTAATAGAATCACTACTTCTTTGAAGAGGCAAATGTAAATTCAGTTATTATATTTATCATGATTATATTCACTAAAGTAATGGGAATGAGACAGGGTATGGAATCAACTGATGTTTGAACCAATGAGCCCAGGGAAGGTGTGGACATGACTAGATCCAGTTCTTGTCCCTTATGATATCAGCACAGTGACTCTCTCTTCTCATTTCTCTTTAGCAGGGAACTGACTTATCTCATGTTGCAGGGAGAAAATGAGGAATAGCTGGAGACTATGTTATAGCTGTCTTTCCTGGCCCCAGGTAGGCCTGTGCTAGGGATGGACATGGAACACTGTGTTTGAGGTCATTTTTCCAAAGTCATATAGAGAGTATGGAACAGGAACGATGAAGGATGGTAAGGAAGAATGTATACAAATGCCAAGAGAGCTCCATTTCAGAGTCCTTTCAATGGATGCTCCTTTTCTTAACTTGTCACTTACGATGATTTTGTATTTCAGCTTGCCAGGTGCTCCTTCAGGTTGGAAATCAATTCTGCAGCATTTATGGTTACATTCCCAGTACCTGTTGGTGCTACATAGTAGGCTCTAGGTAATCACATGTGGAGAGAATGGATTAAATAGTCAAGAAAGTGAGAATGTTTGAGCAGAAGTGAAGTTTAAAATGGTCATGATGTTGAGGATTGCCAACTGTATTAGACTCGTCCTAAGTATTTAAGTGCTGTGGTTTCAGTTCATTTCAGCCATTATTATTATTTTTTTTTTTATGCATGCCTGCCTTGGGGCCTAGCAATATTAGAATATATTGAGTACTTGTTAATTGCTTATAAGTGGAGAGGGAATGGGTTCTTTTTTTTTTTTAAATATTTTTTTTATTCGATATAATTTATTTACATTTCAAATGATTTCCCCTTTTCTAGCCCCCCCCCCCGACTCCCCGAAAGTCCCGTAAGCCCCCTTCTCTTCCCCTGTCCTCCCTCCCACCCCTTCCCAGTTCCCCGTTCTGGTTTTACCAAATACTGTTTCACTGAGTCTTTCCAGAACCAGGGACCACTCCTGCTTTCTTCTTGTATCTCATTTGATGTGTGGATTATGTTTTGGGTATTCCAGTTTTCTAGGTTAATAACCACTTATTAGTGAGTGCATACCATGATTCACCTTTTGAGTCTGGGTTACCTCACTTAGTATGATGTTCTCTAGCTCCATCCATTTGCCTAAGAATTTCATGAATTCATTGTTTCTAATGGCTGAATAGTACTCCATTGTGTAGATATACCACATTTTTTGCATCCACTCTTCTGTTGAGGGATACCTGGGTTCTTTCCAGCATCTGGCAATTATAAATAGGGCTGCTATGAACATAGTAGAGCATGTATCCTTATTACATGGTGGGGAATCCTCTGGGTATATGCCCAGGAGTCTGTTGTGTTAATAATCTCCTGGGCGGGTTGACACACAGATGGCCCACCAAGCCGCCCAGTTCTTGGGGTCAGTCCTGTGCCTTTTGGGGCCTAGACCCCCGTTTTGTTAGCCTCAGGCTGCGCTTGTTAGCCGTCTCTGCCCTCCCGAGCACTCTGGGTCCTGTAGGCAAAATGGCGGCGTGTGCCCCGGCCAGGGCAAAAAAAACTCCTGGCTGGGTTGGCGCCCCGATGGCCACTCGAACAGCCCAGGGCCTGGGTGCAGGCCAACGCCCGTCAGGCTCAGACCCCTGCGGTGTTGGGCCTAGGATTATGTTTGTGTACCTCAGTCTGTCCGATTTCTGGAGCCCGGAATCAAGATGGAGGTGAGTCTCTCCTGACTGGCGGGAAGCCGAGTTCTCGGGAATGGGTTCTTTATGTGTGGTGTGGGATAAAAGTTTCTCTGGGGTAAAGACCATGAGAGAGGATGGTTAGACATCTCTGTGAAGTGGAGGAGGATGGGCATGCTGTTCTTACTCTGTTCCTGCTTCTCCACCCTGTCCTGCTCTCTAAGGAGTCATCCATCCCATATGCTTCTAGCTTATCAGCTATCTTTGATGCTTATATAGTAAGCCAAACACAACAGGCTTATCCATGTCTACCTATTGTTATTTTGTCATTTTGATTTATTCTTTTTTTCTGTGTTCCCTGTATAGGCTTTTAATACATTTTGAATTTTTGAGTATTTAAACTTCAGAACTTAAAGGCATAGATCCTACTGAGATGCATAACTTTAGGTGACCTTTCCTCTTTACTGATGTGATAAAGGTCACTTAGATGTGGATTTGATAAACTCAGTTTTGGGCTACCTGGGCTCGGCTTACAAGGGTTTGGGTGGCTAGTCAGCTCTATTTGCCTGTATGTATAGCAGATGGGCCTCAGTCATGGGACCAAGATGTACATCCTGTATGGTCAGGTTGTAGAGAAAAAACTTAGCACAATGATATGTAGGTAGTCTTTTGTAACATGAACACTATTTGGTGTGTTATACTATTAACTGTCATACTATTATGACATACTATTTACACTGACTAAAGAGCAGAACGTGGAGATTTCTTCATCCAAGAACAAATTCCAGATTCAAAGTCTTCTTCCTTTTTTATTTTCACATTTTCATATCTTTCTATTGATACTAGTTTGATCCATGGACACTACTTGTGCACAACCAAGTTTTGCAAGTATAAGAGTTTTCATAAGAACCTTTGATTGTGTGTTACAAACACAATTCAAAAATATTTAAGAGGAAGAATAAAGAGTAGATTGAGTCAGATGACTGGGAAAGATGATGGCACTGACCAGGGCATTAAGGAGATAACCAAAGAACCAGGAAATTTAGGGTCAAGACACAATTTCACAGAATTCTCTCTGCTCTTTTGTCCATCCTACTTGTTTGAGTTCATTCTTCTCTCAGTCCTAAGGCTGCCTGTCCTAGGGTTTTATTGCTGTGAAGAGTCTCTACCGCCACTGTAACTCTTATAAAGGAAAACATTTGAGGCTGGCTTATAGTTCAGAGGCTTAGTCTATTATGATCATGGTAAGAAGCATGGTGACATGCAGGCAGACATGGTACTGGGGAGGTAGCTGAGTTCCCTAGGTGTTGTATGTAAGTTTAGAACCATGCTACTGCATTTGTCCAGGAACTGTGATGGAGCTCTGGTCCCTCTTGGCTCCCTTTGTTCCTCCTGGCTTACCTCTGCTAAGGCACCAGCACTGACCCAGCTTCTCTTTCTCTACCCATCCTTGCTCTGGGAGTCAACCACTTCACTAGCCCATTCCTGTGACCCTTGCCCCAGGAGGGGTCGTGTGACCAACCCCACCAGAGACTTTTAAATCTGCGGAGAAAAAAAAAAAAACAATAATCACTATTCCTTAATATCTCTTAACATCAATGGACTCAGTTCCCCAATAAAAAGACATAGACTAACAGACTGGATATGTAAACAGGACCCTACATTTTGCTGCATACAGGAAGCACACCTCAGTGTCAAAGACAAACACTACCTTAGAGTAAAAAGCTGGAAGACAATTCTACAAGCAAATGGTCTCAGGAAACAAGCCGAAGTAGCCATTCTAATATCAGATAAAATTGACTTTTAACCTAAAGTCATCAAAAGAAACACGGAAGGACACTTCTTGCTGGTCAAAGGAAAAATCCACCAAGAAGAACTCTCAATTCTGAACATCTATGCTCCAAATGCAAGGGTACCCTCATTCGTAAAAGAAACTTTACTAAAAGCTCAAAGCACACATTACACCTAACACAATAATTGTGGGTGACTTCAACACCCCACTCTCCTCAATGGACTGATCAGGAAAACAGAAACTAAACAGGGACACAGTGAAACTAATTGAAGCTTTGGAGCAATTGGATTTAGCATATATATATGCTAAAACATCTCATCCTAAAGCAAAAGAATATACCTTTTTCTCAGCACCTCATGGTTCCTTTTCCAAAATCAACCATATAATTGGTCACAAGATGTCCCGACCCGCAGGACAATCAACAGGGTTCCTTTAAGCCACCTAGAGGAAAGGCGATGGGGCGACAAGACAAAAGAGAGAGGCAGGACAGCCTGTCTAGTTCTGATCAAGCTGTCAAACTTTAATTTCCAGACAAGTCAATATAAAGGGAAGCATACAAGGTTTGGGAGGGGTAAAGGGGGGAACAATCTCAGGGGGTTGGCATCATTTCTAAGAAACAGTTTCTCATAATTTCTGGTAAAGCTAGTTATTGCTATTGGAATGTTGGCATGATAAAAGAGGGGTCATGAAGCGGTGAAGTGGAAAGGGGTTGCTATAGTAATGTACCTACAGATGGACTTCAAAGGGAGGGGTTTTGAGATTTATGTAGGAACAGTTCTTGGCATGGAGATCTAAGTGAGAATGACTCCTGGTATTGAGGTCTCCTGGCATTGAGAGCCAGGTGGGGATGGCTCCTGGTATGGAGAGTTCTTGGCATTGAGTTCTAAGTGAGGATGGCTCCCGACAATTCCCCCTTCTCTGTATAGAGAGCAGAGGTCAGACAGCCATTGATGGCAAGCAGATAAGGCATCAAAATAATGGGACAGCGCCTATCTTAGGAATCGACCCGGTCATCCAACATCCCGTTCCCGTTTGGTCATCCCTGCCAGCCTCCAGAGATACCTGTCTTAGGTGGGAGTGGCCCTGGGAAGTTGCCCGTCATTGGCTAACTGCCCAGCAAGTTAATTGTTATTGATGCCTTTAGCTTGTGGGGCTCCTTCTGGAGTCCCGGCTGGAATGGCTGTGACAAGGATGCTCTTTCTGTTAAGGCACTAGAGTGTGCTGTTTGGGCCGTTTTGCCCTGGGGGGTTTAGGTAGCCATCTCTCAGTCCTCCATAGCCAAACGATGGTAATGTACCTGAATAGGTTTGGCTGCCAGGTCATCTATCCGCTTCTTAATTAGGGCTGTAAGGCGTTTAAAAGCCCATGGTCCAAAAGAAAATAACAATAACAGACCTACAAAGGGTCCTAGGACACTGGGTAAAAGTGTGGTGAGCCATGGAGAGGTGGAAAACCAATTTTCATACCAGCTTTCTTTCTGTTCTCTTTCTCTCTTACGTTTTTCTAGGCCTTGTCTGACTATTTTCATGCTGTCTTTTACAACTCCTGTCTTACTAACATAAAAACAACACTCTTCTTTTAAAGCTGCACAAAGTCCACCCTGTTGGAGGAACAGGAGATCAAGTCCTCTCCTATTTTGGAGGACAATCTCAGCTAGGGAGTCAACGGAGTCGGAGAGATCAATAATCCCCTGCTGAAGGCGTTGGACGTCTTGATCGATGGTAGCACTTAGCTCCGTGTACCTAGAGTTGGAAAGAACAAGGGAAGAAATACCGGTCCCTGCTCCTACAGCTCCAAGGCCAAGTAGGACAGAGAGAGTAACAGCAGAGATAGGTTCTCTGCGAGGGCGGCTCAAAGAAGTGGAGCCTCCAGTAGATGTGGATTGATCCCACAAGTGAAAAAATTCTTCAGAGCAATAATAAACTAAACGAGGGAACATCTTAATAAGAATGCAAAACTCAGGTTTCTCCCCATTCTTTCGATTTTGAAAAACTGAGGCAGAGAGGCAAGGTGTAAGGCCATCAAGGCACACCCACCAAGTTCCCTCTGGGAGAGAATAAAATAATTGCCAGGAGGGGGAAAATAGGTTTCATTGCACAAGTGAGCATAAACTGAGGGGACATTTGTTCCACTAGAGATCACACAAAGTCCCAGGCCAGATATTTGTGTTAATGAAAGACCTGGCCAAGCACCCTTTTGCCAACGGCAGTGCCATGGATTGTCAGCATGGGGGGGATCACCAAGAACAGCAATTCCTTCATAAAAAGGTGGTTGGGAATGGTAGCACAGCCAGCAGTCTTCAACAAGTTCAGGGGAAGTTTCATTTAAAGTGAGAAAAGTCTGATTAACTAAAAGTACAAGATTTTTAGTGGGAGCTGGCTGTACAGGCAGTGTAGTAGCTGATGGCTTAGCTGGTGGCTGGAGGGGAAATACGGAAGGTAGGGAAGTGTCTTTAATAGAAGGAGTACGGGTGCTGTCCTGATCAATTCCTTTAGGAGGAACAGGACAAGGTACCAACACAGGATTAGGTCCAATTGGGACTGGCTGAGCATGATATAAAGGCTCTTTAAGGAGCTTAATGGAGAAAATAATACCTGCATCAAAGCCAAGTACATAGAGGCAAAGATCCCATTCATAGCCTATCTGCCAATGTGGATTGGGTGATTTTGCATAGGTGGTAAACTTAATTTGTAAAAGTGTGCACCATCCCTTTGTATAAGGATTAGAGGCCTTGTGGACTCATCATCTGTTAGAAAACTAGCTGAGGGTGTAACATTGTGTTTTACTTAGATGTAACCCCACAGGAGAAGTCCAGAGGCTCTCCCAAAGGCCCCAAACAACCAAAGTAAATCTTGAAGATGTCTTAAAATAAATGGCAGGCCATGTTCTATTTGGTCTGCACTTGAAATCTGTAAAATTTAAATATATGGCCTTTTGACACCCTAAAGGGGGGCAATCAACAGTAGCCAATATCTCCCCTTTAATCTGTTTATAATTTGTCCAATTTTTAGCTAAATAAATTTGCCATGCAAAGAGGGATGTTGAGTCCGTAGATGTCCGTGGTGTCAGCACTAGTAAGAGGCATCCAAAGGTGTTGAGGACTGTGGCCATTTTCAATGATTATAATCAGCATCATTCTTTGTCTCAGCATTAGCATACTTTGGCAGCTAGCAAGTTCCTTCGGCATCCTGCAGAAAAAACACAAACATGCCTCTCTCTACACTCAGAGAGTTTCCTGGTATATAGAGATGTGATTTTTCCCCTCTTTTGTTTATAAAAATATTGTTTTAAAGTTCTATGGGCCTGTTTCATAATATCTTGTCTTTGAGAATTATGAGGAATCTCAGTAATATGACCAATATCAAATTGTTAAAACATCTCAAGTAACTGGCTATAATAATCAGTTTAATATTTGTCTTAATCTGATTTGGAACATCCAATATAGAAAAATAACATGTAATGACTAATTTTATTTGTTGTTGTTGTTGCTGTTGTTTCTTCTGTTAAAACATTTATAACTAGAAAGCTTGAGAAGCTGTTAATAATCATATGCGTATTTTTAATTAATTCTTTTGAATTGTATTTGTATAGATAATTGTAAAAGTTAAGAGCTGGTAGCATTAAAAAGGAAACAATTTCAAGCAATTGTAAGGCATGATATATATATATATATACATACATATATATATATATATATATATTATTAATATAAAAATTAAAATTTTAATTTTTAACATTTTAAAAAGAGGAGCTACAGCACCCAATTCAATTATCTGTGCTGAAGCAAGGGGACACTCAAAAAAATAAACATGTGATTTAATTATATGAGCTTTACTCCCACAGTAGATGCATTTTTATAGGATGTATGTATAAATCTATAAAAATATAAAAACATGTATGGAGGCAAATTATTTTAATAATTTATCTTTTGAATAACAATTATTAATTTTGTCAAAAAAGGCTTGCCATGTAATACATTGACTATCACTAATAATTAATTTGATTGCTGTTTAAAATAAGGAACAAACATTTTATCATGCTCTTACAACATTCTTTTTTAAAATTATTTCTATGATTTTATTTTGTAACACTTTATTATTACACCAAATCTTCATTGGAGGATGTCAAAACCTTATTTGGAGAGATTTTACATTAATGTTCTCTTTGTCAAGGAATGGAAGTAAACATATATCATAAATTGTTAACAAATACTTACGGTAGCTTTCTCCAAGTTATGTCTGTCAATATTTATTTTGCATTTACCTTGAGAACATCAGAGGCTTAAATCCTCTTATGGCAAACTTAAAGCAGTGTCTTAGCCAAATAATTTATTTTAACATTTTTTTTAAATTATTTACTTAAAAAGTTTAAAAGCCCATTGTTAAGAGCAAGCCATTTCTTGAGGAAGAACTTTCTAATGAAATTATTATTTTTATTGTTTTTTTTAAGTTAGCTTATGTTTAACCTTTCACAGATATAAGTTTGAACTTTATTTTGAACCACATCTATATGAATCTGTTAAAAATGTTCTTTCGGCCAGAACTCTCTAGGTGAGGCCTGCAAGATAAGGCTAGACCTACACCCATCAGTCTTGCAAAAAGTAGCCCATTGTATGAAGGTCAAATAACAAAAGAACCTGTAATATCAAAGCATAACTACAATTTTTTGAAAGCAAAACCCAGTTTTAAGCAATCTTTTCTCCTTAAAAATAATGGCAAACACATTACTTTTATATTGCAAAGTTTGTCTATCAGCTTGTGTGTTTGAATGTATGACAGTGTAACTTATTGAAGAGACATTATTTTAAATTTTATTTTTTATAAGTCTGAGTTCTAGGATAAGAATCACATAAAACATTATGTCAATTTAGAAATATCTTAGAGGCCTGTTTTTCTTGGCTTCTGTCATGCCTCGTGTTGCTTAAGATAGCTTTAACCCTAAATTATCAGTTTTAAACTTACCTTTTGTTACCATCATTATATTTTTTTTTAAAATCATGTCCAATAACTTATGAGCCAATACTCTATAGTCAAGACATGTAAAACATTTATACCTTTAAGACCAATTAGAAATAAAGATGAAGCAATTACACAAATCTCATTAATTTAAACCAAACATTTTTTTCCAGGTGTAATTTCAGGGGCATAAAGCACTTTGAACCCAGTCATCACCATGGTAGAAATTTGTCTAGGAGAATTAACCATTGAGCTTGAGGCTGCTGGCCCCTTAAGAAGTAGCTTTTTCTCCAGCTGTGTTTAACTCGTAGTTAAGAATGTGAGGCACCTTTAATCATCTTCCTCTGTGTAAATTGCAGACTGGCAGGACTACCAGTAGATAACGTATTTTTTTTTTTTTTTTTACCATTTTTTTTCTTTTCAACATATAACATAAACACAACAATCATTCAGCCAATCAAAACAATAGACAAACAAATTGACACACATATGGACAGGTTTTGGTGCACCAAAGACAGACAACAGACAGAGATGGAACTCGATGTCCCAAAGAGATCCAAATATCTTAACCAGAACTAAGGATATCTCTAGTAGGATTCAGAGAGGAAATAGGACGTCTCCCATTTTTTTTTCCAGGAGAGTTTTGAAATAGTTTTTAACCAATTTTTTTTGATACCATGTCCTGCACATGGAAAAACTGCTTTTCTGAAACCTGCTTTTTCTCTTGTTTAAGAGTTAACTCCTTATCTTCTTTTTCTTCTGGGAATTCTGCCAGAGAAGGGCGGGGAGACACAGTGGCATCCACTGATAGTTACTCCATAGTGCCCTGCTTTTGTAACCCCTATTGCGTTCATAAAAAGAGAAAGAGGTTTAGAGAATGTGATATACCTCAGGGTAGAGAAGGGCGGTGCCTAGGCAAACACACAGACATGGTATAGAATAAAGTTTATTCAGGATGGAGGATGAGAGTTAATGGGGTAGTGGAGACAGAGAGAGGCAGAGAGAGTGTGTAGATAAGTACAAACTGGCCATGACCATGTAGAAAGAGGTAGGAGGGGAGGAGACCCCAGGAATTTCTTTACAGTCTAGGACTTACATTCTGCCCCGTGAGTAGTTTTTACTTTCGATTTCTCTGGCAGTTTTAGCTGCTTCTGACTTCCAAAGAATAAATTCTCCCCCAGAGAACTCTGCTCGGGCAAGCTGGATAAATTCCTCAGGTGTGAGCCAGTCCTCCGTGCCAGAGTGAAGGGAGCAGTCTGCCCATAGGCTGTGACTGCAGACCTTAATTTTTCTAAAATTTTAAAGTCAAGGGGCTTGTTTTGGCTCTGGCTTTTTCTAGCTATTTGTCTTTGAAATAAATCTTGAAGTTAGAGTGACCATTTGTCCCTCTGAGTCTCGTAGCTCCTTTAAGAGGGCTACTTGCTCCTTGTGGCTACCGTTTGGTGGAGAGAAGAAATTTTTTCAGAGGCTCTCCTGCTGGCAGCTTCTCTTCCAAGTTGTCTTCCTCCCTGGGAGATAGTGTCAGCACCTGGACTATGACTAGATTTCAGAGTTTGTAGAGAAGGATAGACTTTGGTCTTTTTGAGAAATTAGGGAAAAGAGCAGACATAGACAGAAACCTTTTTAAATGTCCCTCCTCCATATTTATCAGAGGCGCGAGGGATAAGAGAGCACAGAGACAGTGTCCGGACGAGAGCTTTTTCAGAGAAGTAGATCCTGGAAGCAGGAAGAATTCTGAATAATGTCATTAATCAGAGACCAGTAGTTAAAGGCAGTAACCGGAACTTTTTTTCCTTTTCTTGACCAAAAGTTGCATAGTAATCTCGTACTCTAGCCCATGTTTTCTTACCTATGGTTCCTTTCTCTGGGAACCAGGGACAATTTGTCCGATCTCCTTTTTTTAACCCAGCCCCGTGTCTTGCGAGATTCCTGAATCCCTGAAATGAGCAAGGATTGTTAAGTAAAAGCTTGCCCCATGGGGTCTCACCTTCTGAGACGAAGTTGTCTTGGAGACTTTCCCCTGGCCAAGCGCACCGGCGGGTCAACCGTGCTTCGACCAAATCCAGTTCTCCCAGGGAGCTGCTCCTCTCCGGGAGCCGAACGCGGAGGGCCCTCCTCCTTGATCCACGACCTCCTTTCTCTAGATCGCTCCACAGGTACCACACTGTTGGGCGCCAAAGTGTCCCGACCCGCAGGACAATCAACAGGGTTCCTTTAAGCCACCTAGAGGAAAGGCGATGGGGCGACAAGACAAAAGAGAGAGGCAGGACAGCCTGTCTAGTTCTGATCAAGCTGTCAAACTTTAATTTCCAGACAAGTCAATATAAAGGGAAGCATACAAGGTTTGGGAGGGGTAAAGGGGGGAACAATCTCAGGGGGTTGGCATCATTTCTAAGAAACAGTTTCTCATAATTTCTGGTAAAGCTAGTTATTGCTATTGGAATGTTGGCATGATAAAAGAGGGGTCATGAAGCGGTGAAGTGGAAAGGGGTTGCTATAGTAATGTACCTACAGATGGACTTCAAAGGGAGGGGTTTTGAGATTTATGTAGGAACAGTTCTTGGCATGGAGATCTAAGTGAGAATGACTCCTGGTATTGAGGTCTCCTGGCATTGAGAGCCAGGTGGGGATGGCTCCTGGTATGGAGAGTTCTTGGCATTGAGTTCTAAGTGAGGATGGCTCCCGACAACAAGACAGACCTCAACAAATATAGGAAGTTCAGAAATAATACCATGCCTCCTATCAGATCACTATAGAGTAAAAGTTGTCTTCAATAGCAACAAAAACAACAGAAAGCCCACATACACATGGAAACTCATCAATACTCTACTCAATGATACCTTGGTCAAGGAAGAAATAAAGAAAGAAATCAAACACTTTTTAGAATTTAATAAAAATGAAGGCACAACATACCCAAATCTATGGGACACAATGAAAGCAGCACTAAGAGGAAAACTCATAGCCCTGAGTGCCTCCAAAAAGAAAATTGAGAGAGAGCCTACCCTAAAAGCTTAACCACACCACTGAAATCCCTGGAATAAAAAGAAGCTAATTCACACAGGAGGAGAAGAAGACAGGAAATCATCAAACTCAGGCTGAAATCAATCAAGTAGAAACAGAACCATACAAAGAATAAACAAAACCAGGAGTTGGTTCTTTGAAGAAAAATTAACAAGATAGATAAACCCTTAGCCAGACTAACCAAAGGGCACAGAGACAGTATCCAAATTAACAAAATAAGAAATGAAAAGGGAGATATAACAACAGAAACTGAGGGCGGCGGCGGCGGCGGCGGCGGCGGCGGCAGCGGCAGCAGTGGCTGCTCCAGCTGAAGGGCCATCAGCAGTGGAACCAAGGCGTCACAGGGACCAGTTAGGCCCTGCGCCCATGACCACTGACCTTCGCTGACCAGCCGGGCAGCAAGCAGCTGCAGTTGTGCGGCGCCTTTCCTGCACGGAGGCCACTTCAGAACTCGGCCTCCCACCAGTCCGGAGAGGAGCATCCATCTTGGTTCCGTACTCCAGGAATCGGACAGACTGAGGTACACAAACATAATCCGAGGCCAACACCGCGGTGGTCTGAGCCCGATGGGCGTTGGCCTACACCCAGGCCCTGGGCGGGTCGGGGGGCCATCGGGGTGCCAACCCAACCAGGAGGTTTTTTGCCCAGGCCTGCGAGCGCGCCGCCGCCATTTTGCCTGCAGGACGACAGAGAGCTCAGGCGGGCAGACCTGTAACAGGCATAGCCTAAGGCTAACAAAGCGGGGGTCCAGGCCCCAAAAGGCACAGGACTGACCCCAAGAACTGGGCGGCTTGGTGGGCCATCTGTGAGTCAACCCGCCCAGGTGATTGTTAGCAAAGCAGACTCTCCCGGCGCTTTCAGGGAGCGCGGGCACGCACGCCCGCCATCCTAGTCACCTGGCAAACCCAATTAACAGTCATAGCCCTAGGGGAACTTTGCTCGGACCTTGGCCTCCCAGGCTTTTGCCTGGACTCAGGGACTGGGCGGCCAGGCTAACCTTGTGTGCGACAGCCCGGTTGGCAGATCGGCTGCCCAGCGGAGTGAGCGGAACACAGGGGAGGTCACAGTAGCATACACCGTCGGCACTCCCTGGGAGTGCACAAGGGCTCCATCTGCTCCACAGACACAATCTGGGGCAAGGCCTCAGGCAAAAGCCCTTAGCTCTACTCTCTCCGCTTCCGGATCCAGATCAGTCTGGGCGGCAGCATTACATCTCCAAGTCCTGCAAGTGGCTAGCTGGGCTTCCGGGCGGCCAGCTGGGAGAAGTCAGTGTGCTCCAGTGAATCCAGCGGGCCCCAGCGGGAGCCTTCGGGTGCCTGCTTTGGGATCGGAACAGCCTGGGCAGCAGCACACTGTCTACAAGCAGTGCAGGAGGTAAGCTGTGCACCAGAGGCCAACTGGGAAGGGGCAGCTTGCACTGGTGAGTCCAGCACTGACAAGATAAACTAACACCAGTGAGATCTAGATGGCAAAAGGCAAACGCAGGAACGTCACTAACAGAAATCAAGGCAATATGGCAACATCTGAACCTAATTCTCCTCTACCAACATGTCCTGGATACCCCATCACACCAGTAAAACAAGATTTGGATTTAAAATCACTGGTCATGATGCTGGTACAGGAACACATGAAGGTCATACATAAAGAAATTCAGGAGAAAATGGATCAAAAGTTAGAAGCCCTTGCAAGGGAAACACAAAAATCATTGAAAGAAATCCAGGAGAATACAAAAGCCAACAAGGAGGAAATGCAAAAAACACTTAAAGAAATACAGGAGAACTTTGCTCAACAGGCTGAGGTCATGAAAGACGAAACACAAAAATCTCTTAAAGAAATACAGGAGAACTTTGGTCAACAGGCTGAGCTCATGAAAGAGGAAACACAAAAATCTCTTAAAGAATTACAGGAAAACACAAACATGCAAGTGAAGGAGCTAAGCAAAACCATCCAGGATCTAAAATCAGAAGTAGAAACAACTAAGAAAACTCAAAGGGAGACAACTTTGGAGATAGAAAGCCTTGGGAAGAAATCAGGGGACAGAGATACAAATATCAACAACAGAATACAAGAGATAGAAGAAAGAATCTCAGATGCTGAAGATTCCATAGAAACCATGGACTCAACAGTTAAAGAAAATGCAAAATGCAAAAAGCTTGTAACCCAAAATATCCAGGAAATCCAGGACACAATGAGAAGACCAAACCTAAGGATTATAGACATAGATGAGAGTGAAGATTTACAACTTAAAGGGCCAGCAAATATCTTCCATAAAATTATGGAAGAAAACTTCCCTAACCTAAAGACAGAGATGCCCATGAATATACACGAAGCCTACAGAACTCCAAACAGACTGGACCAGAACAGAAATACTTCCCGTCACATAATAATCAAAACACCAAATGTTCTAAACAAAGAAAGAATACTAAAGGCAGTAAGAGAAAAAGGCCAAGTAACATATAAAGGAAGACCTATCAGAATCACAGCAGACTTTTCACCTGAGACTATGAAGGCTAGAAGGTCCTGGGCAGATCTCATGCAGACTCTAAGAGAACACAAATGCCAACCAAAACTACTATATCCAGCAAAACTCTCAATCACCATAGATGGAGAAACTAAGATATTTCATGACAAAACCAAGTGTACCCAATATCTATCCACAAACCCGGCCCTAAAAAGGATAATAGGAGGACAACACCAATACAAGGAGGGAAACTTCACCCTGGAAAAAGCAAGATAGTAACCTTTCATCAAACCCAAAAGAAGTTAAGCATTCAAATTTAAAAAATAACATCAAAAATGATAGGAAGTAACAATCACTATTCCTTAATATCTCTTAACATCAATGGACTTAATGCCCCAATAAAAAGAAACAGACTAACTGAATGGATACGTAAACAGGACCCTACATTTTGCTGCTTACAGGAAACACACCTCAGGGTCAAAGACAAACACTACCTTAGAGTAAAAGGCTGGAAGACAATTTTACAAGCAAATGGTCTCAGGAAACAAGCTGGAGTAGCCATTTTAATATCAGATAAAATTGACTTTCAACCCAAAGTCATCAAAAGAGACCCTGAGGGACACTTCTTGCTGGTCAAAGGAAAAATACAAAAAGAAGAACTGTCAATCCTGAACATCTATGCCCCAAATGCAAGGGCACCCTCTTTCGTAAAGGAAACTTTATTAAAACTAAAAGCACACATTGCACCTAACACAATAATTGTGGGTGACTTCAACACTGCACTTTCCTCAATGGACCGATCAGGAAAACAGAAACTAAACAGGGACACAATGAAACTAATTGAAGCTTTGGACCAATTAGATTTAACAGATATATATAGAACATTCTATCCTAAAACAAAAGAATATACCTTTTTCTCAGCACCTCATGGTACCTTCTCCAAAATCGACCATATAATTGGTCACAAGACAGACCTCAACAAATATAAGAAGATCGAACTAATCCCATGCCTCCTATCTGATCACTATGGAGTAAAAGTGGTCTTCAATAGCAACAAAAACAACAGAAAGCCCACATACAATGGAAACTGAACAATACTCTACTCAATGATACCTTGGTCAAGGAAGAAATAAAGAAAGAAATTAAAGACTTTTTAGAACACAATGAAAATGAAAACACAACATACCCAAATCTATGGGACACAATGAAAGCAGTGCTAAGAGGAAAACTCATATCCCTGAGTGCCTCCAAAAAGAAAATGGAGAGAGCATACATTACCAGCTTAATGACACACCTGAAAGCCCTGGAACAAAAAGAAGCTATTTCGCCCAGGAGGAGTAGAAGGCAGGAAATCATCAAACTCAGGGCCGAAATCAATCAAGTAGAAACAAAGAGAACCATACAAAAAATCAACAATACCAGGAGCTGGTTCTTTGAGAAAATCAACAAGATAGATAAACCCTTAGCCAGAATGACCAAAGGGCACAGAGAAAGTATCCAAATTAACAAACTTAGAAATGAAAAGGGAGATATAACAACGGAAACTGAGGAAATCCAAAAAATCATCAGATCCGACTACAAGAGCCTATACTCAACACAACTGGAGAATCTGGAGGAAATGGACAATTTCCTTGACAGATACCAAATACCAAAATTAAATCAGGACCAACTAGACCATCTAAACAGTCCCATAATGCCTAAAGAAATAGAAGGAGTCATAGAAAATCTTCCAACCAAAAAAAGCACAAGACCAGATGGCTTCAGTGCAGAATTCTACCAGACCTTCAAAGAAGAGTTAACACCAATACTCTTCAAACTATTCCACAAAATAGAAACAGAAGGAACACTACCCAATTCCTTCTACGAAGCCACAATTACGCTGATACCAAAACCACACAAACATCCAACAAAGAAAGAGAACTTCAGACCAATTTCCCTTATGAACATCGATGCAAAAATACTCAATAAAATTCTTGCCAACCGAATCCAAGAACACATCAAAACGATCATCCACCATGATCAAGTAGGCTTTATCCCGGGAAGGCAGGGTTGGTTCAATATACGGAAATCCATCAATACAATCCACTACATAAACAAACTCAAAGAACAAAACCACATGGTCATTTCATTGGATGCTGAAAAAGCATTTGACAAAATTCAGCATCCCTTCATGCTTAAAGTCTTGGAGAGAACAGGAATTCAAGGCCCATACCTAAACATAGTAAAAGCAATATACAGCAAAACGGTAGCCAGCATCAAACTAAATGGAGAGAAACTTGAAGCAATCCCACTGAAATCAGGGACCAGACAAGGCTGCCCCCTTTCTCCTTATCTTTTCAATATTGTACTTGAGGTACTAGCTCGGGCAATTCGACAACATAAGGAGGTCAAAGGGATACAAATTGGAAAGGAAGAAGTCAAACTATCATTATTTGCAGACGACATGATCGTCTACCTAAGTGACCCAAAGAACTCCACTAGAGAGCTCCTATAGCTGATAAACAACTTCAGCAAAGTGGCAGGTTATAAAGTCAACTCAGGCAAATCAGTGGCCTTCCTATACTCAAAGGATAAGCAGGCTGAGAAAGAAATTAGGGAAATGACCCCCTTCACAATAGCCACAAACAGTATAAAGTATCTTGGGGTGACTCTTACCAAACATGTAAAAGATCTGTATGACAAGAACTTCAAGACTCTGAAGAAGGAAATGGAAGAAGACCTCAAAAAATGGGAAAACCTCCCGTGCTCATGGATCGGTAGAATCAATATAGTTAAAATGGCCATTTTGCCTAAAGCACTATACAGATTCAATGCAATACCCATCAAAATCCCAACTCAATTCTTCACAGAGTTAGAAAGAGCAATTATCAAATTCATCTGGAACAACAAAAAACCCAGGATAGCTAAAACTATTCTCAGCAACAAAAGGAAATCTGGGGGAATCAGTATCCCTGACCTCAAGCAATACTACAGAGCAATAGTGTTAAAAACTGCATGGTATTGGTACAGTGACAGGCAGGAGGATCAATAGAACAGGATTGAAGATCCAGAAATGAACCCACACACCTATGGCCACTTGATCCTCGACAAAGAGGCTGAAAACATCCAATGGAAAAAAGATAGCCTTTTCAACAAATGGTGCTGGTTCAACTGGAGGTCAGCATGCAGAAGAATGCGAATTGATCCATCCTTGTCTCCTTGTACTAAGCTCAAATCCAAATGGATCAAGGACCTCCACATAAAGCCAGACACTCTGAAGCTAATAGAAAAAAAACTGGGGAAGACCCTTGAGGACATCGGTACAGGGAGAAAGTTTCTGAACAGAACACCAATAGCGTATGCTCTAAGAGCAAGAATTGACAAATGGGACCTCATAAAATTACAAAGTTTCTGTAAGGCAAAGGACACCATCAAGAGGACAAATCGGCAACCAACAAATTGGGAAAAGATCTTCACCAATCCTACATCAGATAGAGGGCTAATATCCAATATATATAAAGAACTCAAGAAGGTAGACTCCAGAAAACCAAACAACCCTATTAAAAAATGGGGTACAGAGTTAAACAAAGAATTCTCACCTGAAGAACTTCGGATGGCGGAGAAGCATCTTAAAAAATGCTCAACTTCATTAGTCATTAGGGAAATGCAAATCAAAACAACCCTAAGATTTCATCTTACACCAGTCAGAATGGCTAAGATTAAAAATTCAGGAGACAGCAGGTGTTGGAGAGGGTGTGGAGAAAGAGGAACACTTCTCCACTGCTGGTGGGGCTGCAAATTGGCACAACCACTCTGGAAATCAGTCTGGCGGTTCCTCCGAAAACTGGGCAGCTTACTTCCAGAAGATCCTGCTATACCACTCCTGGGCATATACCCAGAAGACTCCCCACCATGTAATAAGGATACATGTTCTACTATGTTCATAGCAGCCCTATTTGTAATTGCCAGATGCTGGAAAGAACCCAGGTATCCCTCAACAGAAGAGTGGATGCAAAAAATGTGGTATATCTACACAATGGAGTACTATTCAGCCATTAGAAACAATGAATTCATGAAATTCTTAGGCAAATGGATGGAGCTAGAGAATATCATACTAAGTGAGGTAACCCAGACTCAAAAGGTGAATCATGGTATGCACTCACTAATAAGTGGATATTAACCTAGAAAACTGGAATACCCAAAACATAATCCACACATCAAATGAGGTACAAGAAGAAAGGAGGAGTGGCCCCTGGTTCTGGAAAGACTCAGTGAAACAGTATTCAGCAAAACCAGAACGGGGAAGTGGGAAGGGGTGGGTGGGAGGACAGGGGAAGAGAAGGGGGCTTGCGGGACTTTCGGGGAGTGGGGGGGGGGCTAGAAGAGGGGAAATCATTTGAAATGTAAATAAATTATATCGAATAATAATAATAAAAAAAAAACAGAAACTGAAGAAATTCAAAAAATTATCAGATACTATAAAAGCCTATACTTAACACAACTGGAGAATCTGGAGGAAATGGACAATTTCCTAGACAGATACCAAATACCAAATTCAAATAAGGATCAAATAGATCATCTAAACAGTCCCATAACCCCTAAAGAAATAGAAGGGGTAGTAGAAAGCCTTCCAACCAAAAATAGCACAGGACCAGTTGGTTTTAGTGCAGAATTCCATCAGACCTTCAAAAAAGGCTTAACACCAATACTCTTCAAATTATTCCACAAAAGAGAAACAGAAGAAACACTACCCAACTCGTTCTACGAAGCCACAGTTACGCTGATACCAAAACCACCCAAAGATCCAACAAAGAAAGAGAACTTCAGGCCAATTTCCCTCATGAATAACGATGCAAAAATACTCAATAAAATTCTTGCCCACCGAATCCAAGAACACATGAAAACGATCATCCACCACGATCTTTCATGATCCTGGATTGGCAGGATTAATATAGTTAAAATGGCCATCTTGCCAAAAGCAATCTACAGATTCAACACAATCCCCATCAAAATCCCAACTCAGTTCTTCACAGAGTTTGAAAGAGCAATTCTCAAATTCATCTGGAATTACAAAAAAAACAGGATAGCTGTCTTTGTCAGGGTTTCTATTCTTGCACAAACATCATGACCAAGAAGTAAGTTGGGGAGGAAAGGGTTCATTGAGCTTACAGTTCCACATTGCAGTTCATCACTAAAGGAAGTCAGGACTGAAACTCAAGCAGGTCAGGAAGCAGGAGCTGATGCAGAGGCCATGGAGGGATGTTTCTTACTGGCTTGCTTCCCCTGGCTTGCTCAGCCTGCTCTCTTATAGAACCCAAGAGCACCAGTCTAAAGGTGGCACCACCCACAAGGGGCCCTCCCCCCTTGATCACTAATTGAGAAAATGACCCACAGCTGGATCTCATGGAGGCATTTCCCCAACTAAAGCTCCTTTCTCTGTGATAACTCCAGCCTGTGTCAAGTTGACACATAAAACTAGCCAGAACAAGAGCTAAAACTATTCTCAACAGTAAAAGAACTTCTGGGGAAATCAGTATCCCAGACCTCAAACATTACTACAGAGCAATAGTGATAAAAACTGCATGGTATTGGTACAATGACAGGCAAGTGGATCAATGGAATAGGATTGAAGACCCAGAAATGAACCCACACACCTATGGTCACTTGATCTTTGACAAAGAGCTGAAAACATCCATTGGAACAAAGATATCCTTTTCAACAAATGGTGCTGGTTCAATTGGAGGTCAGCATGCAGAAGAATGTGAATTGATCCATACTTATCTCCTTGTACTAAGCTCAACTCCACGTGGATCAAAGACCTCCATGTAAAACCAGACACACTAAAACTAATAGAAAAGAAACTAGGGAAGACCCTTGAGGACACGGGCACATGGAAAAAGTTCCTGAACAGAACACCAACAGCTTAAGTTCTAAGATCAAGAATTGACAAATGGGACCTCATAAAACAAAGTTTCTGTAAGGCAAAGGACACTGTCAAAAGGACAAAACGGCAACCAACAGATTGGGAAAGGATCTTCACCAACCCTAAATCTGACAGAGGGCTAATATCCAATATATAAAAAGAACTCAAGAAGTTAGACCCCAGAGAACCAAATAACCCTATTAAAAAATGGGATACAGAGCTAAACAAAGAATTTTCACCTGAAGAACTTTGGATGGCTGAGAAACACCTTAAGAAATGTTTAACCCCATTAATCATTAGGGAAATGCAAATCAAAACAACCCTGAGATTTCACCTCACACCAGTCTGAATGGCTAAGATTAAAAACTCAGGAGACAGAAGGTGTTGGCGAGGATGTGGAGAAAGAGGAACACTCCTCCACTGCTGGTGGGACTGCAAGATGGTGCAACCACTTTGGAAATCATTCTGGAGGTTCCTCAGAAAACTGGACATGATACTTCCAGAGGATCCTGCTATACCTCTCCTGGGCATATACCCAGAGGATTCCCCAGCATGCAATCCCACACATGCTCCACTATGTTCATAGCAGCCTTATTTATAATAGCCAGAAGCTGGAAAGAACCCAGATGTCCCTCAATGGAGGAATGGATACAGAAAATGTGGTATATTTACACAATGGAATACTACTCAGCAATTAGAAAAAATGAATTCATGAAATTCTTAGGCAAATGGTTAGAACTGGAAAATATCATCCTAAGTGAGGTAACCCAATCACAAAAAATACACATGGAATGCAATCACTCATAAGTGGATATTATTTAGCTCAGAAGCTCTGAATTCTCAAGACACAATTAGCATATCAAATGATACCCAGGAAGAGGGAAAGAGAGGTCCCTGGTTCTGAAAAGACTTGATCCAGCATTGTAGGGGAGTACCAGGACAGAGAAATGGGAGGGGGGGGGGTGATTGGGAAATGGGAGGAAGGAAGGGTGTTTATGAAACTGATGGAGGGGGGGAACCGGGATAGGGGAAACCATTCCGAATGCAAACAAAGAATATAGAAAATAAACAAAAAATTTAAACATTAAAAAAACAAAAACACTCTTTGCCAGCTGGCAGAATTGTTGGGCACAGAATCTCCTGCTGAAAAGGCATGTCCTCATCAATTCTTATTTCCATTTTTCCTCCTGCCCTAAACTTATCTGCTAGCCTGTATCAGTCAGCCCCCACCAGTCTCCTCAGCCCCTGCTTGTAGCAGAGGCTGCAGGTTGTACTAGCCCCTGCCCTGAAGCCTTACATGACTGCTGCTGTCTTTTCATTCCAAAGCATGGCCAAAAAACCCCTTTCCCTGTGTCTGCCTTTTCCTCTTGGAACCCAATTGTACTGCTTGCCCAGCAATTGGCTCCTGGACTTCTTTATTGACAAAAACAAGAACCAATGAGGGAACCAGACCTCAGTATCAGAGGCAGCAGGAAGAGACAGTGAGTCACTAGGCTGACTGAGTTTCTGAGATCTCCTGACCCACCTCTGTAGTGAAGTACTTCCTCTAACAAAGCCACACCCACTCCAGCAAGGCCACCTCCTAATAGTGCCACTCCCTGTGAGCTTATGGGAGACATTTTCTTTCAAATCATTACATTGCCATAACAAAAAGATCCCCCCCCTCTTTTTCCTAAGGCTGTTTTTCTTTTCTAGCTAGAGAAAGATCAGATCAAGTGTGGTTTTAGATCTAGTTTTGGACTCCTCTTGTGCTGGGGGTGAGGTGAGTGTGTGGGTGGACACATATTCAGTGTAATTCTGTAGGAGCCCATCCTTACCTGGCATTCTTGTTATGCTGGTTGTCAAATATTTTAAGTCACATCCTTAGTAATGGGATATTCTGGTTAGCTAGATTTGGCTTATTGTTCTCTGTGAATCCAGATCAGGGATAATGGCGGCTACGGCATCGTGTTCTATAAATGTGGGAAAATAGACTAGGGAGCCAAAAATTATTGCTGTCAAAATATGCTTAAACATTAAGTAGTTGAATTCAGTGTAACGCAGTCCCTGGTTACAGAGCTTGTTACTAGGCATGCAGCTGTGCATTCCATGGCCTCTTGTGAAAGGCTGTTGTTGCATATCCTCCCCTTTCTAGGACTTTTTCTAACTAGTACCAAACCTGCCTGATTAGTTTTCAGATGGAAAATATTATCTTCTCCAGACTGGTGGTAAGAGAGCCCCCGGCTCTGCTCGCTGGTACCCATAGCCATTTTTTTTTCTCCAGAAGATGGACCCATATATGCTTCTGTCCATTTCCTCCCATGTAGCAACTCCACCTTCATCACCCAGAACCTTCTATCCCCACTCAGGCTTTTTCCCTGCCTGTGACTCCCTCTATTCTTTCTTCCTGGCTCTTGTCTTTTCATTGTTCTCTGCTGAATTGCTTTCAACAAAGAAAAGTGTGTGTGTGTGTGTGTGTGTGTGAGAGAGAGAGAGAGAGAGAGACAGAGGCAGAGATAGACCGAGAGAGACACAGAGAGAATGCATTCCAAGGTCCTGATTTAAACAGGTGTGGACATGAAGGCTCAGAGAGTTAAAGGTAATGATTTGTTGTATGTCTCATAGCTGGTAGTTGGCACACAGGGAACTTTTACTCCAAAGCTCAGGTTTTTAATGATTCCCTGTTTTCCTCTCACTCTGTCTGTTCATACCTTTAGCTGTCATCCAAGGCATCCTCACAATTCAGCAACTGGGGTATATGTGTGGTAATGGCTCAGGAAGAATCTCAGAGAGGTGAATTTTGAAGTGATTCTAGAAGAAAATTCCGGGCTTAAAGAGGTGAAAGAGATGAGGCCCTGGCAGGAAATGGGAGCCACCTTAGGCAGCAGAATGAGGAGTGACTTTTGTTGTCTGTCATTAATCCATCCTGCAGGTAGTTGTAGCAATAGCACAGCCTTGAGGAACACTATGATGACAATGAAGCCTTAGAATGAGCAACTGCTGTGCTCCAGGCTCCCCCTGAGGACAGCCATGTATCTTCCTGAGTGACACTGTGAGCTACTGAATGCCATTATCCCCATTCTGCTAAGGGGACAGAGGCCCAGGGGTTAATTAACTTGCCCACATCACACCACTTGTAAGGCTTACACTTGACCTTCACACTTGAGTCAGTCTGCTCCCAAAGTACATTCTGTGTCTTACCTGCACAGCAGCTATTGTTGGAGGATGCGGCAGGAAGTTGGTGACTAGCCCAACACACAGTCCTCCAAATTTACTGAGAAAGCCATCCTGTTTGTCTGATACTTTATATCTAAATGGATCATCTTTGTAGCACTAGCCATCAATCGTGAATTCATAAACACTGATGTTTCCTTGTGAAAGAAGCAAATTGAGAGTCATACTTGGATGGTTTCCTTTCCTGCCATGAACCCTTCTTTCTGTGTATGGCATTTTTTATTTTATCTCTCAGGCTGCTGAGAGTGACCTGGCCACCCACTTGCTGTGGGATCTGGGCCGCGTTGCTCATCATCTCTGGGCCCAGCATCTAAGCCGGAGCTTCTCTCTCTCCCTTCCAGGCTCGACATTTTCCGAATCTTGATTTCCTTGCCCAGTGGGTGACTCAGGAATCCGTGGTAATAACTTATGTTCTGTAATAATGAGATTTCCCTCTGTTTCATCAGCTGGTTCCACTTTTCACAGTGAACCTTGATGGGCTGAGGATGAAAAACTGTGTAGGAATGAACCCCTACCCCTGGAGGTGTGCTCTGCGGTAGAAGATGAAGGTGACAGGTGCTCTGGAGGGAGTGGGAACAAGGTTTAGGGGCTTCAGGGGACACCTCTGCTGTCACTGTCATCCCTCACATTCCAACCGTAAGGCTGAGCAGCAGAGAGCATTGTAGCATTTGAGAGTAATCAATGAGGCTGCTGGTATTTGCTGATTATGATCAAATACCAGTGTGGTTGAAAGAAATCAAACACCTGGGGCATCCACAGCACTCCCAAGAAAAATAACAAGCACCGGCGTTCTCAAGCTTGGTGCTAAGGTTGTAAGATGTTCAACAAGTTTCACGGGGGCTCAGCAGATGGTGACAATCGAAAAGGGCTTCTCGGAGCTAATGAGATTCCATAAAATAAATAAAATGTTACACACCCAATTTGGGTAATTAAAAAAAATGGGGGAAGGGAAAAAACAACTTGTCTTAGCCCAGCAAAGATAATTACTATTAGCACGGTGGCACATGCCTCTTCAGTTTGCCATTACTGCATACAGAATCAAAATGAAATCTCATTATGGGTGTTGTTAGGCAGCCTTAGAGTTTTAGCACTATATGACATTTTACTATGTTAATAAATCTTCAAAAGCATACAAATTTAACAATAGAAATAGCTTTCTTTTTCTCCTTTAGTGCAAAAGTGTAATGCTTGTAAAACATCACATATACAAAATGTTATCATTTTAGTACTCAACATTATTGCTAGTACAATTGGAATATATGTAACTTCTGAACTTGTTCTAAAAGTCCCTGTGTTTATATATGTGAAATGCTGTGCATAATATATTACATTTTATGTCCACAGCTATTTGATTATTGTCTCACCCCCAGCTAGGGGATAAGAGCTTGGGTTTATCCTGCAAGACCCTCCATGGATTCACACGTTACAAAGGAAAACAAAATATACCTCACTCACCCACTCACAGGCCTTTGTGCATCGTAAGGATGGGAGCAGTGTCCATTCCCTTCTTCAGATAGTTTCTCACTCAAAGCTCAGTTCCTGAACTAAAGTAGGCCTTCATTTTATCATATTTATCAAATGAGTGAATGGCAGGTTTTTATTTTGATGCATCTGGAGTTGGGAGATAATAACTGGAAAGTGGGGTAGGACTTTTGGAGCTACAGATAACAGGTTATGGACTTTTGCACGCGTATCTCTTTATTGTCAATGCATTAAAGAGTAAATTAGAGACACAGATCCCTCAAGACCATTTGTTGCTTTTAACTTCGTGAAAAACTGTATTGGGCTACATTTGACTCTTGGGGTCCATCACTGTCCCCAGGTCTCTAGCCAACTGTAGGAAGGCAGGGACATGTGTTGTTCCTCTTACTGCTGCCAAGGCAGTGCCATATGTGTCTCTGGCATCAGCGTGTGATTCTGGGTGAATGTGAAGGAAAGAGGAGGGAGGTGGTGGAAAACCATCAACAGAAAGGCACTTTGAGGAATAAGAGCCGTGCGCCATTGCTGTGCCGTGACCAGATTCTGAAAGCAAAGCTTGTCTCATTACCATTCCTCTTCCTTATCTTATTTTGCCAGACCTGATTGAAGAGTTAAGTGGCTAAACCAACTTTGTTATTGTTCCACGGTTGTAACAGAAGGAGAGGAAACATTTTCAGTGCTCCAACCTCAAATAGACCAATTCCGTTTGGACCTGGAGATTTTAACCTTCATGTTGCTGGATAGGATCCAAAGGCATCCATTCAGCAATGTAGATTACATAGGAGTGGAACAGCCTGTGGTTATCAGTGGTCCAGCCCTCTCGTTTTATCGTTGGAGAGGATGCTGAGCTATAGAAGGGGGAGATGTAGTACTCCAGGTCCCATCGTGGTCAGTGTGAGACTGGAACAAGAGACCAGGCATTCTAAGTCTGGGGTGGTGTGAGCACTGGTATGAAGAAGTTAAAAGTTTAAAACATTCCAGGGTAACTCACGAGTGTCATTTCAATGCAGTTGTGCTATCTGACATATGAGGGAGGGAGAAAGAGAGAACAGAAGAATGGAGAGGGAGTGGGACTGAGAGAAGAGTGGGAATGGAGGAGAAGCATCCAGGGCAAAGAGACAGACTGTCCTTCCTGGGTGATACAGTCTGCTTCAGTTCCTGCAGAATAAACTGAGGCTCACATGGAATGTTCTGGAAAGTGAAGCTCCCATCAACTTGAGCACAGCAGGAAAACCCGGGAGGGTTGAAGTATTGGAACTGACTCTGTGAAATGCCTTGGACATTGGAATTGGATGCTCACCACCTTCTCTTGTAATATAAATGAATTCGGCAAAGGGACTCCATTTTAATCACAGGAGACTAATTATGCAACCTAGCAGGAGCCACTGATGAATCTCCTTGCATGCAATGCAGCAGAGGAGCTGAAGGACAGAGCTGCTGCTGCTGCTCCCAGAGTCAACCTGGCCTTATAGGAAGGCTAATGGAGGCTAGGTGAGACAAAGAGACAAATATCATAGGCAGCATAAAACTCTTCTAAAAAGCAAAGAGAAGACATTATAATGGCACATGCTAAGCTCCTTCACTGTTTTATTTCCATTATACATTTATCCTTCATTCCCATCTTGCCTCTCAGGCCAGAGCAGATCGCTGCAACAGTATCAGATACCTTAGACTCCTCTTTCCTCTCTCCTCTTCCTTCTTCCTCCTTTCAGGTCATATTCTACAGCCTGTGAAGCTGGTGGCAAGTCCCTGTCTCCCCAGCCCTGGGATTATAGGCATGACTATACCTGGTTGGTCTCTTTGTACCGCAGCTCATTAAACATTGCTTCTAATTTTTCTTCTTAAGGTAGCTTAAAAAAAAAGATTCTAGATTCAGGCTCAGAATGCCCCAGGGGTTTCACTACTGACAGCAGTGCCTTTCAACCTTAATGCTGGCAAGAGTATAGGGGGGTTTGTTAAATAATGCAAATTTCTAATCAGGATCTGGGGGATACCCAGAAGTTTTGATATTTTTGGCATGTTCCCAGTGTGTTTCTGAGGAACACTGGTCAGACTGGCCTGTCTGGTGAAATCCAATTCATTAGCCTGAGTCATGACCTCAAATGGCAGAAATTTAGGTCTAGGGCAGGCTGGTGGAGGTGGAGAGATTGACCTCTGGCTTATCTGCAGGTACTGTATACATTAGACACCAGAGCCTCCCAAGGAATGGCAAAGTTACAGAGAGGTGAGGGAGTCCTTGAAAAGTTAGGGTACTAAGTTCTTGACTTGAGTTTCCAAGACATCTGACATTGGAACAGCATCAGGTTCAGGCACTTAGGAACTATATATATTCTGCAATTACATCCCAGAGTCTGAACAATGGTTCTCTCTACAATAGGGATTGCAATACTCACCTGCCTCTGCATAGATCTGTAAGGACCAAATAGGTGAATGGTTTGAAATTTGAAAAATATTGATTGTAAGGTGGCATGTTTATTTATATAGCCTATTGCCTTCATCTTTGCCAAATGGCAGAAGGAATTTGATCCAGGAGGGTGAGTGTGATTAAGGAAGCTGAGCCTCCAAGGGAACCCATGAGCTGACCTCGCTCCTGCTACTGCTGTTTGCGGGAGGAGAGAAAATGTCCTAGGTCAGAATGTTTGGATGATTCCAAGGACATGGGTTGCTTAGAGACCTGCTGTGCAGTGGCTTTTTCAGAACAAATCCGACTGGGTTCAGTAGTGAGAATGGCGTAAGAAAACTTTTCCACATGCTAAAACCCAAAAGGCCAATGAGGAGAAGAAACAGGCGCATGTAATTTAGACCTTGCGTATTTCTATAAAAAGAAATCATGCAATATGTACAAAATGTTGTCTTCGAAGGCGAATTGTAGCTCAGTCTAGTTTCCAATTTGGAAACTATGCTCTCAGCCTCCAGCTAGTGGGAGAACAATAGATTTCTGGCTTGGTTATGAATTGTTGGCCTCACATGAAGCCTGACATTTCAGGCTCTGCCATTTACTGGCGGAGGGCACCCCTGGGACGTCCTTTTGCTCTGTTCTCAGTCAGCATTCACGGCTTAGGGAGACCCTGGGTGGTTCTGTTGTGACTTCTTGATGAGCCGATTTTTAAAGATGTTTTTTTCCTTCCTTGTATTGTTTGTCCACAGAGAAAACAATGGAGTTCTTTGAATTTAAAAGATCTTTTGTTCTCAGAGGCATGATTCTTCAGTAAAAAAGACCTAGTCAACTGTGCTTTTCTCTCTACTAAGCATATTTAACACATCCTTGCTTTCTGCCATTTCCAAACCCTTATAATATTAATTCCCCGGGCTCTACACCATCTATTCTCACTATCATCACATGCATAACCTTTTTTCAGGAGAGTCTTTGCTAGCCTGAGGAGACTGTGTGCATTGATGTTTATCTTGCATTTGTTTCTTCATTATTATTATTATTACTAATATTACTATTATTTTGCTACTATTACTATCTTGTGTCTTAAACAACTGGAATGCATTAAGGAGGGCAGAAGTTCAAGGTCAAGCTGTTGCTTGCTTAGGGTCAGTGTCTTCTTCTCTTTAGAGTTGGCTGTCTTCTTCCAGATCTTCACATGGTCTTTCCTTAAGGCTCCTCTGTTCTTTCTCCCTCTCTATTTTTCTTTTTTAAGTTTTTATGTGCATGAGTGTTTTGGCTGCACATGTGTCTGTGCATCACGTGTGTGCCTGGTGCCTGCAAAGGTCAGAAGAAGGCATCAAATTCACTGGAACTGGAAATACAGGTAGTTGCAAGCTACCATATGGGTACTGGAAACTAAACCCAGGTCCTCTGAGAGAGCAGACAGTGCTCTTAAACTCTGAGGTATCTCTCCAGCCTCCAGCTTTAAAAAAAAATACATAAGGTCCCATCGGGTAGCTCCAGGCTGGTCTGGTCTTTGTAGTTTTCCCTCCTCAACCTTTTGATTGTTGAGTTTGAGATTTAAGATATGTACTATTACACTTGGTCTTTCATGTATATGAGTGTGTGTGTGTGTGTGTGTGAGAGAGTGTGATTTGTGCATTTTTATATGTGTGATATTTTAAACAAATTAAATGTGCTTGCATCTCTGGCCCCTGGGCACTCCTCAGCACCCCATCTTTGTCCCTCCTTCTCTTTCCAGATGTGACCATTGTACTATATTATCTGAATAACCATGCTAGACAGAATGCTTTGATTGGGGTTTGAGGCCTTTGTCTTTACAAAAGCTTGAGAAGGATTATTATATTTTTAGTTAGGACAAACCTTCATTTCCACTAGGTCAGTTCCAGTAGCAGCACTTTTAAGACATTTAAGTGGTTCAAAGACCATAATTATTTCTCAATAGTACAGACTGAGAAATCTTCCTTTTATTCTGTTCTCACAGATTCTGTTTCTCTCTCCTTTTATTCTAAGGATTGGGCTCTGGTTGGAATGTTCAGTGTTTTCTATTCATAGAAGATGCAAATATATATTCCTACTTCCCTGCTTTTCTAAAATGCAAAACACCAAATCCTACAGTAAACGTTCTAGATCTACAGATCTTATCATGTGTCTTAGATACCCCTAGAAAGCTTTCCATGTTAGTATACAAGTCAGAGTCTCTCTCTCTCTCTCTTTCTCCCTCCCTCCCTCCCTCCCTCCTTCCCTCCCTCCTCCTTCCCGCTCCCTATCACTCTCTTACAATTTCTTATTTTTGTAGGTGTATATATAATGATCTTTTTTTCTTCTTACATTTCTGTATCTTCCATCATGGGTATACAATATTTTTCTGTGTTTGAACACTTAGTTTTCAGCTGGTGGAACTATTTTGGAGGCTGCAGAACATTGTGGGTTATGACACATAGCTGGCAAATAGTTATGGCTCACTGGGGCAGGGCTTTGAGAGGTATAGACTGTAAAAGTAACTTTTACTCACCAGATGTAATTGTCATCTTGGATGGTTACTGCTGAATAAACTTACCCTTTCTAGCTCTTTCTGAACTCTGGCTGGCTGGTTCAACTCAGCTGTTCTGGCCCAAATCCTCTCCAAGATGACACATTCAAACTGTTTTTTCTTGGTTTCTGACTGAATTGCTCTACTTGGCCTCTGTTCTAATTGGCTCCTTCTCATTCTCTGGCTCATTCTGTCTTTACCTGCAACCTGTCTCTGTAAAACTGTCCTGGTAAAATTGTTTTATCTCTCTCTCTCTGGTGCTGCTGTTCTCGTAAGTAGCCTCTCCTTCCTGTGCTGTTCTTGTGAGAGTTGGGCATATCTTATCCCTTCCTCATTCTGTCAAGCCTTTCCCTGATTCTTTACTTTGCCACTCAATTAGTCATCACTTTCAAACATGGTTGTATCCTTCTACAAACTAACTTTACCTTCATTGTTTGGGATTAAAGGTATGTGCTGAGGGTGTATCTGTATTCCAGCCAGAGGGATTAAAGTATGTCGTTCCAGATGGATCACACAGACCTAGAGTTTTGGATGTGATCCCTTACCAGAGCAGTCATGTTGCTGGACTAAAATTCCTCTGCAATAGACAGTCCCGGTTTTGATTCTTCCTTCAAAGGCTATACTTTGATAGTCTTTACTGAGCAGGGATGAGGGCTTCCCTATGGCCCTAAGGCAGAGTTGAATATAACAGGTGGAAGGGAGCAGCTTGATACACAAGTGAGGGTCTCATGACACTCCCAAGATATCCATGAGGGAGTGGAAACAGCGAATAAGCCCAGCTCGATTATCTTTTCAATGGTGTGCAGCTTAAGTCAAGTTGCTTAGGTCAGGAGGACAGTATCCCGCAAAGATGGGACAAGGTCCAATGCATGCCAGCATCCCATCACTGTCATGAGCTCTTTCATGTCTTTGAGCAATGAAGAAATAAACCCTTCAAAGACATGAACCAATACAATTTCTCCTTTAGGGTACACTTGCTAGGTAGTTTATCACAGCAATTTGGAATAATTTTCTGTGTTATAAGTTCTGAAACTTTCTTAAATGTGATTTCATCATAGACTAAATAATAAAATGCTAGTGTATTTTAGAAGTTCAAACCAATTCTTTCATTTTATAGTGAGAAAATAAATTGTGACTGAGTTAATTAAGATTTAATTAACAGGTGGTAATAAAATTGAGTTTGAATAGATCCACAGCATAATTCATTGTCTATATCCATGCCTATATGTACTCAAAGAATATATCATATGAAAAATTATAATCACATAGATAATAGATGTACAGGTAGGGGGTCAACAGGATATTACTTCTAAAATTACAAAGGGAGAAAAAAGACTTGTGACTTTGTGTTAGGTAAATATTTCTTTAATTAAAAATTTTCATATTAACCTTTTCTTTATTCCTGAGAATTTTATAATGAAACATGTTCATTTCTACCTCTCTTCTCCAATTCTTTCCCAACACTGCTCCTCTCTCTCTTTTCTCACTCACTCTCTCTCTCTCTTTCTCTCTCTCTCTCTCTCTCTCTCTCTCTCTCTCTCTCTCTCTCAAATCCAGTTAGTTCTGTCTATGTGTGTATGGGTATGGCATCATTCATTAGAACATGAGAAATCTTCCAACACACACTCATTAATAATAGTAATAGTAATAATAATAGTAATAGTTATAAACCCAAAGGAATGGTTATCTTCCCATCCAGCAGCTATCAACTGTGGAGAACAACTTGGAGTTAGAGCCTGCAAAGGAAGCCCCTCCTCCGTCTAGCTGGAATGATCTTGACCAAGTAACTATAGCCTTAGTGTGAGTTCATGAGTATGGTAGATTACCAAAACTGAAAAATTGCATTTTACAGTTCTTCCCTTCATGGCTCTTACATTCTTTTATGCCCCGGCCCCTCACACACTGCTCCCTGAGCCTTGGTGGGGGTGGAATCCCCACCACCGAGATAGCCCTTTTAGGGTGAGCACTCTGCCTTATTCTCAGTGCTCTGATTAGTTATGCATCTCTCCACTAACTGGTGCTCACTTCAACAAGAAGTTTCTCTGACAAAGCCTGAGAGCAGCCTCTGTCCTGGATCTGATCTAGTTTGCTCCCTTAGTCTGCAGTTTCTGTTGATCCCATATGCTTCTAGGCAAATATTTCTTATGCCAGACACAAAAACATGAACAAAAAATAGAGAAGCTTAACATTTTTGCTATAATTATGCATTGATGGTATTAAGAAAAATGTCAAAAAATAATGAGAGAAAATATTTTCTGTGACATACTATTTTTATTGTTTATTTTCTTTATTTACATTTCAAATGTTGCCCCCTTCCAAGTTTTCCCTCCACAACCCCCGCATCCCATTCCTCCTCCCCTTTGCCTCCATGAGGGTGCTCCCTACCCACCCACCCATTCCTGCCTCACTGCTCTAGCTTCCCCTTATGCTGGGGGTATCAGCTGGGGCATCAAGCCTCCATAGGACCAAGAGCCTCCCTTCCCACTGATGCCAGATAAGGCAGTCCTCTGCTACATATGCAGCTGGAGCCATGGGTTTTTCCATGTTCTCTGTGGTTGGTGGTTTAGTCCCTGGGAGCTGTGGGAGATCCAGTTGCTTGATATTGTTCTTCTTCCAATGGGGTTGCAAACCCCTCCAGCAATTTCAGTCCTTTCCTTAACTCTTCCATTGGAGTCCCTGGGCTGAGATGTGTGAATCTATATCTGTATTGGTCAGATGCTAGCAGAGCCTCTTAGGGGCCAGGCTCCTGTCAGCAAGCCCTTCTTGGCATCAGCAATAGTGTCTGAGTTTGTTGTTCTCTTCAGGAACTTTTCCCCTGTGCCTATGTCATCAAGGGTTTTCCCCAGTTTCTTTTCTATTAGTTTCAGTGTGTCTGGTTTTACATGGAGGTCCTTGATTCACTTGGAGTTGAGCTTAGTACAAGGAGATAAGAATGGATCAATTCACATTCTCCTGCATGGTGACCGCCAGTTGAACCAGCACCATTTGTTGAAAAGGTTATCTTTTTTCCACTGGATGTTTTCCTCTCCTTTGTTGAAGACCAAGTGACCATAGGTGTGTGGATTCATTTCTGGGTCTTCAATTTTATTCCATTGATCCACTTGCCTGTCCCTGTGCCAATACCATGCAGTTTTTAACACTATTGCTCTGTAGTATTGCTTGGGGTCTGGGATACTAATTCCCCCAGAAGTTCTTTTACTGTTGAGAATAGTTTTAGCTATCCTGGGTTTTTGTTATTCCAGATAAATTTGAGAATTGCTTTTTCTAACTCCGTGAAGAACTGAGTTGGAATTTTGATGGGGATTACATTGAATCTGTATATTGCTTTTGGCAAGATGGCCATTTTAACTATATTAATCCTGCCAATCCACAAGCACGGAAGATTTTTCCATTTTCTGAGGTCTTCAGATTTCCTTCTTCAGAGACCTGAAGTTCTTGTCATACAGATCTTTCACTTGTTTGGTTAGAGTCACACCAAGATACTTTATATTGTTTGTGGCTATTGTGAAGGGTGTCATTTTTCTAACTTCTTTCTCAGCATGCTTATCCTTTGAGTATAGGAAGGCACCTGATTTGCTTAAGTTGATTTTATAACCTGCCACTTTGCTGAAGTTGTTTATCAGCTGTAGGAGTTCTCTGGTGGAGTTTTTTGGGTCACTTAAGTATACTATCATGTCACCTGCAAATAGTGATAATTTTACTTCTTCCTTTCCAATTTGTATCCCTTTGACCTCATTATGTTGTCTAATTGCTCTAGCTAGAACTTCAAGTACTATATTGAAAAGTTATGGAGAGAGAGAGCAGCCTTGTCTAGTCCCTGATTTTAGAGGGATTGCTTCATGTTTCTCTCCATTTATTTTGATATTGGTTACCGGTTTGCTGTATAGTGCTTTAACGATGTTCAGGTATGGGCCTTGAATTCCTGTTCTTTCCAAGACTTTTAGCATGAAAGGATGCTGAATTTTGTCAAATGCTTTTCCAGCATCTAACGAAATGATCATATGATTTTTTTCTTTGAGTTTGTTTATGTAGTGAATTTGTTGTCTACATGTGGGACGAACCTTAGGTGGGGCAGTCTCTCAATGGCCTTTCCTTTAGTCCCTGCTCCATCATTCTCCCTGCATTTCCTTTAGACAGGTACAACTCTGAGTTAAAATTTTTGAGGTGGATGGGTAGCCCTATCCCTCAACTGAGGGTTGTGCCTATCTACTGGATATGGTCTCTACAGCTTCTCTCTCCCCTTCTTTAGGTATTTCGGCTAATGGCATCCCCGTTGGGTGCTGGGAACCTCTTGCTTCCCTGGCATCTGGGACTTTCTAGTGGCTACCCCCCAGTTCCCTATCCCTCATTGTTCCACATTTCTGTTTGATTTCCTGACCCTCTGTACTTGTTTCTTGTCTCTTCCCATACCTGATCCTGCACTCCCCCACTTTTCCCTCTGTTTCCTTTCTCTCTCTCTCCCTCCTTCTGTCTCCAGTGATTATATTGTTCTCCCTTCTAAGTAGGATTGTAGCATCTAGTCTTTGGTCTTCCTATTAAAGGGGTTCTAGGGAGAATATGAAAGACCCTTGAACAGTTAAATTATCAGAAGATACACAAGTAAATATTCATAAAAAGGCGTAAGAGCTGATACTACACCAAAAGACCCATGAGTGAGAAGCATATGGAAGATTCTTAGCATCATTAGCATTAGGGAATGCAAATACAAATCTAATGTATGCAATCCAGGGTTGGAAATGTGGCTCAGTTGTACATTGTTTACAGGACCCACAGTCCAATCCCAGTACAGAGAGAAATTGAGAGAGAGAGGGGGAGAGAGAGAGAGAGAGAGAGAGAGAGAGAGAGAGAGAGAGAGAGAGAGATTATAATGTTTGCAGTAGAGAAATGCAGCATGCTAAATGTTATTGGAATTATAAAGGAAACTGGCCATATCAGTTATTGTTCATGGAATGGAAAATGTACAGTCTCTTTGAAAAAAAATGAGCAACTGATTTCGTAAAAGATTCATTAACCTAAACATCATGCAATGTTATTTTTTTCTGTATTTCTGCCCAAGAGAAATGAAATCATGGGTTCACACCAAGACTTGTATGTGAATATTTTGTGTTATTCATAATACCTTCAAGTTGGAAACCATTCCAATGTCTGTTAACTGGAAAATAAATCCAAAAGTGGTACATTTATAGAATTGACTACCATTTAACAATGAGGAGTCAATTACTTTTGCAGGTAGCATTATGTATTAACTCCATAACACAATAAGTTAATAAGTTAAAATAAGTTATAGGAAGAACATTAGGAAAGACAGAAACCTCACGGCTGCCTGCGCTGGAGTGGTGCTGACGGCAAAAGGACACAGGGAAAGTGTTCTCAAGCTCAGTTGTAGTGATGGTTGCCTAGCCAGGAAATTCATCAAAACTCATTTGATCCAGAAATCTCAGACTGGTGAATTCTTGAGTATGATAAATTATGCCTGACGGGATTGTTCAGTAAGGCTAAAGTTCAGAAGACAACAATGTGGTATCAGAGTAAGAATAGCAGGGGAGGCTGTCTTTCATTTTCCTCTTCTTAGACTAAGTAGGGTTATGTTTCCCTTTTTTTTTTTTTTTGAACAGGGTTGTTCCTCGCAGTTGTTGGGAAGGATTATTCCCTGGAGCAGATGTACATTACAACTCATGCTGAGTCTCTTCCCAGTGGAGACAGTCACTGGCTATGAGCGAGACTCAGCTGGAGAAGGCTGAGTGGGTCTTCTGGGGTAGACTCCCCTCAGGTTTTTCCTCTAATTACTCCAGCTGAACACACAAGAAGAAAGGCAAAGCCACGGGGAAGCATATTAATTAAAATGTCTGCTTTTTGGTGGGCCATTGTCAGTCTCTTCATCTCTCCGAGGGTACAGTTGTGAGTTTACGAACCTCCCCAGCATCTCTGCATAATGAGAACATCCCACACTTTAATTTTCAGAACAGCCACTTGGGCAGATTAAGATGCTCGGATATCTAATTGCCAACTGGGGTCAGTGAAGGAACAGTATCTACTTTGAAAATGAGACTATTGGGAACCGCCTTGAAGAACAGAATTTAGTAAGTCGATGATGACTCCCTTCAGAGGAATGTCTGTAGGTTTCTTTATGATGCAGCTTGCTTAAACAAGGCAGGGGATGATCATGGTTTTTGGATTTCTGGCTGCATGTTAATCCACAGGCGTTATTCTGCAGCGAGGAACCATACTCCTTGGCTTTATTGCCACAGTTCATGCCTACATTGCCAATTAATAAAGAACAACAGCAACCTGCCTCTTAGGGGCTCAAAACCTTGCTTTGATCTTTATCTGCTGCCAGCATTAAAAACAGTTTTCATTTGAAGAGTGCCTCTATCCACGCTTGCACACGTAAAGAGAAAGGCAACTTTAAAATAGAAAGAAAATCAACTTAACCCATTGTTATTTGAGACTATTTTTTTAGTTGATATTTTAACTTAAAGATTACTGTGTTGGTCCTATGATCAGAGGGGTCCTATGTCCAGGGACATATGCCTTTTCCATTCCATGAACGGATCCTCATGGGTCACAGTAGGGGCTTGACAGACACAGCAGCACAGTGGCACTCTCTTCTTGTGGTCCACTGGCAAGTTTTCCTGAAAAGCGTGATGTGCATCTACTACACGTCACGCGTAGTGATGCATTAAGGTCACTACTTTGGCATACGTGTGATTCTATAGATAATAACAAATCCTTTGGGGCATCTCTTTACCTCACATTTCCTGTCCTAAACTTGCTAAAGATACTTTCACGCATGGCATCATGTTCTGCCATCCCCTAGAGGGCAAACATGTGCTACTTTCTGAAGCCAAACCTTTCTCCAGAGGCAGGGAGACTTCTTCTCATTTATTTCCCAACACCTTTTCTTAGTCTATTTATTCCATCACTCATCTCAAAACCTTATCTATTTTTTAGAGCCATTTAAAGTTTAATGGCTGTGAAACCATCTCCTTGACGTTCAACCCAGACTACTGTCTTATGAGAAGTCTGTGGTTCGCTCATAGAATACCTTTCCAAGCTGTGACAGACATTGATCATTCTTTGACCACCCTTTTCTCTTTGTAGACACTAGTCATAGAGGAACAATCAGGCATATTTTAGCATAGGCTAGTAGATATTGGAGGAGAGATTTTCCTCTACAGGGTCACTCGAAAAGTTTATTGTTGTGTCCAGCTACCAGGTGTTGAATTGGACTATTAGGACAACAAAGGTAGTTGAAAGGAATAATCAAGCCTTTATTGAATTACTCTGTCAGAACATCCAGAAGGCATAAGATACAGCTAGCTCCATGTTACATTTTCCTCCATGGAACTGCATTGCAGAGGTCACCAGTAATATGGGATTATATAACCATATATGGGGAAGGTTTTATTATTATTATTTTTTGGTTTGTTTTTTTTTTTGTTTGTTTGTTTTAATGAAGAGTCCTTAGCAAAGAGCTCTGGCCTTTAAATGGATCCAGAGGATGAAGGAGTAGCAGAATGTCAAGGCTAAGAAAAGAATTAGGTCAATGTGGAGAAAAATACCTTAGCCAAGGCTTTGATAAGGAGAGATGCCTATAATGTTGCAGCCAAAGTCCCTGATTTTGGGGGGAAGGGCACTTGAATGGCTGGGTCTGGGTGAGAAATGCAAAGATACACATGAGTATGGCTGGCTTGACTAGCTGGGGAGGGAATGGAGGGTATGTTTCAGTCCTTGACTACAAGTACTCAGCAAATTGGAATGCATTATGTATGTATCAGTTCTGAGACTGGGAGGAAAGCTTACCCTCAGAAGGCCTTGCAGTTGCTGATGGTTGTGTTTGAGTGATTACAGGTAGAAGGCTCAGCAAGTGCCACTTGTCATCTTCTGTTAGGCTGGAATGCATCCTGGTGGTTGGAATTTTGGCGTCTGATCTGGGCCAAGACAGAATGTCACAGGCATTATGTGGCTCTGGAGCTAACTATATCTGTACTGTAAATGACATGCCTCTGAACTTCCCTTTGGGAAAGAAGGAGGTTTCTAATGCTAAAGAAAAATTATGGGTGGCTGTGGATGTTGACTGACCGTCAACCTACAGACAGCACACCAATGATGCTAAGAACAAACCCGTGGATGGTCATGGAAGGCTCATACAGTTACTAGTTAGCTGTAAACAGTAACTAGTTAATTTTGAATCAACTAATTAAATCAAGTAGGCTGTGGCCAATTTTGTAGGTTGTGTGTCTGTGTCTGTGTTTTTCTTTTTTCTTTTTCTTTTTTCTTTTTCTTTTTTTCTTTTTAATAAATGCTGTCCAATTTTATTGTTGGCTGAAGTTCTCATGACTTATTTTGGATGTTTTGTGAATATTTTTACTTTCCTCTTTTCACAGAGTTCAGTAAGTTTAATTTTAAGAAATTGTGCTTTCAGTATATTTCAGCTATGATATGAATGTTTTCCTTGTAGCCTGAGGCAACCCTTACCAAATACAACATTTCTTCATGTACTGATTTCCCATGTGATACAGCTGGTATGGTCTAGATTATATGTACTTGGGGCTGGAGAGATGGCTCAGAAGTTAAGGGCACTTGTTAGTCTTGCAAAGGATCCAGATCCAGTTCTAAATACCCCTGTAGTAATTCACAACTGTTTGTAATGACAGTTCCTGGGGTATGACATCCTCTTCTCACCTCCAAGGGCACCAGACATGCACATAGTATACATACATATTATTCATGCATATATGCAGGCAAAACAATAATACACACAAAATAATCTAAAATGAAAAAATACATACATGTTTAACTGTAACCCAAAACACCACAGTAAGCCATCTTTCTCTACCACTCTTCTAATATTAGTACATACTTTATAGTAGATGATAAACATGTTTTGAAGATAGAGCTTTTTAGTATGGTTTCAGAGTTTCATGGTTAAGGTATAGGAGATGGAACTATGGAAATAACAGGATCTTTAATTTTTAGTGTACAAGAAGTGTGATGTGGAACAAAGCTGTTGTCTTTAAAAACAATGATCAATTAGCTTGAATTCACCTCCCCCCACCCATGTGGGTTCTAGTGCTAGCCTCTGATGAACTAAAACATAGACAGAGGTAATTTGCTATTGTAACACTCAGCACTGCTTTGCATGGTGAGCTTGGATGTGCGTGCTGGAGAATGTGTGCGGTGGAATCTTCCCACAGAGAGGTCAGAGTACAAACATGGATGGTGGTTCTCACCTTTCATCTTGCTTGAGGCAGGGTATATATGTTGTTCACGACTGTGAGTGCTATGGTAGCAGACTGTGAACTTATGGGGTTCTCTTGGCTCTACTTACCAGCTCACTGTGGGAGCCCTGAGATTACTGATACATACTGTTGTGTTTGGCTTTATGTGGGTCCTAGAGGTATGTATTCAATTTCTCATGATTATCTAGCAGGCACTTTATCTGGGCTGGCTACTTTTATGCCATTTTGACAAAAGCTAAAGTCATCCAAAAGGAGGCAACCTCAATTAAGAAAATACCTCTATAAAATTGGGGCTGTAGGCAATTTCTTAACTAGTGATTGATGGAGGAGAGGTAGCCCACTGTGGGTGGTGTCATCCTTGGGCTGGTGGTCTTGGTTTCTGTAAGAAAGCAGGCTGAGCAAGCCATGGGGAACAAAGTCAGTAAGGAGTCACCCCTTCATGGTCTCTGAATCTACTCCTGCCTCCAGGCACCTGCCTAGTTTGAGTTCTTGTCATGACTTTCTTTGGTGAAGAACAGTGCTGTGGAAATATAAGTCAAATAAATACTTTCCTCCTCAATTTGCTTTTGTCATGGTGTTCCATCACAGCAGTAGAAACCCTATGATACCCTTGATCCACTTCTCCCCCCAACTCTTACTGTGTATTGAGATGACTTGCTTGAGCCAAATTCATGCTCCTCTGGTAGAGAACAGAAAAGCACTCTCTCAGATGCTAATGATATAGTTTTACATTTTCCACCTCTAGACTATCCTCTACAGACAGCAGTCCTATGTTCCAATTTCTTTAAGTAACTTACTTATGTAAAAGTATTTATATTGTTTTGTGTATATGAGTGTTTTGGTGGCATGTATATCCGTTCACCACATGTGTACAGTACCCATAGAGGTCAGAGGAAGGTATTTGATCTCCTGCAACTGGAGTTACCAATGGTTTTCAGCTATCACAGCACTAGCAAATCAAACCCAGGTCTTCCAGAAGAGCAGCGAGTATCCTTACTGCTGAGCCAAATTATTCCTTTTAATAAAGGAATTTGAGTAATTATTTGAGTAATTATTATCCTCTGGTGTTAAATTGGTTAAGGTTGAAAAATCCCATTCATATATTTCGTGTGGGTTATATTTTGCCACAAGCTTGTCTTAGAAGATTTGTTGGTAGATAACTACTTGAGATTCTGTATTGTGTGGGCAGTGTATTGAACTTTTTAATGTATGTGTACACATTTTCAGGTTGTAATTACTGTAGATGCATTTTATATCACAAAATAATTTCAACAAGGATGACAGTAAGAGCTGAAATCTCTTGAGTCTTTTTATACAAGACAGTTTGTCAACTCCTTATACACATGTTCCTTAATTCTTGCCACAATCTGATAAAAAAGTAGAATTTTGCTTTGAGTTATGCATTATAATTAACTCTAGACTCCTTTCTTTTTTTCCTCTCTCATTTGCCTTGAATTTTTTTTTTTGAAATGAGATCAGAGAATCTTTGTATGTGTCTGTAAATAAATGTAACTATAAGTATTGTCAATAGTCACTAGAGGAATACCAATCATTTAAAATGAACTTTAGACCTAAACACTCCTTGGAAAGAACATTCCTGTACGCCCTTGACAAATCAAGACAGAAGCCTGGAGAACAAAATGCTTGCCAAGCTGGTTTGTAGCAGAGATGAAACTGGAGCTTATGGTTTTAACTTTATATTTAACATCTTCTTCCCTGCATGATCATGATCTCAGACTCCTGCTCTGATACACTTCAAGAAGATAACTATTTCCTTCCTGCCTGCCTCTTTAAGCCTCAAGGCCTGGTGCTGCTTTCAGAAGACAGATGTGGTGCAACGAGCAAATCTCAGTACAAACTGGTTTTCAAATCTCCTGCCCGTGCACATCTGCTGTGCCCTGAGTCTCAAATGCCCACCTTGTAATTCTTTCTAAATGTACAAGTTAGACACTACCTTCTCCCTGAAGTCCTGTGTGATCTTTTCTGTTTTTACAGATGCTTCTCTTTGCTTAGCATTTATCTGTTCTCTGGTTCTTCCTCAGCAGTGGGTGGCACACTGCATTGGAATTCTTTTCCTCTATGCTGAGGGGACATCACAGATGTTAATACAATTCTCGATTCACTCCAGAAATTCACTGGATAGTTTTTCTTATCTTCATCTTGCTTGCTTTTGTGGTTTGATTAAGAGTGGCCCCCATGGGCTCATACATTTGACTACCTGGTTCCCAGTTGTTGGAACTGTTTGGGAAGGATTAGGGGGTGTGGCTCATTTGCTATTCCTAGTTAGCTCTCTGACTTGTGTCTCAAGAGAAAAGTTCAAAGCTACTGTTTCAGTGGCATGCCTGTCTGCTGCCATGCTGCCTGTCATGATAGTCAGACTCTAATCCTCTGAAACTGTGAGCCTCAAGTAAACTCTTCTTTATGTTGATCTTTTGTCATGGTGTCTTATCACAGCAATAGAAAAGTAACTAAGGTCTTATCAACAATTATTGTTTTCTTTTCTGCTGAAACAGAACCAGGGGCTTTTTAATCTTTCCCTTCATAACCAGAGTGGGTGCCCCAACTCTTGCTTCTTTAAACCCATTTTTAAGTACTAGCTAGAGTTTTTTTTCCAAAAAAGTTTTTTTTTTTTTAAATCAGATTATATCACATCTTGAAATACCATTTGTTTCTCTTCTCAGTGTGATAAAATCCAAATGTGGTTGACAAAGACCTACACACAGCTTGTCCTATTGATTTTATACCAGGATCTCCTGCTCACTAGGATCTGCATCTTGACTTCTGTTTCTTGAACATTCTGGGCCCGTTTCTTTCTCCAGGTCATGCTGAAGTGTGACTTTTTTTAGCAAGTGTGGTGAGAGCATGTAGTGTTTTGCTTTAGATCCCTTTTCTCCCATTTTATAGTCTTCATTAGCTTCCTCTGCAAGAGTAACCTGTAAGTAAGTTTCACCCCTTTTTCTTCCAGCAAGTTCGCTGCCAGGATGTCCAAACTCAATGCTTGTCAAGCTAGGCTTATAATGTTATTTCGTTAGATATATGTGACTTATCCTTAGTAGTTCCTTCCTTGCTCTTAAATTTACCTTGCTTTATTGTGTTAGCAACAACCAGTAAATTGTCTTACTTATTTTCCTACTGTTCAACCTTGCTCATGTGAACCCTCTTGTAATCAAAGGAACCGGTTTTTCTATCATGAACACAAACACCATGCACATGGTAGACCTTAAATACATGGAACATGGTAGAAATTGGAATATATATATATATATATATATATATATATATATATATATGTGTGTGTGTGTGTGTGTGTGTGTGTGTGTGTGTGTGTGTGTATGTGGCTTTGGGAAAATTCATTAACATCTTTGGATCTCATTTGCAATGCCTACTTAAGGTCAGTGGACAAAATATGCTTTTGAGAGACTTATTTTTTTAAATCAGTAGTCACTTTTCTGTTTATTGTGTCAACAGAGTTTATCAAGTTCCTTCTCATCGGATTCTATAGTGTCAAGATGTAGTCTCAAGAGATGCGAAGGCTGTTACGACAATGACTCGTGCTTCTGTGCAGTTTATAGTAACACAAATGTGCGTGGTGACATGAAGCTGCCTGCAGACGTATTGCTGTGCTGCTGCCAGCACAGGCTTCTCATTTCCCCTGTGCTCCCCTGGTGTTTCCATTAGCTGTGTAATATAGTTTTCACCAGCTAAGTGATTAGCATCCAACTGTTCCTGTGTTAATGCTTGTGTTCAGTTCATTAAAAAAAAATTCCCTGTAAGAATTCGAGCTTCATTTAGAAACCCTTCATAGCTCAGAGATTTTCTAGATATATATAAAAAAGATGGTCATTTGGCAAGGAGATTTTTTTTTGAAGATGGAACTAAGAATGTTTACAATTATGACTTTTGGGGAGATTATATTGAAGTGCAAGTCACTGGTGTTGTTAAGCACAAGAGCTACTGGAGTCACAGTTAAATCACAAAGTGAGGGGAGAAGCAAATTGCTTTTGCAGATGCTCAGGTGAAAGTGGCCACTTTATATTAGGGGGAAAAAGGTAGCTTAAGATAATCTAGGGCCAGGAAGGAAGAGTGGTTTTAAAATAGGCAAAAGTAGACACCTATTAGGAAGACTGGATGTGTGGAAGTTTCCATTGCTTATAGTGAGTGGATTGAGGTTGGCCTGATTGATAATGCCCAGCCAAGTGAGGTAGAACATTTGTTTTTCGCCCCCTCCCCCACTTCTTTAGTTCTTTAATATAGAACTGGTTACCGTGTTCTAACTTATGGTTTAATTTCTCTTATCAATTCCCTTATTACATTTTATATGCCACCTCTGACCCTATCAGCAGACCCTTAGTTGAGACTCCATTTAGTAGCATTAAATATATACAGCATGATTTTACTCAGATACATTTATATATTTATCAGTAATTCTCTGAGAATATTAGAGCTGACCTCAAGACAAATGTACACTACCATGTAGGCTTTATCATATCATCATAAAATTTTTTTGTTGCCCTAAAAGTTACCTCTGTAGTTCAGCATTACAGTCTACCCAGCCCATGAGAAAACATCCACATTTGTATGTTTTTATCTTTCCAGAAAGCTTCTAGGACAGAATTCTGAGCAACAGACTTTCAAAAACAAAAGCATTCCTATGTAGTGATACCTGGTTTACAAGGATGTGATGCTGTGTAGCCCAGTGTTGGAAAACACACTGCCCATGGCCACACACAGTCACTTCTTTGTGTCATTTCATCACTGATAAGTTGCCAAACTTCCAGGAACCTTGTTTTCTCTCATCTATGAATGAGGATAATAAGAACAATTACCTTGTGATATATCAAAGTTTGACCATCAGTTGTTGCATTTTGCTAGGGATATTGCAAACAGGAAAGTAGGTAAGTACCTGTGAATAGAGGGAGGTATTCTTTGGGGAATCTTTGTCTCTTTCTCTCAACTTTGCTGTGACCCTAAAGCTTCTTTTAAAATGGTCTTTAAAAGCATCTTGGTGGATTAGCACCAGTATCACTAAAACAGAGCCATGTTGGACCACCCACGGAGAATAGCATGGATTAGAGCAGACCCATTCTCCCTTGCTGTCTTGGCAGCCATGAATTGCTTTGTAGCTTTTTATCTAGGAGTGGGGCCTTGTGAAAGGTCCCACAGCCACAATGGTGTGTCAACTGGTGTTGCTGTTGTACAGGCAGGTCTTGTTTAGGTGACCATATTGTTGAGATTCAGATTCTTCGCTGTCATATTTAGAAGACACTATCTGATAGCAGGTGTCCTGGCCCCAAAAGGTTATCCCAAGTGGTCAGATCCAAACACATACATATGAGCAACACATTAAGTGGACTCAGGAAGTTATATTTATATATACATGTGATTTCCCCACAGGCACCGGTGATCTCAGTGTGCAGAGGACCTGGGCAGCAGAGTCTCAGGCAGCAGTGGGGAGTATGGCAGATATGAACGCTCTCCTGGGAGACTGTTTCAGAGGACAGCTTGTTTATTGAAATGCAGGGCTAGCTTGTAGAGTTCCAGCCATGGGAGAGAGCAGGAAAAACCAAGGGAGGAAGTGCTGCAGCTGGAGCAGTCCTTTCAAGCACATCAGTTACATTAACAGACCACTAGTCACATGGTTTCTGAAGCCGGTTTTCTGGCAGGGGAAATCGAAACCTAACCGGCTTTATCATGGCATGGCCTTTGTCTCTATGGAGTTGAGTAGCGCAGGCCTCAGTTAGGTAGGGAGCAAGCAGTCCCACTCCTGCTCTGGTGCTCTCTGAGAGATGTCTGGAGTATGGCCAGTGCTCTACCATACCTTATCTGGCTTAGGAACTTATATACATATGTGAGTGAGTGCGCGCGCGCGCGCGCGCGCGTGTGTGTGTGTGTGTGTGTGTGTGTGTGTCTTTGTGTGTAATGTAACAGATAAGCAGAGAAGAGGTTTTAAATTTGAAAGGGAGTTGGTGGGCATAGAAGAAATCGGAGGGGGCATAGGGATAAGTGGAAATTATGTAAATATTGTATTACAGAAGAGATTTTAAAAATTTAAAAAAGACATGACCAAAAATGTTCTTTTTAAAAAGCTTTTTATTTTGCCTTATACTGCTACACTGAGTCTTTCCAGAACCAGGGGCCAAAACCAGAACAGGGAAGTGGGAAGGGGTGGGTGGGAGAATAGGGGGAGGGAATGGGGCTTATGTGACTTTCAGGGAGTGGGGGACCAGAAAAGGGGAAATCATTTGAAATGTAAATAAAAAAAATACAAACAGGGTAAATCCGCCTATTAAATTGGTTTAAAGTTGAAAGTAAGTTGTAAAAAATATTAATATGTCTGTTTTTTGTATCATAGAATGTATTAAATATTTCTTATTATTAAATAAAACCACTACCAAAAAATGAAAAGAAAAGCTTTTTTATTGATTCTTTGTGAATTTTGTATCATGCACCCCAATCTCTCGCATCTTCCCATCCCTGCATAGCTGCCTCTGCCCTTGCAACCTACCCTCTGAAAGAAAACAAGAAATTAAAAAAGTAGAAACAATTAAAACATAACATTAAGCATCCTGCTACAGGAAGCTGAGGTATGTCATAGTATACCCTCTTGCCCATACAATTTTACTTGTAAATGTCCCTTCCAGTGAGCCATTGGTCTGGTTAAGGCCTCTGACTTCCGCTATACTATCAGCATTGGATCTTCACGGGACACCTATTGATATTCTGCTATTACCCTGTGACAGCTTTGGTTCTGAAGAACTGGCCCTCGCCATTTACAGGTGGGGTAGATCTTGGGGCAGGTCAACTCAAAGTCCTGGATTTGAGCTTGGGTGGTAACTGAGTTGGTTAGCCTGCCAAACTCTCCCGAAGTCATGCCCTTGTGGTCAGCTCTCCTGTGCCCACCAGCCAGCTCTACCGTGCTGCCCAGGAGAGGTTCTGGGGAGAGGGGTACTCTCCCGAATGCTGCAGCCTGCAACGAGTGGGTACAGTTCCAATCTGCTTAGGTAAGGGGTGGGGCCATCTTTAGCTCTTCTGAGTACCAAAGCTGGCGAGGGGTGGGGCACAGCCGATGGAGAGCAACATGGCCCCAGGGAGCAGCCCAGACCAGGGTTTTGCACCCCAGCTCCCTTGCTGCTGCAGGGCGCTGGTCCTTGGTAGCAGCATTGGCCAGGACCTCAGGTGGCAGCATAGGCCACTCTCATCAGCTGGTCCTCACTACCCTCGAGGATCCAGCTCTGCCTCTCTTCATTGTGTGTACACCGTGCTACTTTTGTTTTTCTTCCATCTCTCTACCCCTTATTTGCTCATTTAGTGGCAGCGGGAGCCATCTGGGTGTCTTCTGCCCCATCCACGCCGTGGATATCTCTGGGGATATCTCTGATATTCTTAAAATGATATATCTTATTATTTATAATAATATATACTATATTACATAGAATATATAATATACATTATGAAATATAATTTATTATATTTTAAATAGAATGTATTGTATATATTGAGAGTCAAAGGAAGTTTGCAATAAACTATCAGGGAAAACTATGTTAAAAATTAGAAAATATTTTAATTATCATTGACACACTTGAACATCATCACCACTGTTCATGTATATTATACTCTAAGTTGTCGATGCGTATAGATTCAAGATTTTCCAAAGCTGGTGAACTAGATACTCTTTGGATTTTTATTTAAGAGGAAGTCCTTAACAAATTGTGTGGCCCTCAATTTTAAGTCTGTAATTCTACTAATTAGTTCATTAAGTACATAGTGAGTATCTGTAATATGCCAGGCTTTTAAAATCATATCCCAGTATATAATACACAGCATCTGGCCTTAGGAATTCCACAGTCTTCTGAAAAAGAATCAAATATTTGAACATGAATTTAAATGTCTGAACAAGAAAAACTAATGTTTCCATGCAGTACAAGGCTTAGAGTGAACAAAGATTTCCTTAGGTGCCTTCTGACATAAAGGTGTATTGTTCCTGTTAAAATTGTTCATGTCCTATTATAACTTTGTTCTTTTGTCAGTTCAGGTTAATGACTATCTCCTGCATAGTTCTAATATACTGAGCTCTGCTGAAAGGTGCTGGGAACCTTTCTGGATGATTTTCAGTTAATATCTGAGGTTTTAGTATATCTAATTTTTTTTTTTACCAGAACCGGTATATAAAACCATACTAATTTAACAGAGAGAAATGAGGAAATTGTAACCTACTACATATTTGCAACTTTGCAAGTCTCATTTTTCCATTATGGGAATAAAGACATTGCTTTTTTTTTTTTACATTGAAAAAAGTTTGGCCAATGTTTCAATTGTTTTGTATTTTTTAAATGGAGAGCTTCCTATGTGCATGTGCCATGTTTTTGTGAAATCCACTGCTCCATTCTCTCTCCTTTCCTTCTGTCTCCTTCAATTCCTCATGTATATCCTGACACTTTTCCTTCCCAAGTTCTTCTGCCTTTTTTTTAACCCACCAACTCTACTTAGAGGAGTCTATATGTGCGTGGATGTATGACCACCCACTGAAGCATGGGCAGCCTTTACAAGGTCATTTCCCTGAAGAAAACTGACTACCTCTCCCCACAGCCATTGCCTGCCAGTATCTTCTTCTAGGGATGAGATTTCATGAGATCTGCTTCCACCCTTGCTGGGATTTTATCTGGCTTGATATCCAGCAGGTCTCTGTCTGCACTTAGAGCCTCTGTGAGCTATTATGTAACTGACCCTGTCATAATCGAGCAACGACGCCTCACTGCAGATGTTCTTCAGGTTCACCTCTAACAACCTTTCTGCCTCCTTCCCAGTGATGATTGCACAGCCCCGCCTGGAGACAGTGAGGTAGATGCCCATTTAGAGCTAAAGAGTACCCAGTCTCCTAGTCTTGGCATAGTGGTGGGTCCCTGTATTAATTTGCATCTACTGCAAAAAGAAAATTCTCTTGTGAGGGTTGAGAGATGTACAAATATATAGGCATGAAAATAAGAACTTAGGGGAAGTTTAGTACCATGTTCATTTAGCAGAGTAAATAGGGTTAGATTCTCTCTTATGGCCTATGACCTAGTCCAATCACAAGGTTTTGGCCCAGTTAACAGTACCACACATGAATTCCATTTTGCAGCATAGGTTTTAAGTTCAATCATAAATTGGTTATTTCCATAATCTCTGTGCCACTGTTGCACCAGCTGGTATATCTTGGCAGGTCAATTATTATGGTAGCTCACAGGATTCACATCTGGGTAAGATTGTTGAGTACTTTTCTCTCCCAATAGCATGAATAGAAGTTTTTAGCATTATGAGAGCTAGACAGTACCCAGAACATGATGATAAGACCCCGATGACGAGGGCACCACATACCAGAGTCATTGAACGTGTAGCAGTCAAGCTGGTACTGGCTTTGACTTCACATCATCAACACAGGTTGCCTTTTGTGGTTCATGTACAAGGAACAGTTTGTGTAAAATAAGTATAACCTATGTACCTAAGCATTACCCCAATACAGCTGTCCCATCCGTAAGTGACATTTTTATTTTTCAGCACAGAGGAACCTCGATTAGGTTAGAAATAGTAGGCATTTTGCCTTCTGCTCTCTGTGTCTATGTGCTTATTGAGGAAGATTATAGATTGGATATCCTATATTATATGAATTACTAGTTTTTCTGAGAAAATATTACAGGTTTAAAATCATATGGTAAGAAGCCACTGTTTCAATTATTTTTGTGCCTCATTTTATAGTTTTTGTCTGTGTTGCTATGAAGAGAGACCATGACCAAGGCAACTCTTATAAAGGACAGCATTTAATTGGAGGTGGCTTAGAGTTTCAGAGGTTTAGTCCATTATCATCATGGTGGGAAGCATGGCAGCGTACTGGCTCACATGGGGCTGGAGATGAGGCTGAGCATTCTCTGTCTTGATGCACAGAAGGAGACTGTGTGTCACACTGGGCATAGCTTGAACATAGAAGACCGCAAAGCCATCCCTGACAGTGACACATTTCCTCCAAGAAGATCACACCTACTCCAACAAGGTCATACTGCTTAATAGTGCCATTCTTTATGGACTTGTGGACTATTTCAAACACATGAGTCTGTGGTGGTGGTGGTGATGGTGGTGCTGCTGGTGGTGGTGGTGGTGGTGCTGGTGGTGGTGGTGGTGCATTCCTATTCAAGCACCATAGTTCTCTACCAGTTCAGCCCTTTTCCATCACTATAACAGCACATTTGATTTGAGCCATATTGTATTGGGGAAAAAAAGTTGTAGCCTTATTTATCTGAACACTGGGTTCAAGGTGCCGGCACCAAGATTCCTCAGTACTGGAGTTGAAGGCCAGGATCTGCCATATGTTGCAAGTGCTTACCTGCCAAGGTACATCTTTGGAATTGTAATACAGGGTTTTGCTACATTCATTTTTCAGTTCACTCTTGAAGTCTCAAAGTTTCTGTGAAGCACAAGCCAGACTCTAATTTGTGACCTTTCTGCTACCACCTCCTAAGTACTAGGATTACAGGCATACACTACTAAATTTAACTCTTATGTTCTTGAGAGAGCTTGGTATCTTGTGACATATATTTGCCTAATATTCTTAGCCTTCAGCTCAACCCAGACCATCCTAACCTCTTATTACCAATGTTATAAATTCTGTACACTTCATTTTTTCTTTTTATTAAAAATTTCCATGCAATATATTTTGATCATATTGTTTCTTTTTTATTGTATATTTTCTTTATTTACATTTCAAATGTTATCTCTTTTCCAAGCACCCCCCTCCCACCTACCTGGAAAAACCCTATTCCCTCCCCCTCCCCCTGCTTCTATGAGGGTGTTTCTCCACCTACCCACCCACCCACTCCTGCCTCCCTGCCCTCAATTCCCTTACAACGGGGCATCTATGGAGCCTTAATAGGACCAAGGACCTCTCCTTCCATTGATGCCTGATAAGGCCATCCTCTGCTATATATGGAATTGGAGCCATGTGTACTCCTTGGTTGGTGGCTTAGTCTTTGGGAGCTTTGGGGGTGTGTGTCTGCTTGGTTGATATTGTTGTTCTTCCTATAGGACTCAAACCCCTTCAGCTCCTTCAGTCCTTTCTCTACCTCCTCCATTGGGGACCCCGCACTCAATGCAATGGTTGACTGTGAGCATCTGCCTCTGTATTTGTCAGACTCTGGCAAGGCTTCTCAGAAGATAGCCATATCTGGCTCCTTTCAGGAAGCATTTCTTGGCATCCACAATAGTGTTAGGGTTTGGTGACTGTATATGGAATGAATCCCCAGGTGGGACAGTCTCTGAATGGCCTTTCCTTCAGTCTCTGCTCTACACTTTGTCTCCATATTTGCTTCCATGAATATTTTGTTCTCCTTTCTATGAAGGACCAAAGCACCCATACTTTGATCTTCCTTCTTCTTGAGCTTCATGTGGCCTGTGAATTATATCTTGGGTATTCTGAGCTCTTGGGCTAATATCCACTTATCAGTGAGTGCATACCCTGGATCACATTATTTCTTTTCCTCTCTTCAGTTCCTCCCATCTATCTACCTACATGTAACTTCACAGTTAACTTTGTCCTCTCTCTCTAAAATCCTAAAGCACATAAATAAAAAATTAAGACAATGAAAATTAATCAAACCAAACCAAAAATTTGAAAAATTCAAAAGAAATGAAAAAAACCACACAAAATATGAATTCCTTTTTATATTAAGTCCTCCTGTGTATGAAGCCTGTCCTGGAGTGTGGTTGATACACTTAATGACGATTCATTAGAAAACTCAGCTGGTATAAATTACAAAGAGCTTCTTGGTTAAGAGTGGGACTTTGTTGGCTGTGAGCCATGGATATTTTGATCCACCTTCCAAGAAGGATCAAAATATTCACATCTTGGTCTTTCTTCTTCTTGAGCTTCATGTCGTCTGTGAATTGTATTTTGGGTATTCCGAGCTTTTGGGCTAATATCCACTTATCAGTGAGTGCATACCATGTGTGTTCTTTTGTGATTGGGTTACCTCACTCAGGATGATATTTTGTAGTTCCATACATTTGCCTAAGAATTCCATGAATTCATTGTTTTTAATATCTGAGTAGTACTCTATTGTGTAAATGAACCACATTTTCTGTATCCATTCCTCTGTTGAGGGACATCTGGGTTCTTTCCAGCTTCTGGCTATTATAAATAAGGCTGCTATGAACATAGTGGAACATGTGTCTTTAGTACATGTTGGAGCATCTCCTGGGTATATGCCCAGGAACGGTCCTCAGGTAGTACTATGTCTAGTTTTCTGAGGAACTACCAAACTGATTTCCAGAGTGGTTTTACCAGCTTGCAATCCTACCAGCAATGGAAGAATGTTCCTCTTTCTCCACATCTTCTCCAGCATCTGCTGTTTCCTGAGTTTTTGATCTTAGCCATTCTGACGGTTGTGAGGTAGAATCTCATGGTTGTTGTGATTTTCATTTCCCTGATGATTAAGGATTTTGAACATTTCTTTAGGTGTTTCTCAGTCATCTGGTATTCCTCAGTTGAGAATTCTTTGTTTAGCTCTATACCCCATTTTTTAATAGGGTTATTTGATTCTCTGGAATCTGACTGAGCATAGGCTCCCCAATAGAGGGAGCTAGAGAAAGGACCCAAGGAGCTGAAGAGGTTTGCAGCCCCACAGGAGGAATAATAATATGTACCAACCAGTATTCCCAGAGCTCCCAGGGACTAATCCACCAACCAAAGAGTACACATAGAGGGATCCATGGCTCCAGCTACTTATGTAGCAGAGGATGGCCATTTCAGACATCAATGAGAGGAGAGGCTGTTGGTCCTATGAAGGCTGGATGTCCTAGTTTAAGGGAATGCCAGGTCAGGAAAGTGGGGTTGGTGTTGGTAAGCAGGGGGAGGGGGAAGGGATAGGAGAGGGGTAACAGAAAGGGGATCCCATTTCAAATGTAAATAAAGCAAATTTCTAATAAAAAAAGAGTGGGATTTTGTGTGTACTTCCCCTTCTTAGTACTGGGATTTTTATACACGTCTCAAGTGTCGAATCTGCTGTATCTTGAGTGCATTCAAAATACATTTACACAGTTGATTATCTTGCAGTTAATGGTAAGAAAAGAAGTGATGAAAAGGGTCTCTGTGTTTTGAGATAGCCAGCTCAAGACCAGAGGCCTCTGGTGTTCCCACTGTGACTCTATCCAGTTGTGTTTGAGAATGGCCTCTTTATGCCAGTTGGCTTGGCAAGTCATGCCTGCAGTCCTAGTACTGAAGAGACTGAGGCAGGAGAATCACCATAAATTTGGGATTAACATGGACTACAGAGTGGGTTCTAAGAGAGCCTGGCATAATTTATATCTTCATTAGTTCATACATATCTGCAACTTTATGGATACATGTAATATGATAAATAATTATGCATACATATTTAATTTTTCATCTTTTTTTAAATATTTTAACTTTACAACCTAACTCACTATTGAAATATTTATTACACCAGTGCAACATTTCTTAATTTGTAATTAATTTATAAATATTGCTGTAGTTATTACATGCTGCCTTTTATTATTTTTTATTTCAAATATTAACTTTTCCACTATTTATAGTTCTCACTGGTATTAACACAAGTGCTTTCTCTTAGAGAAACAGAATACTTCTCTGTGATATACCAAACACTTAGAAGAGTGTATATTTTTTTTTAATTTTACGCTCCATATTTTATCCCCCCATCCTCCCTCCTACTGCTCCACATCCCATACCTCCTCCCCTCCCACTGTCTCCACATGAATGTCCTCACCCCCCCCACCCCACCTGAACTCTAAACTCCCTAGGGCCTCCAGTCTCTTGAGGGTTAGGTGCATCATCTCTGAATGAACACAGACCAAGCTGTCCTCTGCTGTATGTGTGTTGGGGCCTCATATCAGCTGGAGTATGCTGCCTAGTTGGTGGTCCAGTGTAGCTATCTCTTGAAGATAGAAAATCTGAAAGTACTCATAATAGGTACTGATCTAGAGTAGGGTAATGTGCTCCCATCTAGGAATGTGTCAGTATCAGTATCTGCAATTGACCTTAAACACAAAGAAAAATAAAATTCTTCTTTTTTTAAAAAAATCTTTTATTTTCTATATTCTTTGTTTACATTCCAAATGATTTCCCCTTTCCCAGATCCCCTCTCCCCATATGTCCCATAAACCTTCTTCTCTCCATCCATTCTCCAATTACCTCCCTCCTTTTTCTCTGTCCTTATATTCCCCTCCAATGCTAGATTAATCCTTTCCAGGATCAGGACCCTCTCCATACTTCTTCATGGGAGTCATTTGTTATGCGATTTGTGCCTTGGGTATTCAGAGCTTCTGGGCTAATTAATATCCACTTATCAGAGATTGCATTCCATGTGTATTCTTTTGTGATTGGGTTACCTCACTTAGGATGATATTTTCCATATCAAACCATTTGCCTAAAAATTTTGTGAATTCATTGTTTCTAGTTGCTGAGTAGTATTCCATTGTGTAAATATACCACATTTTCTGTCTCCATTCCTCTTTTGAGGGACATCTGGGTTCTTTCAGGCTTCTGGCTATTATAAAAAAGGCTGCTATGAACATAATGGAGCATGTGTCTTTATTGCATGCTGGGGAATCCTTTGGGTATATGCCCAGGAGAGGTATAGCAGGGTCCTCTGGAAGTATCATGTCCTGTTTTCTGAGGAACTGCCAGACTAATTTCCAAAGTGGTTATACCATCTTATAGCCCCACCAGCAGTGGAGGAGTATTCCTCTTTCTCCACACCCTCGGCAACACCTGCTGTCTCCTGAGTTTTTGACCTTAGCCATTCTGACTGGTATAAGGTGAAATCTCAGGGTTGTTTTGATATGCATTTCCCTAATGACTAATGATTTTGAGCCCTTCTTAAGGTGCCTCTCGGCCATCCAAATTTCTTCAGGTGAAAATTCTTTGTTTAGCTCTCTACCCCATTTTTTAATAGGGTTATTTGGTTCCCTGGGGTCTAACTTCTTGAGTTCTTTGTATATATTGGATATTAGCCCTCTATCAGATGTAGGGGTGGTGAATATCCTTTCCCAATTTGATGGTTGCCGTTTTGTCCTTTTAACAGTGTCCTTTGCCTTACAGAAACTTTGTAATTTTATGAGGTCCCATTTGTCAATTCTTGATCTTAGAGCATAAGCTATTGGTGATCTGTTCAGGAACTTTTCCCCTGTGCCCATGTCCTCAAGGGTCTTCTCCAGTTTTTTTCTATTAGTTATAGTGTGTCTGGTTTTACATGGAGTTTCTTGATCCACTTGGAGTGAAGTTTAGTACATGGAGATAAGAATGGATCAATTCGCATTCTTCTGCATGCTGACCTCCAATTGAACCAGCACCATTTGTTGAAAAGGCTATCTTTTTTCCACTGGATGTTTTCAGCTCCTTTGTCGAAGATCAAGTGACCATAGGTGTGCGGATTCATTTCTGGATCTTCAATTCTATTCCATTGGTCCACTTGTCTGTCACTGTGCCAATACCATGCAGTTTTTAACACTATTGCTCTGTAGTATTGCTTGAAGTCAGGGATAGTGATTCCCCCAGAATTTCTTTTGTTGTTGAGAATAGTTTTAGCTATCCTGGGTTTTTTGTTATTCCAGATGAATTTGAGAATTGCTTTTTCTAACTCTGTGAAAACTGAGTTGGGATTTTGATGGGGATTGCATTGAATCTGTAGATCACTTTTGGCAAGATGGCCATTTTAGCTATATTAATCCTGCCAATCCATGAGCATGGCAGATTTTTCCATTTTCTGAGGTCTTCTTCCATTTCCTTCTTCAGAGACCTGAAGTTCTTGTCCTATAGATCTTTCACTTGTTTGGTTAGATTCACACCAAGATACTTTATATTGTTTGTGGCTATTGTGAAGGTGTCATTTTTCTAACTTCTTTCTCAGCCTGCTTATCCTTTGAGCATAGGAAGGCAACTGATTTGCTTGAGTTGATTTTATAACCAGCCACTTTGCTGAAGTTGTTTATCAGTTGTAGGAGTTCTTCAGCTGTTGGAGGTTTTTGGGTCACTTAAGTAGACTATCATGTCATCTGCAAATAGTGATAATTTGACTTCTTCCATTCCAATTTGTATCCCCTTGACCTCCTTATGTTGTCTAATTGCTCTAGCTAGAACTTCAAGTACTATATTGAAAAGATATATAGAGAGAGGACAGCCTTGTCTAGTCCCTGATTTTAGTGGGATTGCTTCAAGTTTCTCTCCGTTTAGTTTGATGTTGGCTACCAATTTGCTGTATTTTGCTTTAACGATGTTTAGGTATGGACCTTGAATTCCTGTTCTTTCCAAGACTTTTAGCATGAAAGGATGCTGAATTTTGTCAAATGCTTTTTCTGCATCTAATGAGATGATTATAAGGGTTTTTTCTTTGAGTTTGTTTATGTACTGGATAGCATTGATGGATTTCCTTATATTGAACCATCCCTGCATCACTGGGATGAAGCCTACTTGATCATGGTGGATGATCGTTTTGATGTATTCTTGGATTCGGCTGGCAAGAATTTTATTAAGTATTTTTGCATCAATATTCATAAGGGAAATTGGCGTGAAGTTCTCTTTCTTTGTTGGATCTTTGTGTGGTTTTGGTATCAGCGTAATTGTGGCTTCATAGAACCAGTTGGGTAGAGTTCTTTCTGTTTCTATTTTGTGGAATACTTTGAAGAGTATTGGTGTTAGGTCTTCTTTGGAGGTCTGATAGAATTCTACACTGAAGCCATCTGTTCCTGTGCTTTTTTTGGTTGGGAGACTTTCTCTGACCCTTTTTATTTCTTCAGGTGTTATGGGACTGTTTAGATGATCTATTTGATCCTGATTTAGTTTTGGTGTCTGATATCTGTCTAGGAACCTGTCCATTTCCTCCAGATTCTCCAGTTGTGTTGAGTATAGGCTTTTGTAGTAGGATCTAATGATTTTTTGAATTTCCTCAGTTTCTGTTGTTGTATCTCCCTTTTCATTTCTAAGTTTGTTAATCTGGATACTGTCTCTGTGCCCTTTGGTTAGTCTGGCTAAGGGTTTATCTATCTTGTTGATTTTCTCAAAGAACCAGCTCCTGGTTTTGTTGATTCTTTGTATGGTTCTCTTTGTTTCTACTTGATTGATTTCAGCCCTGAGTTTGATGATTTCCTGCCTCCTACTCCTCCTGGGTGAAATAGCTTCTTTTTGTTCCAGGGCTTTCAGGTGTTTCATTAAGCTGTTAGTGTATGCTCTCTCCATTTTCTTTTGGGAGGCACTCAGGGCTATGAGTTTTCCTCTTAGCACTACTTTCATTGTGTCCCATCGATTTGGGTATGTTGTGTCTTTATTTTCATTAAGTTCTAAAAAGTCTTTAATTTCTTTCTTTCTTTCTTCCTTGACCAAGGTATCATAGAGTAGAATTTCCACGTGTATGTGGGTTTTCTGTTGTTTTTGTTGCTATTGAAGACCACTTTTACTCCATAGTGATCTGATATGCAGCATGGGATTATTTCGATCTTCTTATATTTGTTGAGGTCTGTTTTATGACCAATTATATGATTGATTTTGGAGAAGGTACCACGAGATGCTGAGAAAAAGGTATATTCTTTTGCTTTAGGATAGAATGTTCTATATATATCTGTTAAATCTAATTGGTCCAAAGCTTCAATTAGTTTCACTGTGTCCCTATTCAGTTTCTGTTTTCCTGATCGGTCCATTGAGGAAAGTGCAGTGTTGAAGTCACCCACAATTATTGTGTTAGTTGCAATGTGTGCTTTGAGCTTTAGTAAAGTTTCTTTTATGAATGGGGGTACCCTTGCATTTGGAACATATATGTTCAGGATTGAGAGTTCTTCTTGTTGTATTTTTCCTTTGACCAGCAAGAAGTGTCCCTCAGAGTCTCTTTTGATGACTTTGGGTTGAAAGTCAATTTTATCTGATATTAGAATGGCTACTCCAGCTTGTTTCCTGAGACCATTTGCTTGTAAAATTGTCTTCCAGCCTTTTACTCTAAGGTAGTGTTTGTCTTTGACCCTGAGGTGTGTTTCCTGTAAGCAGTGAAATGTAGGGTCCTGCTTACGTATCCAGTCGGTTAGTCTATGTCTTTTTATTGGGGCATTGAGCCCATTGATGTTAAGAGATATTAAGAAATAGTGATTATTACTTCCTGTCATTTTTGATGTTATTTTTTAAATTTGATTGGTTAACTTCTTTTGGGTTTGATGAAAGAAGGTTACTATCTTGCTTTTTCCAGGGTGAAGTTTCCCTCCTTGTATTGGTGTTTTCCTCCTATTATCCTCTGTAGGGCTGGGTTTGTGGATAGATATTGGGTAAACTTGGTTTTGTCATGGAATATCTTAGTTTCTCCATCTATGGTGATTGAGAGTTTTGCTGGGTATAGTAGTTTTGACTGGCATTTGTGTTCTCTTAGACTCAGCATGACATCTGGCCAGGATCTTCTAGCTTTCATAGTCTCAGGTGAGAAGTCTGATGTGATTCTGATAGGTGTTCCTTTATATGTTACTTGGCCTTTTTCTCTTACTGCCTTTAATATTCTTTCTTTGTTTAGTACATTTGGGATTTTGATTATTATGTGACGGGAGGTATTTCTGTTCTGGTCCAGTCTGTTTGGAGTTCTGTAGGCTTCTTGTATATTCATGGGCATCTCTCTCTTTAGGTTAGGGAAGTTTTCTTCCATAATTTTATTGAAGATATTTGCTGGCCCTTTAAGTTGTAAATCTTCACTCTCATCTATGCCTATAATCCTTAGGTTTGGTCTTCTCATTGTTTCCTGAATTTCCTGGATGTTTTGGGTTACAAGCTTTTTGTATTTTGCATTTTCTTTAACTGTTGAGTCCATGGTTTCTATGGTATCTTCAGTATCTGAGATTCTTTCTTCTATCTCTTGTATTCTGTTGTTGATATTTGCATCTATGTCCCCTGATTTCTTCTCAAGGTTTTCTATCTCCAAAGTTGTCTCCCTTTGAGTTTTCTTAGTTGTTTCTATTTCTGATTTTAGATCCTGGATGGTTTTGCTTAGCTCCTTCACTTTCTTGTTTTGTGTTTTCCTGTAATTCTTTTTTTTTATTGTTATTTTTTTTATTCGATATAATTTATTTACATTTCAAATGATTTCCCCTTTTCTAGCCCCCCCCACTCCCCGAAAGTCCCGTAAGCCCCCTTCTCTTCCCCTGTCCTCCCTCCCACCCCTTCCTAGTTCCCCGTTCTGGTTTTGCCAAATACTGTTTCACTGAGTCTTTCCAGAACCAGGGACCACTCCTGCTTTCTTCTTGTATCTCATTTGATGTGTGGATTATGTTTTGGGTATTCCAGTTTTCTAGGTTAATAACCACTTATTAGTGAGTGCATACCATGATTCACCTTTTGAGTCTGGGTTACCTCACTTAGTATGATGTTCTCTAGCTCCATCCATTTGCCTAAGAATTTCATGAATTCATTGTTTCTAATGGCTGAATAGTACTCCATTGTGTAGATATACCACATTTTTTGCATCCACTCTTCTGTTGAGGGATACCTGGGTTCTTTCCAGCATCTGGCAATTATAAATAGGGCTGCTATGAACATAGTAGAGCATGTATCCTTATTACATGGTGGGGAATCCTCTGGGTATATGCCCTTCCCTGTAATTCTTTAAGAGCTTTTTGTGTTTCCTCTTTCATGACCTCAGCCTGTTGACCAAAGTTCTCCTGTATTTCTTTAAGTGATTTTTGCGTTTCCTCCTTATTGGCTTTTGTATTCTCCTGAATTTCTTTCAATGATTTTTGTGTTTCCCTTGTAAGGGCTTCTAACTTTTGATCCATTTTCTCCTGAATGTCTTTAAGTATGTCCTTCATGTGTTCCTGTAACAGCATCACGACCAGTGTTTTTAAATCCAAATCTTGTTTTTCTGGTGTGATGGGGTATCCAGGACTGCTCTTAAGGGACAATTGGGTTCAGATGCTGCCATATTGCCTTGATTTCTGTTAGGGACGTTCCCGCGTTTGCCTTTTGCCATCTAGTTCTCACTTGTGTTAGTTGGTCTTGTTGTCAATGCTGGACTCACCAGTGCAGCTGCCTCTTCCCAGCTGGTCTCTGGTTCACAGCTGACCTCCTGCACTGCCTGGAGACTGGGTGCTGTGGCCCAGGCTGTTCAGATCCCAAAGCAGACACCTGAAGGCTCCTGCCGGGGGCCTACTGGACTCACTAGAGCACACTGATTCCTCTCCGCTGGCCTTCTGGGTGCCCCTCTGGCCTCTTGCAGGGCCTGGAGATGTGGTGTTGTAGCCCAGGCTGTTCTGGATCCTGAAGCAGAGATCTGAAGGCTGCTGCCAGAGGTCTCAGGACTGGAACCTAAGCTCTGTGGGGCCGACCCACCGGAGCACGCTGTCTGTGTCCTCCCAGTCTGCCTCCGGGTACACACCCAAAATTCTTCTTAATTATTTTCCATAACTGAAAATCTTTCATTTGCCAATTTTGATTATTTTTTCATGTTCCATGCCAAATCATGCGGAACAGTTTGAATTGTTCCCTGGTGGAATTGTATATAGTGTTTTGATAATCTCCTAAAGGTTCTGATTATGGATTCTTTAGTAAGTAAAAAATAACTCTCTGAAATCCAAATATGATTATTATAGGGAAACTCGTTGATATCAAAGAAGCCTACCATGTAACAACTCTAACTCTGCTGTGAGGTTGTAAGACTGTTTTAAAAAATTTTTTGTACGTGGCATCAAATGGCTATATTGATTTTATTTTTGTGGGTCTGGTAGTCAAATTAGCTTCCTGCATGACAGACAAGTGCTCTCTTACTGAGTTTTACATACAGTATCTTGCTTTTGTTTTGTTGTTGTTTTTGCTTGCTCTCTGTCTTTATTCCTTCCTTCCTTCCTTCCTTCCTTCCTTCCTTCCTTCCTTCCTTCCTTCCTTCCTTCCTTTCTTTTAACTATTTTGTGTTCATGAGTGTTCTATTTGCGTGTACACCTGCATGTCAGAAAAGGGCATCAGATCATATTATAGATGGTTGTAAGCCACCACCATTTGGTTACTGGGAATTGAACTCAGGACCTCTGGAAGGGACAGTGTTCTTAACCACTGAGGCATCTCTCTAGTCTACTTGGTTTTTTTTTTTTGTTTGTTTGTTTGTTTTTTTTTGTTTTTTGTTTTTTTTTTCCAATCAGAAGAGTTTTGGGCAAACTTTGACTAGTTTAAAAGAGAATGTGGAAATGTATCTAGCACATTTTAAAGCCAGATAACATTGTTCTTTGTAAACATACCGGGAAGTAGAGCTGACTTCTGTTATGATCTGAATCTGAGGTCACAGAACTCTAAGTGGCAGTGACCTTCAGGATCATGTGACACCAAGCCTCTCACATTGTGTGAGAGCCTACTCTCATTAGTTCCCGTGTGTCATTTGATAGGTATATCACTACTTACACAGTGATCTAATTTTGTGGACTAATTACTTTTTTTTTTACCTTAATTATCAAAAAGTGAATTTCCTTTTACCATCTTTCCATTGTTGTCAATATGGAGAATTCACACATACAGATATAAATAGAAAAAAATCATATTAATATTAATTTTTAGTGTTTTGCCTCCATTTTTCCATGAACTGTTTTGTCCTTAACACTGTAGGTTCTTTAGGTTAATATCATGCTGAAGAAGTAAGCTTGTAATGATTTTCTCTCTAATTAGCTAACTCTCAGACTAAATTACATATAAATCAGCAATCTGTCATAAATACATTAAGATTATTATCTGGTGAGAGCTATCAATTTTATTTCTATCTCTGATTTATTAGTCTCCCATTTGTTTATATAACAAATTCAGCAGGAGTAATTATGTACAAAGAAAATGATTCTGTCACTTTAAATAAACCGCTCAGCAACTAAAACATCAGGACCATAATTAAAGGCATCACTCACAGTTTCCAATTTTAATACATAAAGGACAAGGACATGATTAGACTTTAATGCACTTGCTTTTATTTTAACCACATTGTGGTTTGATTTTGCTCTGCATGTACTGGTTTCAAAACACCGCAATGTGTTACTAAACATCCTTAATTCTATATGGCAGAGTTGTCATTCATCGGTGCATGACAACTTATTTCTGCTACCAAGCTTTCTGATTACAGTCTTGTCTGTGGCTGCAAGGGCAATTCCTTCCTGTTCCAGCCTGGAATGGAAGAGCTCTCCAGAGCAGCTGAGGTAAATTCCCAGGCTGATAACTCCCTTATTGCAGCTGGCTGATATCAGAAAGTATCACAGTGTAGTCAGGAGTGCTTTACAGTAAATACCATTGGAATAACCCATGGGATTTAAGGCATTCGTTTGGGGCTCTGAATTAATGTACTTATATCCTTCTGCTACAGGCTCACCCATACCCTGAATCACTCTCATACCTATTATTAACCAAAACTGCACTAAGCTCTCAAGCAAATTCCCCACTTGACACCTTGGTTTAGTGTGCCTGAAGAGAAAAAGGAGACCACCAGGAAATTCATGGCTTGGGTTGAATGTCTGAGTTGCTGTGTTGAGCTTCCTCTCCTGAAGGATAAAATGCAAATACTATTATCCAGCTGTGAGGCTGTGAGGATTGTGGGCCTCTAAGGATGTGACCCTAGTTTGTGTCAAATGTGATAATGATGTTGACCATGATTACTATCTGCTCTTGTAACCTGCAGTGCTCTGAAATTATGCTGATATCCAGGAAGTATTACCCATTGTCCTGCCCTGCTATTTGAAATGTGCTTAATGGAAGCATTCCTTTAAATTGTTTTTTTCTCAGTGGAACATATCTGATGCCTTTAATGCAAGCAGCCTCCTGGGTTTCTCCTGTGGCCTTAGGAACTTAGAATCTGTGAGCTGGGACTCAGGAACCTGACTGTGAACAAGATCTCTTGACAACATTTAGGCACACTCAAGTAAAGAACACTCCAAGGAGGCACTGGAGCCTCTGTCAAAGTATTTGTGCTTTGATGGGTGACATGGGCCAGAATTTTAGCACTTAACAAGGTTTTGTTAGTGAATATTTTAGACATGTTTTTTAAGTGTTATCTCAAACAAGAACTAGGCATCAAATAAGAAAGTATGCCTAAAAGAGTGGGGTAGGACGGTCAGAAGTTTAGCAGAGAGATAGAGCAAGACAGAGACCTCCTGACAGGACCATAATTGAATCCTGACTAATACTAGCTGCTCATACAAATTCAGTTTAGTCATAATTTATAATCCTTGGGGAAATAATGCACAAGTAGATATAATAGAGATGAGGAGAGTGGGCTCTGAAAGATGCTCTTAGGAGTGTGACTCAAGCAAGTCACAAGCTCTCTGAATGTCACTGTCCTCATCCCCAATGGCTAATTCATAATTGAAATGCATAGAGTTGTTGATAGATTGAACAAGCTAGGCAAGGAAGGATCCTGAGAGGACAGCTGAGGATCCAGAAGGTTCTTATTGTTATCTTATTGTAGAGCCTAAGCTCTACAGTGTCTCCTTAGAGTGCACACATAAAGGTTCATACATTACAAACTCCATGAGTCCACTGACAAGCACAGTAGTATTCTCTTAGTTTATAAAAGCCAGAAATTTGGGAATCATCTTAGAAACTGTTTTCATTGCTCATTGGTCCAAACAATTACCAGCTATATTACATATAGGTGAAGTTTATAAATATTGTTTGAAGTTCCAATCTGTTTCTTGTTTATGACTAGTTTTTTTTAATTGGTTGGTTATTTTATTGATTTACATTTCAAATGTCCCCCTTCCTGGTCTCCCCTCAGCAATCTCCCTTCCCATCTCCCCCCTTTGCCTCTAAGAGTGTGTTTCCACACCCATCTACCCACTCCTGCCTCACCCCTCTAGCATCTCCCTATGCTGGAGCAACAAGCCTCCATAAGACCAAGGGTCTCCCCTCCCATTGATGCTAGACAAGGGAATCCTCTGCTACATGTGTAGCCGGAGCCATGGATCTTTGGTTGGTGGTTTAGTTCCTGGCAGCTCTGGGGAGTCCAGTTAATTAATGCTGTTGTTCTTCCTATGGGGTTGTGATCCTTTTCTGTTCCTTCAGTCCTTCTTCTAACTATTCCATTGTCGTCCCTGGGCTCAGACTGATGGTTGGCTGTAAGTATCTGCATCTGTTTTAGTCAGATGCTGGCAGAGCCTCTCAGAGGACAGCCATACTATCAAAGCTTCTGTCTGGGAGCACTTTTCATCAGTCATAGTGTTTGGGTTTGGTGACTGCAGATGAGATGGATTCCAAGGTGGGGCAGTTTCTGGATGCCATTTCCTTCAGTCTCTGCTCCATTTTTGTCCCTGTGTTGCCTTTAGACAGGAACAATTCTGGGTTAAAAACTGTTTACTACTTTTAACCTGGTCAATCCACTTTCATTCTTGTTATATTGAACCTCTTATATTGTCTTGCACTGATCTTTCCAAACTATATGTTTAATCACATCACTCATGTAAGATGATCAAAAGGACAGAGTAGGAATTCTTTAGTCTCGTACCAAATGATGTCATGGCCAAACCAGAACCCTGCTCCCTATCATGGCTAATAGCATGAGATATTCAGATATTTGCTTTGTGTTATAATTATCCATTCTTTCCTTCACCCCACCCAGGCCATGGCTTTTCTGTGTTCAGCATTAACTCCCAAGCCCACAGCTCCATCCCCTCCCCGCCTCAGTAGCCCACCCACCTGGAACGCCTGTCATTCTTCCAGATGCAGTTCAAGCAGATGCTTCTGAAGTGTGAGTGGAGCTGGTACACCTCTGTGTTGTCATCCCTCAGTGGGGGCTGATTTCCCATCTGGATCTGATTCTGTGAAGAGCAGAGATCACTTCATGTATTTTAGTATCCTAAAATAAATAAAAGATTTGTTAGCTTATTTTTGACACACTTTTGTAACTTGTCTAATTTGGATTAAAATGATTTTCCCTGAGTTATTAATCTGATTCTTGAATTTATCCAACTCATTTAGTCTATGATCTTTAAACTAAGTAAACCTCAAAGTCTGTTTACCTTTTACTGTTAGTCTTAGATCCTATTCTGGGATCTACTTCTTATAGACTCACATGTACTGACCAAGTTTTGTCAAATGCAAGAGGAGGGATGTCCCAGTGTGTTAGGAAATCCAAGAATAGATTGCAGAGCATCCGCATGTGTTTTTTGCTTATGGCTGACAAAATCCTTAGTAGCTGGCAAAATTCTGCATGATGGTGGCAGAGAAAGTGGGTCACATAAATGAGGTGTTTGCTGATCCTGGAATACAGGATGTCCTTGCTTCTTTGGGACATTTGAATCATGTTGTGCACGACTAATCAGAACATACTGAAATCTGGAAATTCTCCTAAATTCAAAACTTCCTTGACCATGGCCACTCTACCTTAGATGAAACACTTGATAACTTGCCTCCAATGACAGGCTACAGTCAAAATTTAGGTGCACTAAAAATATTTGCAAAACTAACTTTATGTGTAAAGTATACATGAGACATATGTTAATTTTGTGTCTAGACTTGGATCCTATACCCAGGATATCTCATCATATATATAAATTTTAATAATTCATATTTTATATATAAATTTTAAAAATCAGAATCACTTCTGACCTCAAGCATTTTGGATAGGAGATGGCTGTTCTGTAATTCACTTTACTAGTGTGACACTGAGAGCAAGCCTCTGTGTTTTCATCTCTGGCCCTGAGAGCCTTCATGTTTCAACAGTGTTCTCTTAGGATGTGCAGGAGTGGGTGCGTACAGTAGAGCACATTGCTACCTTCAAACTTGTTCCATTTTTCCCTTCTCCTAGAAACACTGAAAAATAGTTCACACAGCACTCTCTGACCTATGATGCTTTTGTGTTTACTATAAAATATGAAGAAAGTTGCTATTTTTGTAAAAAATGGATATGTCTTTTTTTTCTAATCTTTATCCAGGCTTTGTGGCACTACATTTTGAGAAGACAGTCCTTTCTTCTTAAGATTAGCATTTGTCTTTGTCAGTGTCTACCTAACTATGCATGTAAAGACTGAATTGTTGACTCTGTTTCACTCCATTTTATGATATCTCTGTATTGTCTTCATTTCTTTTCCTATGGGAAGCTGCATTTGGAATCTTGGGAATCATATACAGTAAGTCTTCTTGCTTTATTCCCAGGGAGATAGCCTTGGAAATTGCTTCAGTGCTCGTCTTGTATGCATGCCACCCTGAGCTGGGATACTTAGCATCCACCTAAAGAGTAGAGTGTGACAACGCATCCATGTAATCCATGCTGGGCAGTGGGGACAGGAGCATCCCAGGGCCTTGTTGGCCAGCTTCTCTGGTTGAATTTAGTGAGAGACTCTGTCTCAAAATATAGGACAGATACCAATAGACTATGGCACATGTGTCAACTCGTGACACCCATCTGTGTGACCTGCATGCGCACACATGAGTATGTACACACATATATACCACACACATATAAACACACAATTCAAAGGTTTATCTATGTTCCTTAAACCAACTATCTTTTGCCTTCCTGATCTCCAAACCATTCGCCTTCACATAGCAGAGCTTCTCAGAATGTAGTAATTGGAATTTGTTAGAATCGCAAATACTTAGGCCTCACTGCAGATGTTTTGAGACTAGAGGTCTCAACCACCCGAGCTGTAACAAGATCTCCAGCAGATGCTTGTAGCCACTGAAATGTCAGAAGCACTGACAGGGAGCGTTTTCCTACTCCAGGGTTGACAAAGCATTTTCAGGGAGGTACCAGAAAGTGAACGTTTTAAGTTTTGTAGCTCATTCTGTTTGTATCGTGTGATTCATTCAGTTTTACCATCACAGCACGGAAACAGCCTCCGACAACAGGTAAACAAAGGAGCATGGCTGTGTTCCAATGAAACTGTTTACGCTAACAGGTGGTGAGCAGAGTCCATCTGCAGACCAGTTGGCCAGCCTGTGCTGGGCTCCAGCCTCTCTTTCCCACATCACAAACCCTGGCATTGGTCCCACTCTTGTTGGAAACCTGTGGTGGCCACCGTTTTAGCGCCCTCCCCCTTTCCCTAGTTACTGCAGGACTTTTATTTTTCTTTCCACAATGATGTGTTGCCGGGGCCCAGTGTTCTCACTGAATAGCAGAACACCAAAATTTGTCATTTCTTAAGGACCTGAGTACAAAAAAAAAAAAAACATATGTAAATCAAAAGGATGACTATACACTTGCAGACATGTCAGTGCACACACTCCTAACTAGAGGCAAGTAACAACCTATGGTAGCCAGGAGGGAAAACACAGAGTGGAAACTAGGTCCTAAGCTTTGTACTTTCCCACCCTGTTAGACCGGCGAGATGGAAGTGGTAATTGGTTCAGGAACCCTTGCCTGCCTTGGGAAATCCTGGAAGTCTACTATTGGTTAATACCCTGCACATATTACTCTATGCTATTCACACAGATCTATCAGTCTGGGGATTTCTCTTCCACGGCATGTTCTCCCCAAGCTATCAAGTAACAAAGTCACAAGGACTAAGAACTAAATCAAGATATACACAGGTATTAAACATGTACTAAGGGAAAAATTAGCTTGAATATAAGGTCAAAAATAAGCAAGATGTCCTACTATCTAGTGCTGATATCAGATACAAACTCCAAGGACAAATTTTTTTTCAAAGGCTTATTCGGGTTTCATGAGGCTAGCTTGAGGTATGTACATTTGCCAGGGCAAATCCAAACTTCAGAATTAGCTCATGCAGCAGATGCCTAGCATTCGCTCAGTCCATCCAGAAGCATTTGCAGTAGGCAGTGAAGGGGCCCAAGTCATCATACTCCTGTTTGCTGATCCACATCTGTTGGAAGGTGAACAGCAAGGCCAGGATGGAGCCACCAATCCACACTATTTGCCCTCATGGGAAACAGTGATTGTAATCTTCATTGTGCTACATGAAGCTTGGGATGTGATCTCCTGCATCCTCTCAGCAATGCCTGGATACACAGTGGCACCACCAGACAGCACTGTATTGGCATACAGATCCTTGCAGATGCACACATTATACTTTATGATGGAGTTGAAAGTGGTCTCATGGATGTCAGAGGACTCTATGTCCAGAAGGAAGTCTTGGAGAGAATCTTTGGAAACCAGAACCACTCATTGCCCATGGTGATCACCTGCCCATCAGGTAGCTCATAGATCTTCTCCAAGAAGGAAGATGCAGCAATAGACATTTTTTTGCTCAAAATCTAGGGCAACATAGCACAACTTCTCCTTAATTTCATATAATTTCTTACCCAATTGTGGTGTTAAAGCTGTAGCCCTATCACCTGTAGTCAGGATCTTCCTGAGGTAGTCTGTTAGGTCCCGGCCATCCAGGTCCACATATAAGATGGCATGGGGAAAGGTTTAGCCCTTGTAGATGGGCACTGTGTATGACTCCATGACCAGAGTCCATGAAAATGCCAATGGTGAGCCCAGATGCATACAAGGACAGCATCACCTGAATGGCCATGTACATGGTTGGGGTATTGAATGTTTCAAATATTATCTGCATCATATTCTCTTTGATTTGGAGTTCAGAGGGAGCCTTGATGAGAAGTACCAAGTGCCTCTCAGGGGCCACATGTAGTTTGTTGTAGAAGGTCTGGTACCAGATCTTCTCCATGTCATCCCAGTTGGTGGAAATGCCATACTTGCTAGGATACTTCAGGCTCAGGCTATCCCTCTTGCTCTGGGCCTTGTCACCTATGTAGGAGTCTTTTGAGCCTATGCCTACCATGATGCCATGGTATTAGGGGCTCTTGATGGAAGGAAACACAGACCTTGGGGTGGCACTGCTAAGAAAGCCAGTTTTGCACATACCAGAGCCATTGTCAAAGATGAGTGTGGCAATTTCTTCATCCTTTGCAATTAGTGAAGCATGGGGTGGCAGAGGAGCAAAAACAGGACAGGCTGCTGGCAGAGTGTGAGCATTTTTAGCCTTTTTAAATACGTCTAATGGAAGTCCTTCTTGACAAAGAAACCTATTGCTTTTGGCAATTTCTTTTTTCAGTGCAGATGTCAGATAATTTTCCTGCTATACAAAGATTTCTTGTACTTATGTTAAATCCTATGTTTTTTGATTCATTCAAGCTACTTGCCTTTTAGTTTTAAAAGCTGGTTGTTGGCCATTTACCCCCATTCTTTAGCACCTTTCTGCTGGTTGTCTTTTCTCTACAGGATCTTTTTAAATCTCAATATTTTCTGGGCCTTAAAGGAGGTATTAATGATCCAATATATATAAAGAACTCAAGAAGTTAGACTCCAGAAAACCGAACAACCCTATTAAAAAATGGGGTACAGAGTTAAACAAAGAATTCTCACCTGAAGAACTTCGGATGGCGGAGAAGCATCTTAAAAAATGCTCAACTTCATTAGTCATTAGGGAAATGCAAATCAAAACAACCCTAAGATTTCATCTTACACTAGTCAGAATGGCTAAGATTAAAAATTCAGGAGACAGCAGGTGTTGGAGAGGGTGCGGAGAAAGAGGAACACTCCTCCACTGCTGGTGGGGTTGCAAATTGGTACAACCACTCTGGAAAGCAGTCTGGCGGTTCCTCCGAAAAATGGGCACCTCACTTCCAGAAGATCCTGCTATACCACTCCTGGGCATATACCCAGAGGATTCCCCACCATGTAATAAGGATACATGCTCTACTATGTTCATAGCAGCCCTATTTATAATTGCCAGATGCTGGAAAGAACCCAGGTATCCCTCAACAGAAGAGTGGATGCAAAAAATGTGGTATATCTACACAATGGAGTACTATTCAGCCATTAGAAACAATGAATTCATGAAATTCTTAGGCAAATGGATGGAGCTAGAGAACATCATACTAAGTGAGGTAACCCAGACTCAAAAGGTGAATCATGGTATGCACTCACTAATAAGTGGTTATTAACCTAGAAAACTGGAATACCCAAAACATAATCCACACATCAAATGAGATACAAGAAGAAAGCAGGAGTGGTCCCTGGTTCTGGAAAGACTCAGTGAAACAGTATTTGGCAAAACCAGAACGGGGAACTGGGAAGGGGTGGGAGGGAGGACAGGGGAAGAGAAGGGGGCTTACGGGACTTTCGGGGAGGTGGGGGGGGGGCTAGAAAAGGGGAAATCATTTGAAATGTAAATAAATTATATCGAATAAAAAAATAACAATAAAAAATAGATGTATAACCCCCCCAAAAAAGGAGGTATTAATGATGATTATATTAATTTACCAAGGTTGCCATGGAAAAGTACCCCACACTGGATGGTTGAAAATAATAGACATTTGCAGCAAAATTTCAGAAGCCAAAACTTCAAAATTAGAGTTTCTGTCAAGTCATGATCTTTCTGGTGTCTTTTTCCTTTTTCCTTTCGAAAAAAGATTATATTTAACTGACAAATAAAAATTGTATATATTAGCCAGGCATAATGGCACACTCCTTTAATCCCAGAACTTGAGAGGCAGAGGTAGGTAGATCATTCAGTTCAAGGCTAGCCTGCTCTACATAACAAGTTCTAAGACAGCAAGAGCTATACAGAGAAACCATGTCTTGAACCCTAACCCCCAACTGTATGTATTTTTATGGTACAACATGGTGTTTTGAAATCGATAAGTTGGCCTAGTATTACCTCATGTATGATTTTTGTAGTAAAAGTACTTAAAATCTATTAGCTATTCCAAGATACAAGGATTGCTGTTGATTATACTTTTCATGTGGTACAAAAGATTTTTGCACTTATTTTCAAAACTTTGTGCCCTTTAAACCTTGTCCCCAGCTCGCTTGCTCAGCCCCTGGTTATAACCACAATATGCTTGAGTACCATTAGTTAAACTTTTAAAGGTTTTTGCATACAACCAAGAGCATTCCCCATGCATTTCTATGTCAGACTTACCTCATTCATCATGTCTTCCAGATTCATCATAATGTTAAAAATGCCTCTGTTTTGAATATTTGCTTTTATTTTTAAATTGTACGTGTGTGTTTCTATATGCATGTGTATATATGAGTGTAGGTACTCACAAAGTCCAGAAGAGAACATTGGGTCCCACAGATGCGGAGTTATAGGCAGCTGTGAGCTTCTCAGCACAGATGCCCAGCACCGAACTCGGGTCCTCTGCAAGGTCCTCTGTACTTATTTTATTTTTTTTGGAAAATGGCTGGCAGGATTTTGAGGTTATAGAATCATTTTGTTTTTATATTTCTCAAGAACATTCCATAATGGCTTCTCTCATTTACATTCTTATCATCAGGGTTCCTTTTTCTCTCATGCCAGCACGGATTGTTTGGTTTTTGAATAATAGCTTTTCTCACAGGAGTGAGGTGATACCGCAGTATGGTGGTTTAATTTTCACTTGTCAGTTGCTAAGTGATGTTAAGCTTCTTTTCACAAACCTGATAAACATTTTTATTTTTTTTTTCTGAAATGCCTATTCAGGTATTCTTCTATTTTGTAACTGGGATATTTATTTTATAGTAATTGAGATGAATTCCTTAGGCATTTTGAATATTTATCCCTTATCAAATACATAGATTAATGACCTTTTCCACTTGTAGTAGCTTATCTCATTGCTTTGCTGATTGATTCTTTTGCTATACATAAGCTTTTTAGTTCAATATAATTCCATTTTCTGAGTTACCTAAGCTTCCTATCTAACGAGTTCTTGCTTAGAAAATGCTATGTAGATTTTTTCTAGCCTTTTTATACTTTCTCTCTTACATGCACATATTTAATTCATTTTGAATTGATTCTTATACCCAATGTGTGATAAAGTTTTAACTTTATTTTTCTGTATGTCTGGTTCCATTTGCTAGAAACTGTTTCCCATTATGTATTCTTTTGGCACAATCCTCTTGTCATCAGGATGAGCCTTATTTCTAGACTCCCAACTTTGTTCCATGATACTATGTATTTGCCTTTAGTGTCATGCTGTTTTGACTACAGTAGCTTTGTATTATGTTTTTTACATTAATGTATTTACTTTATATCCTAATCACAGCACCTCTCTTCCTCCAAGCCCCCCTCCCCACATGTCTCCTCTTCCTTCTCCTCTTCGCCCCAAGAACAGGGAAGTTCCCCGCCCCCCCAGGTACCAACCCATCCTGATAACTTAAGTCCCAGCAGTACTAGTCCCATCCTCTTCCATTGAAGCCAGACAAGGCAGTCCACTGAGGGGAACAGGATCCTTAGGGATGGAACAGAGTTATTGTAGGCTCTGCTACACTTATGCAGGACCCGCATGAAGACCAAGCTGCAGCTCTATTGCATATGTGTGTGGGGCCTAGGTCCAGCCTGTGCTCACTCTTTTTAGTCTCTGGGAGTCTCAAAGGGTCCAGGTTAGTTGACTCTGTTGGTCTTTCAGTGGAGAGTTTCTATCCCCTCTGTGACCTGCAATCCTTCCCCCAACTCTTCCACCAGACTCCCAGAGCTCTGTCCAATGTTAGGGTATATTATGTTTTAAGTTAGGTGTGAGGTTTCTAGCTTTGCTCTTTTTCTTCAAGATTACTTTGGCTTTTAATGATTCTTTTTGATTTGGAAAAAGTAATTTGATTTTTTTCCCGTTTCTGTGAATACAAACTGATATTTTGGTAGAGAGATTCTGTCCTCTTCTGGATCCTGTTGGATGGCAACCACTGTCTTACAGATGTAGTTACTCTTGAAGTCCTTTCTCTCCGTGTACCTTTCTGTCATTTACCCTTAGAGTGTGCCTCTAGTCCAATTTTCCACTTTTTTAAGGAATCTACTAATATTAAATTGGGATTCTTGTTATTTCTGAAATTTGTTTTATAAAATCAAATATATAAATACAGTTAGAAATTCAGTGTTGTATTGATGAATAAAAATCAAACCATAACAGTAAAGAAAGAATGAACACATCAAAAATTAGCAATGGTTGTTACAGATAGAATCTTCAGATATGAATTTGTATGGATTACTTTTCTACTCATTATAATATGTAATGTTTATTCCTGGGAAAGGTGTATAGAAGTTACTGTCTTACTTTAGGGGAATAGATCATAGTTATGATTTAATAATCTTTTTTTAAGAGGGAAAATTATTACTTTTGTAAAAACTGTTAGAAGGGCCTTAAGGTAGTAACAAGAACTTAACCTGCAGCTTCTTGGAGCAATATCCAACAGAGTTGCTGATGGACAGTGTTTTCTCAGTATGGTGTTTAATATCCGGTATCAACGTGAGTAGATTTGGGATCACCATGGAAACACAGCTTTTGTTGTTTCTATGAGAATGCTTACAGAAAAGGTAGCTAATAAGAGAAGAACCACTCTGAATGTGGGCAGTAGAATCTGTGTGGTGGAGTTCCAGACTGAATCAAAATGGAAAGGTAAGTTGAGCACTAACTAGCACGCATCTCTCTGTGCTTCCTGACTGAGACAGAACAACCAGCTAGCCACTACTCTCAGCATTGTAGAAATAATTGCTGCTATGTTTCCTCACCATGGTAGACCAAACTGTACAAACCATTATGAATGTTTTCTTCTTTCAGTTGCTACTTCCCCTACCCCCTTCTTGTGTATGTGTGTCATGCATTCACTTGTGTGCTTGTGTGGAATCCCGAGATTTACTTCAATGTCTTCCTCAATGATTTCTCCATTTTTCTTAGACATAGAATAATTGACTATAACTGAACTTGAAGCCTAGTGGTTTTGATAGGATAGTTGGTCACTGAATCCCCGGGATCCACCTAACTGTCCACCAGCACTGGGATTGCAGGTGCATGCAAGCAGGCTTGGTTCTTTCTTGGGTGATGTGCATCCAGATGTTTGTGTCACCAACACTTTGCCTGCCAAGTCTTCTCTGCCTCTTCACTTGCTTATTGTCAGGTGTTTGTTCACAACAATGGGCAAAGTACTAACCATGCACATAGAAGTAGTATCCAGAGTAGAGGTGAAGATGATCATCCTTATTGACCATAGCTGTTATTTGTTAAGCTGACCTAAGGGCTTTGTTTACATCTTATTGGGATACCCCAACACTGGATGCAAACATTTGTTTTTAATTATGTAGATGAAGTCAAGAATGAAGTTATTTGTTCTGTGTTGAGATAAAAAAAAACTCACAAAGTGGGGAACCCAAATTAAACTAATTTAGAAGCTCAGTTAAAAAACTAATTAAAATTTTTTACTTATTTACTTTACATCCTATTCACTGATCCCCTCCCTGTCAGCCCCTCCCACAATCCTTCCTCTGTCCTCCCTTCCCTTCTTGTCTGAGTGAGTGGGGCCCCCTGGGTAATCCTGTACCCTGGCACTTCAATTCTCTGTGAGGCTTGGCACTTCCTCTTTCACTGAGGCTGCCCAGCTAGAAGAACATATCTCATGTACAGCCCCTACTCCAGTTGTTTGACACGCACATGAAGACCAAGCCACATATCCACTATATGTAATGTATATATATCTATGTTTTCAATTACTGTGCTTTTAAAAAATTCTCAATTTGATATTCCTGTGAAAAAACATTTATTGAACACCTAACATGTAACATTTTAATGATTAGTACTTTGGAGATAGCCTCTGTTGTTGAGTGGAACTGGTGCTGGGGAAGACCAATTTTTTTGGGTTGTCTTTTGTTACATGATAAATTGTTCAAAACTCTTGGCTGAAAATTGTATATTAATTCATGGGCACATCAGTGCCACTGATCACTTTTAAGTAGGGTAGAGGCATGATTAAATTATTTGGGAGCTATGCTTATGTTCTGTTTGTCTTAGAGATTTTTGTCCACCAATTTCAAAATCTTGTTTTTCATATTTATTTTCTGTCAGTGGTTCTTAGCCTTCCTAATGCTGTGACCCTTTTATACAGTTACTCATGTTGTGATGATCTCCAACTATAAATTATTTTCATTGCTCCTTCATAACTGTAATTTTGCTACTGTTATGAATTGTAACGTAAATATCCAATACGCAGAATATCTGATATGTGGCCTCTATTGAAGTTATGACCCACATACTGCTTGAGAACCACTGGTCTATATGATGATTATGATCATATTTGGGAAGGAAGAAGTTCTTACTTATCATTTATAGTTGGATAGTTCAGACGGAAGGTGTAGAATTTTCCACATTGTAAACTTGTTGAAAGTAGGGATTCTATCTATTGGACAATAACTGCTGCATTTTAAACATCTATAACTACACTAAATATAGATGTGAGAGATGAGGCAGAACCAGGAACATGAGAACCATTGTTCTCCATTGTTGGATATTGTACTTCATGCTAGCTGCTCTGAGAGAAAATGGCAGATAGATGTCTTTTTTGTCTCTCCCCTAGATCTGAATAATATTTTCCAAAAGACTTATTGTGTTTCCATTCTCAGAAAAATGCAGGTCAGATCCCAGGGCCTGCCTCTGTGACCTTTTCTCTGTGCTCCTTGCAGAAGACGTGAAAAGAGTGTGTTATCTGATTTGTCATTTCTGTCACCAAGCCATTGTCACAAAGCCTATGGTGTTGACAGTTTTGCTAGTTTTTTGCTTGGCCTCTCCCAGGTTGAGCAAGGCATAGGTTAGCATCTTTACTCAGAACACATGACATCTGAAATGCTTCAAAAGCTGAAATCTTTTATATTGATATGATGGAACAAATAGAAATTTACGTGCCTGACTTCATATGATATCATAATATGGGCACATTAAAAATATTTTTTTCCTTTTCTTTTTTAATTTTATTCAATATATTTTTAATTTACATTTCAAATTATTTCCCCTTTTCTGGTTCCCCACTCCCAGAAGGTCACATAAGTCCCCTTCCCTCCCTCTGTTCTCCCACCCATCCCTTTCCACTTCCCTGTTCTGGTTTTGTCTTATACTGCTACACTGAGTCTTTCCAGAACCAGGGGCCACTCCTCCGTTCTTCTTGTACCTCATTTGAAGGCACATTAAAAATATTATGTAAAATTATTTTTAGGCTATGTGCTTTATACACAGATTATACACAGATATATACACAGATTCTATGTTTAAACATGGGTCCCATTACCAAGCTATCTCATGATATATATATGAAAATATTCTAAAATCTAAAAATAATCCAAATTCTGATCCAAACCATCCTGGATTAAGAATACTTAATCTGTATAGGAGTGATTGTATTCTATGGCAAGGCTGCTTCAGAAATAGGAATGTATAACCATTGCCATTTCTTTATAGAATAATCCATAGAAATATAAAGAATGATGTTCTCTTTGCTTCTCCCAGAAATCAGAAGTAGGATTCATTTTAACTACATGCTTGAAGGAGCAGTGAGGTTGGAAAAGCCTAGACTGGATGTCTAGAAATCTTAATTCTCATTTACACTCTGCTTCAGACTAGATCTAAGCAGTACACTCATCGTCCTAAAGACTCAGTTTTTTCCTATGCAAAGGGCTGGAAAAATTGGCCCTCAGAAATGTCTGAGAAAATGGGTCCAAAGGAAGTGTCTTGGCATTTAATTACAAAAAAACTAAGATACAACCCTACTAAAGAAAAAGAAGGCTTGATGCCCCAGTGTAGGGGATGCCAGGTCAGGAAAGAGGAGGGTGATAAGCAGGGGGAGGGGGAGAGGATAGGGGGTTTTTGGAAGGGTATTGAGGAGAGGGGATACCATTTGAAGTGTAAATAAAACAAATATCTAATGAAAAAAAGGGAAGTGAAGGAAATTCAGCAAGGAGTTTGGGAGAAGCATCACTAAGAAGATTGTTGTACATCTTTATGAAAATGTATGTGGACACTTTCTTCTTTTGACAAAAACATGCTTGAAAAGGAAGGTTAGAAAAATGTGGGAAGGTTGTCTGCTCTTTGGTGTGATAAGAGAGGCCCTTGTCGATTGTAATGGTTTTGTTCCTTCTCTGCCCTGTGAGGAAGTGCATGACATGGGGATCCTAGCAGTCTACTGGGAGGAGGACTGTCACTCCATTTTCCTTGGCATAGACTAGACAGTGACTTTTCCAAGACTGCTGTTCAGTTAAATTCACAGCGATTTTGTTACACATCTGTACATCCCTGATGTGTTTCCCCATTCCTCTGGAACACATGGACTAAAGAACAACTTTGTGATAAAGCTGGTCCTGGCTAAAGGGTGGGATTGTGGCTTTGTAAAACAGTCCACTTGTCCAGTTTGTTTTCTGAATTCACTGTAATTTTCCCCTTTTTTCTAGGTATCTTTCTGGTTATGTATACAAATATTTAGACTGTAATAAGTAAGCTTTCTGAACCAGAAGACTGCGTTTCTCCCTCACTGGTGATTGTAAACATGCTTTGTTCAGTAGTGGGCACAGGAAAGATGCTTCTTGAGTTGAACACAGGAGAACTAAAGTCTTCTGGGTGACTAGAAAATAGACATGTCCTTAAATTATGCTTTTATTTTATTTTATTTTATTTTATTTTATTTTATTTTATCTATACAAGTGTTTTTCTTTCATGAATGTACAGCATGTGTTTGCCTGGTGCCTGCTGAGGTCAAAGAGGATATTTGTACTCTTGGACCAGAGTCAGGACTAGTTGTGAACCACCTTGTGTGTGCAGGGCATTGAATCTGAGTCCTTTACAAGAACTTCAAGTACTTGTAACCATGGAACCACCTCTCCAGGCCACATTTTTTATTGTATTTTGTTGTTGTTGTTGCAACACATTTTATATACCCCAGAGTAACTTTAGACTTGTAAAATAGCTGAGGATGACTTTGAACTCTTGATCCATAGCAAGTGAAATCAATGCTTTTAAGTAATCATTTGAAATTCCCTTATTTGGGTACTGGGTAGGGATACAGGTCCTAAGAACACAGTAGGTGATGCATAGCTTCATTACAGAAACATTTTTGGAGGCTTGGTTCTTACAATGACAACCAGTAAAGCTTGTGACAGGATGGAAGGTTTTAGTTCTGGAGTCTAGGTCTCTTGTAACAGAGACAGTCACTAAGCATTTTTTCTTGTTTAAATGGGAGAGACTTGAAATCCTCACTAGCTTTTGTTGAAGGACTGAATGACAAAGCATATAGACACAAACGAATATAAGAATTAATTTGTGTGTAAGTTATCCTGATAATTCAAGGGTAAAAAATTGGGGGAAACAACTCATTGTACCCAGGACAGGGTGACATCTGAAAGCCGGTATTCAGTGACTCAAGTAATTCTGAGAAAGTGACCAGGAAGATTGTAATGCTGTAAAATAAAGATGTAAGGCACTAAGAAGAGAATCATTGGCTAGAGAGATGGTTCAGATGTTCAGATTACTGGCTTCTCTTTCCCAAAGGGCCCTTGTTCACTTCCTAGCACCACATGAGAGCTTACATCAGTCCTGGGGTGTCTTTGGGCTTCTGTGGGCACCACATGCATGTAGTACAAGGACAGCCATGTAGGCCAAACACCCCCACATATAAAATAATTAGACAAATAACTAAAATAAAAAAGTAGAGAATCACATTTTTCCTACAGAAAGTGGACAAAGGGAGATGAGGATCATGCTGAGACCTATACCACTACAAGCTCACAGATAATGGTCTACTTGTAAAACATCCTGAAGGCTGTCAAGTGTTAATACTATGTGTGAGCAGGGAAGGAAGATAGACCTTTTCTTTGATGTAGTTAGTAGCTTAAAGAAAGCGAAGTGCACACTCAAAGAATTAGCCCAGTGTTGAGGTAAAGAAGTGAGTTGGAGATATTTGTGATATTGAACAACTTCTATTGTGACACCACTAAACATCATGGAATTAAATGGACTGGGCTTACAGAAGAACAAGGGGATTATTGATTAGTTCATGGCTAGTAGAATGAAAAGTAAGAGGTTGGCTTCTACACCCTAGGAGATAGAAGCACTAAAACAGGCAGGCAGAAATATGCCTAAGATTTCAGTCTGTGCTATTTGCAAATAGGAACTGATTTAGTGAACTTGTTTGCACAGACAGACTCTGGCTGATTAAATATTAAATTGTTTATCGAGTTGTTAGTGAACACAGATTAGTTGTAAAGGCTGAGAAGATTCGAGCCAGGTCAAAATCACACCATGAAACATCAGAAGAGAATGCACGTGCTGGTGGGTACCACTGAGTATTGGAAACCTGTTTGGGCACCTGATGTTTCTTGCACTTGGCTTTCCAGTAGTGTATTGCAAGCAAGAAAGGAGTAACCCTTCAACTCTTTTTTTTTTTTTTTTTTTTTGCTTCAAAAGTGTCTGAATCTGTTTCTGATATGGGAATAACAGCTGCCCGTGGCAAAAGATTTGGAGAAATCAAGTATGTGACATGGTTAGCTATTATGGAAGGGACATTTTCTCTCCCTGACCCACATTAGGACTTGTTAAGTGAAAGTTTCTCTAAACCCAGGAAGCCCCAAGAATAGTATGTGTCCTATTCTTTTCCTATGTTGTAAGCCTATAGGTTTCCTTGGCCTTTGAGCTCCTGCACACTGTTTTATTAGGGAGGGGTTAGCTTCGAAAGTCAGGAAGTCAACCCCTCTATTACAGAAGACTGTTTCATACTAGAAGCCACAGTTCCAGCCCTGGTCTTAATATGATGATAGATCCTTAATGTTTTCCCAGATAGACATTCTGCTTCTCCGGGTGAATGCCAGTCAAGAGCCTTTCAAATAGTCCTTTTGAAATAATCCAATGTAAAAGCAAAAGGCTTATTTCATCTTAGCGGAGCTCCGAAACTCAGTCCTCATCTTGAGTCCACACAGGTGTCCTTCTGTGCCGACCATAGGGCAATTTTCAGAGAGGGTCTTACTTAAGCTGCACTCTCAGGAAGTCAAAGGAAGCTGCAATTTTGATGTGTCTGGAATTGAGAAGGGGTGGTTGCTGAGCCATTGGTGAACTGGTGAGCAATCTAGTTCCTAGAAAAGCTCTGATTTTATTTGATTTTTATTTGCTGCTCAGGATTAAAGTGTAGATTTTGCACATAGTTAGCATGTACTCTGTTTGTGAGTGATACCCCTGAAAAATGTCAATCTTGAAATGTGGAGTAGTCTGTTTTCTACAGCACATAGTATTAAATTAGTCAACCAAGCAAGCAGGCAATCAACCAACCAATCAATCAACTATACACACAATGTATGTCTGTGGATGTGTTTGTATATGTGTATGTATATATATAAGCATGCATTTTGTGTGTATGCATATGTGTGTGTGCATGTGCATGTGTGAGCATGCATGTGTGTGTATGTGCATATGTGTGTGTGTTTGTGTGTATGTGTGTGCGTTTGTGTGTGTGTGTGTATGTGTGTGTGTGTGTGTGTAAGCAAGCCAGAGATTGTCATGAACTATCATTTGTCTACACCAATTTTTGAGACAGGATCACTTACTTAACTGGAGATCATTACTTTGTATAGACTGGGTGGCTTACAGTCTCCAGAGATCCTCCTGCCTCCACCTTCCCAGTGCTGAGATCATGGTAATGTGTCTTGGTGCTAGACTTTTGCATAGATTTTGAGTATCAGAAGTCAGTGTCGCAGGCATTCATTGGTAAGCACTTTACTAACTGAACCATCTTCCCAGCACTTAGACTATGTATGTATGTATATGTATGTGTATGCGTATGCGTATGTGTATGTGTATGTATATGTATAATGTCTGTATTTTTTATTCAATATATTCTTTATTTACATTTCAAATGATTTCCCCCTTTCTGGCTCCCCACTCCCCGAAAGTCCCATAAGCCCTCTTCCCTCCCCTGTTTCCCCATCCACCCCTTCCCACTTCCCTGTTCTGGAATTCCCCTATACTGCTGCACTGAGTCTTTCCAGAACCAGGGGCTACTCCTCCATCCCTCTTGGACATCAATTAATATGTGGATTATGTCTTGGGTATTTAATGTGAGGCAGTATAGACCCCTGGGGGGAAAAACCCATATTTTGGGGTGGGAGGGTCAAGACAGGTTTTAATTTAATTTATGAGAAACTCTGTTGTCATTGAAAACAGGTAATTATGATAAACTTCATTTATTCATTCACCTCTTAAGCTCACCTGTCAAGTAGATTCACAAGTTCCTACTTTGAAGGTTTGTAACAAAGATCAAATGAGATGATGTAAGGAAAGTGATTGGTGTATCTGAAATACTCTTTCACAACTATCTGTATTCACTCATGTTAGAGTAGTGATTCATTAAATGTTAAGTAAATGATGAATGAATGAATGAATGAATGAATGAATGAATAAAAGAATAGGTATTATAAGAAACTCCAAAGAAACTGTCTTCTCTAGTGGCATCTGATTTGGTCATTTGAAGTGTCTGTGAGGAGTAGCCAAACTGACATTTAGTCATGAACTACACCTTCATGAACCCATAAAGTTAGACTACTGAGAACCAAATAACCCTATTAAAAATGGGGTACAGAGCTAAACAAAGAATTCTCAACTGAGGAATACCAGCTGGCTAAGAAATAGCTAAAGAAATGTTCAACATCCTCAATCATCATGGAAATGCAAATCAAAACAACCCTGTGATTCCAGCTCACACCAGTCAGAATGACCAAGATCAAAAACTCGGGGGACAGCAAATGCTAGAGAGGATGTGGAGAAAGAGGAAGTCTTTCTTCTGTTGGTGTGATTGCAAGCTGGTAAAACCACTCTGGAAATCAGTCTGGCGGTGCCTCAGGATATTGGACATAGTACTACCTGAGGACTCAGCTATTCCACTCGTGGGCATATACCCAGAAGATGCTCTAACATGTAATAAGGACACATGCACCACTATGTTCATAGCAGCCTTATTTATAATAGCCAGAAGCTGGAAAGAACCCAGATGAACCTCAACAGAGGAATGGATACAAAAAATGTGGTACATTTACACAATGGAGCACTACTCAGATATTAAAAACAATGAATTCATGAAATTCTTAGGCAAATGAATGGAACTAGAAAATATCCTGAGTGAGGTAACCCAATCACAAAAGAACACACCTGGTATGCAATCACTGACAAGTTGATATTAGCCCCAAAGCTCAGAATACCCAAGATACAACTCACAGACCACACGAATCTTAAGATGAAGGAAGACTAAAGTGTGAATACTTTGATCCTTATTAGAAAGTGGGTCAAAACACCCAGGGCTCACAACCAACCAATGTAATGGCATAGGGTTTCCAATGGAGCAGCTAGAGTAAGGACCCAAGGAACTGAAGAGGTTGGCAACCCTGCGGGAGGAACAATGCTATGTACCAACAAGTACCCCCAGAGATACCAGGGACTAAACCACCAACCAAAGAGTATACATAGAGGGACCCATGGCTCCAGCTACAAATGCAGCAGAAGATGACCATTTCAGACATCAATGAGAGGAGAGGCCATTGGTCCTGTGAAGGCTCGATCCCCCAGAATAGGGGGATGAAAATCAGAAAATTGGGGGGGGGTGAGCAGGGGGATGGGGGATGAGATAGGGGGCTTTAGGGGGGTTAATGCAGGGGGATATTATTTGAATTATAAATAATGCAAATATCTTATAAAAAATTTCAGTTTCTCCCATTCATTTATCTGTACATTTCATGATTTTTTTCTTTACAGCTAAATAACTGTATTTATTTATTGGATTCTATCACTTAACCCACTAGCTGCCCAAATAATAAGATGGAGACGTTTTTAATAATCATGAAAGCTTGGGCTTAGCTTGGCAATCTCTCAACTAGCTCACCTAGCTTTGTCTCTCTATCTGGTCATTACTTCTCAGTACCTGTTCTCCCTCCTCTGACTCTTTCCCAGAGTTCCTGTCTCTGCCTGAACTTCTGCCTTTCTTCTCCTGCTTTGCCTTAGTCCATTCAGCTCTTTATTAAACCAATAAGAAGGAGATGGAGAATATGTTTACAAAACACTGAGACAGGTAATGCTTTATAAAAATATTAATACCAAAGTCTGCCCTGTACTCAATTCTCTGCTGGTACAGAAGTCAACATTTGAAAAAGTACAAAGACAACATTTACACAGTGCACAGGAAGATTGTCTCAACAGTATTCCACTGTAATATATACCGTGTTTTCTTATCCATTTGTCTGTTGATACACATCTAGGCTGATTCCTTTCCCTAGCTATTATGAAGAGAACAGTACTAAAGATGGATAAGCAAATGTCTTTGTAGAAGGCTAGAAAATTTTTTGGTTATATGCCAGAGTGGCATAGCTGGGCCATGTGGTTCAATTTCTATTTTTAATGTTATATTTTATTTTTATTGTGTGTGTATATTTGTGTGCCTGAGTATATATGCACTTGAATGCAGGAGCCCTCTAATATCAGAAGAGGTCTTAGATCCATTGAAATTGGAGTTACACATGGTTGTGAGCCATTATATGGTTATGGGGAATCAAACTAAGGTCTTCTGCAAGAGCAGTAAGTGCTCTTAAAAAGAGCCATCTCTTCAGGTCCATCTTTTTGCAATGTTTGACAAAGCTCTGCACTGGTTTCCAAAGTGTGTGCCTAATCTTTACCCATCTTCATGACCACAGACTGACCTCAGGAATATCCGGTATTAAGTTTTTTAGATCTTAAAAGATAAAGCATTTCCTCCAATTAACAGGATTCCAGAAAATACAGACGCAGAAGAAAATTTGGAGGATGACAGATTGTTCTACCTTGCTTTCTGTGGCTGTGCTAAAAAATGATGACAAAAAGTAGCTCACAGAAGAAGGATTTATTTGGCTTATACCTTCAGGTGCACAATCCATCACTGAGGGAATTCAGGCCAGGAGTTCAAGCAAGAACTGAAACAGAAACCATGGCAGAATGTTTGCCCCTTCTGGTCTGCTCAGCTAGATTTTTTAATACAGTCTGGGTTAGCGGTTCTCAACATGTGTGTCATGACTCCTTTAGGATCACATGTCAGATATCCTACATATTATACATTTATATTATGATTCATTACAGTAAAAAATACAATTATGAAGTTGCAGCAAAATAATTTTATGGTTGGGGGTCACCATAATGTGGGGCACTATATTAAAGGGTCGCAGAATTCGTGAGGTTGAGAACCGCTTGTTTAGACCCACTTATCTAGTGATGGTAATATCTAAGGTAGGATAGGCCCTCCTACATCAATGAACAAGAGAATGCCTCAGGGAAATGCCCACAAGCCAGTGTGATGGAGAAAAAATTTCAACTGAGATTTTCTCTTTCTAGGTGTGTAGTGTTGACAACCAAGATTAGTCATCGAGTACATGGTGGAGATAACTAGTCTAGTTTTTGGATGACTTATTAAGGTTAGTTGGGACTGGAATTGTTCCATCCCCCTCCTAGAGCTTTGTTTAGTAAGGCACAGAGGACCACTCTCGCTGTCTTCCCTTTACTTACTTAAAACAGAGATAAGGTAAGAACAACTTGTAACCTACATACATTGTTGACCATTAGAATGTGCTATGGCTATCATTCCTTTGTGTTTAAACCTATAAACAAGTAAAACAAATAACTGGAGGCAAACTTTTAAAAACTGGAGCCATCTTAATAGAACATAGTGTTGCAAATGACAGATCTTTCAATGTGATAAGCTTTTCATAGGCAGAAAATATGAATGTGCAGCTCAGGCATATCATCACCACAAACAAGCAGCATTTGATTGACACCCCTAAGCCAACTCTACTCATCTTTACTTCTGGGAACAAAGTAGGTCTTTAGACCCCCAGGTCATGGAACAATTCCCCATCCACATGCACAAAACAGAAAAATGAAATGAAAAATGAAAAATGAAAGCCTGCCCCCAGTGACATATCTCTTCTAACAAAACCATATCTCCTAAGTATTCCTAAACAGTACCACTTTACAAAGGACCAAATGTTCAATTCCTCAAGATATGAAGGATAACTCATTCAAGCCACCACAGATAGTATGTTAGATTAGTGTGAGAAACAAATTCCCAATGAAGAAATGCATAGAAGGAGTGCATTTTCTTCTCCTTATAGTGGTTATCTTTTATTCGATGTATTTTTTATTTACATTTCAAATGATTTCCCCTTTTCTGAACCCCCACTCCTAGAAAGTCCCAGCAGCCCCCTTCCCTCCCCCTGTTTTCCCACCCAACCCTTTCCACTTCCCTGTTCTGGTTTTGCCCTATACTGCTTCACTGAGTCTTTCCAGAACAAGGGGCCACTCCTCCATTCTTCTTGTACCTCATTTGATGTGTGGATTATGTTTTTGGTATTCTAGTCTTCTTGGTTAATATCCACTTATTAGTGAGTGCATACCATGATTCATCTTTTGAGTCTGGGTTATCTCACTTAGTATGATGTTCTCCAGCTCCATCCATTTGCCTAAGAATTTCATGAATTCATTGTTTCTAATGGCTGAATAATACTCCATTGTGTATATATACCACATTTTTGTATCCACTCTTCTGCTGAGGAATACCTGGGTTCTTTCCAGCAGAAAACCACATAACCCTACTAAAAAATGGAATACAGAGTTAAACAAAGAATTTTCACCTGAAGAATTTCGGATGGCGAAGAAACATCTTAAAAAATGCTCAACTTCATTAGTCATTAGGGAAATGCAAATCAAAACAACCCTGAGATTTCACCTTACACCAGTCAGAATGGCTAAGATTAAAAATTCAGGAGACAGCAGATGTTGGCGAGGATGTGGAGAAAGAGGAACACTCCTCCACTGCTGGTGGGGTTGCAAATTGGTACAACCACTCTAGAAATCAGTCTGGCGGTTCCTCAGAAAACTGGGCACCTCACTTCCAGAAGATCCTGCTATACCACTCCTGGGCATATACCCAGAAGATTCCCCAGCATGTAATAAGGATACATGTTCCACTATGTTCATAGCAGCCCTATTTATAATTGCCAGAAGCTGAAAAGAACCCAGGTATCCCTCAACAGAAGAGTGGATGCAAAAAATGTGGTATATATACACAGTGGTTATCTTAGTATGTAATCCCAGGGAACTATTTGAGGATGTGGCAGAGAGGGTTCAAGTGCTCAGTAGGGAGATGAGGTGCAGTGGCTGTGTGGCTTACCCCCAGTGTAAGATTTTAAAGTTAGTGTCTAAGAAAAAGGATGGTATATAGTTAAAAGTCAAAGTTATCCTAGAAAAATCCATCAAGTCACCACTATGAAAAACATACACTTTCTCAGTGAGTCCAATGATTCTCCTTTCCCCTTTAGTCTTGGTGACATTTTCCTTGTCATTAGCTGAGCACCAAATTAAATAGCCCCAAAGCAAGAGTGCAATGTGATCTCTTTAACACTGTAAACATTGCACTATAAGACACAGTGCTTATGGGTTGGAAGTCCCACAGTTATCAAGAGCTTCTGAAGAACCCTGAAGGCTAGAGTGTAAATTGTTGAATGACTGATGCTCAAGAAATACAAGATTTCATGCCTACTATCTCTGGTCTCTTGTCTGTCTTCATTTTCTCCCCCAAAGCATAGATAAAACCAAGTGGAATGGTAGACTAAAACTCTATACAAATTTTCTTTTAGTTTCTCCCTCTCCCTCTCCTTTTCCCTCGCACTTCCTCCTCCTTCTCTTCCCTTTTGTACATTTGTGTGTGTGAATACAGGTACCTGTGTGCCATGCCATCCAAGGCCAGAGGAAAACCTTGGATGCTGGTTCTTACTTCCTACCTTGTTTCAGACGGGGTCTCTGTTGTTTTCTCACGCTGTGTATGGCAAGCTAGCTGATGAGCATGAAGACGTTTTCTTAGCTCTGACTCTCACCTCCTGGTGGGAATACTGAGATTACAGATGTGCATGCCACTGCAGCTTGCTTTCGATATGTTCTGGGGATTTGAACTCAGGTCCTCATGTTTGTGAAGGAAGTGCTTTACCCAGAGAAGCCTCTCTCCAGCTTGGTGTTCTATGTTGTTTTATGTTATGCATGCAATAGTACATTATTTATATCAATCTATTTATGCATAATCTACATGCCTGTAAATGTTACATACACTTCATGTGTAACTGTATGCACAACCATATTTTATATATAGTCTCCTCTCCTCTATTATTTTGATATTATAACTTGGAAAATCAACAATAGTGATGTAAATGAATATTAGCTATATCTCTGTTTAAGACATTTTCCAACCATGAGATTTTATTTTTATGTAGTATATCTTTAGAGACATAGATTAAGAAATTGATTGACAAACAATGGTCTAATTTTAGATTTAGATTGAACCAATTCTTTGTACTTGTACATAAAGTTTTATTGGGACTCATCCCCAATTTGTTTATATACTGTGCTTGTATATGAACTACAGTGGCAGAGTCAAGTATTTGACATTAGTAATTGATGGCCCCGATGGCAAAAATATTTACTATCCAATTTGTAAATGGAAATGGTTTATATATTGTTAATTTATCCCTCCTCCAAGTTCCAAGTCCCCTACTTGTTAAAAACAAGATAATTTAAGTAATCAGTTTCCACATAACATGGTTCCTTTGAGTCAGGAATTTTCTTTTTCTTTTTTTTTTTAATTTTTTTTTATTCGATATAATTTATTTACATTTCAAATGATTTCCCCTTTTCTAGAACCCCCACTCCCCGATAGTCCCTCAAGCCCCCTTCTCTCCCCCTGTCCTCCCACCCACCCCTTCCCACTTCCCCGTTCTGGTTTTGCTGAATACTGCTTCACTGAGTCTTTCAGGAACCAGGGGCCACTCCTCCTTTCTTCTTGTACCTCATTTGATGTGTGGATTATGTTTTGGGTATTCCAGTTTTCTAGGTTAATAACCACTTTTTAGTGAGTGCATACCATGATTCACCTTTTGAGTCTGGGTTACCTCACTTAGTATGATGTTCTCTAGCTCCATCCATTTGCCTAAGAATTTCATGAATTCATTGTTTCTAATGGCTGAATAGTACTCCATTGTGTAGATATACCACATTTTTTGCATCCACTCTTCTGTTGAGGGATACCTGGGTTCTTTCCAGCATCTGGCAATTATAAATAGGGCTGCTATGAACATAGTAGAGCATGTATCCTTATTACATGGTGGGGAATCCTCTGGGTATATGCCCAGGAGTGGTATAGCAGGATCTTCTGGAAGTGAGGTGCCCAGTTTTCGGAGGAACCACCAGACTGATTTCCAGAGTGGTTGTACCAATTTGCAACCCCACCAGCAGTGGAGGAGTGTTGCTCTTTCTCCACACCCTCTCCAACACCTGCTGTCTCCTGAATTTTTAATCTTAGCCATTCTGACTGGTGTAAGATGAAATCTTAGGGTTGTTTTGATTTGCATTTCCCTAATGACTAATGAAGTTGAGCATTTTTTAAGATGCTTCTCCGCCATCTGAAGTTCTTCAGGTGAGAATTCTTTGTTTAACTCTGTACCCCATTTTTTAATAGGGTTGTTCAGTTTTCTGGAGTCTAACTTCTTGAGTTCTCTGTCTATATTGGATATTAACCCTCTATCTGATGTAGGATTGGTGAAGATCTTTCCCCAATTTGTTGGTTGCCGATTTGTCCTCTTGATGGTGTCCTTTGCCTTACAGAAACTTTGTAATTTTATGAGGTCCCATTTGTCAATTCTTGCTCTTAGAGCATACGCTATTGGTGTTCTGTTCAGAAACTTTCTCCCAGTACCGATGTCCTCTAGGGTCTTCCACAGTTTCTTTTCTATTAGCTTCAGAGTGTCTGGCTTTATGTGGAGGTCCTTGATCCATTTGGATTTGAGCTTAGTACAAGGAGACAAGGCTGGATCAATTCGCATTCTTCTGCATGCTGACCTCCAGTTGAACCAGCACCATTTGTTGAAAAGGCTATCTTTTTTCCATTGGATGTTTTCAGCCCCTTTGTCGAGGATCAAGTGGCCATAGGTGTGTGGGTTCATTTCTGGATCTTCAATCCTGTTCCATTGATCCTCCTGCCTGTCACTGTACCAATACCATGCAGTTTGTAACACTATTGCTCTGTAGTATTGCTTGAGGTCGGGGATACTGATTCCCCCAGGTTTTCTTTTGTTGCTGAGAATAGTTTTAGCTATCCTGGGTTTTTTGTTGTTCCAGATGAATTTGATAATTGCTCTTTCTAACTCTGTGAAGAATTGAGTTGGGATTTTGATGGGTATTGCATTGAATCTGTATATTGCTTTTGGCAAAATGGCCATTTTAACTATATTGATTCTACCGATCCATGAGCATGGGAGGTTTTCCCATTTTTTGAGGTCTTCTTCCATTTCCTTCTTCAGAGTCTTGAAGTTCTTGTCATAAAGATCTTTCACATGTTTGGTAAGAGTCACCCCAAGATACTTTATACTGTTTGTGGCTATTGTGAAGGGGGTCATTTCCCCAATTTCTTTCTCAGCCTGCTTATCCTTTGAGTATAGGAAGGCCACTGATTTGCTTGAGTTGATTTTATAACCTGCCACTTTGCTGAAGTTGTTTATCAGTTGTAGGAGATCTCTAGTGGAGTTTTTTGGGTCACTTAGGTAGACTATCATGTCGTCTGCAAATAATGATAGTTTGACTTCTTCCTTTCCAATTTGTATCCCTTTGACCTCCTTATGTTGTCGAATTGTCGATATTGAAAAGATAAGGAGAAAGGGGGCAGCCTTGTCTAGTCCCTGATTTTAGTGGGATTGCTTCAATTTTCTCTCCATTTAGTTTGATGCTGGCTACCGGTTTGCTGTATATTGCTTTTACTATGTTTAGGTATGGGCCTTGAATTCCTGTTCTCTCCAAGACTTTAAGCATGAAGGGATGCTGAATTTTGTCAAATGCTTTTTCAGCATCCAATGAAATGACCATGTGGTTTTGTTCTTTGAGTTTATTTATGTAGTGGATTGATTGATGGATTTCCGTATATTGAACCAACTGTGCATTCCTGGGATAAAGCCTACTTGATCATGGTGGATGATCGTTTTGATGTGTTCTTGGATTTGGTTGGCAAGAATTTTATTGAGTATTTTTGCATCGATGTTCATAAGGGAAATTGGTCTGAAGTTCTCTTTCTTTGTTGGATCTTTGTGTGGCTTTGGTATCAGCGTAATTGTGGCTTCGTAGAAGGAATTGGGTATTGTTCCTTCTGTTTCTATTTTGTGGAATAGTTTGAAGAGTATTGGTGTTAACTCTTCTTTGAAGGTCTGGTAGAATTCTGCACTGAAACCATCTGGTCCTGTGCTTTTTTTGGTTGGAAGACTTTCTATGACTCCTTCTATTTCTTTAGGCATTATGGGACTGTTTAGATGGTCTAGTTGGTCCTGATTTAATTTTGGTATTTGGTATCTGTCAAGGAAATTGTCCATTTCCTCCAGATTCTCCAGTTGTGTTGAGTACAGGCTCTTGTAGTAGGATCTGATGATTTTTTTGGATTTCCTCAGTTTCCGTTGTTATATCTCCCTTTTCATTTCTAAGTTTATTAATTTGGATACTTTCTCTATGCCCTTTGGTCAGTCTGCCTAAGGGTTTATCTATCTTGTTGATTTTCTCAAAGAACCAGCTCCTGGTTTTGTTGATTTTTTGTATGGTTCTCTTTGTTTCTACTTGATTGATTTCGGCTCTGAGTTTGATGATTTCCTGCCTTCTACTCCTCCTGGGTGAAATAGCTTCTTTTTGTTCTAGGGCTTTCAGGTGTGTCATTAAGCTGGTAATGTATGCTCTCTCCATTTTCTTTTTGGAGGCACTCAGGGCTATGAGTTTTCCTCTTAGCACTGCTTTCATTGTGTCCCATAGATTTGGGTATGTTGTGTTTTCATTGTGTTCTAAAAAGTCTTTAATTTCTTTCTTTATTTCTTCCTTGACCAAGGTATCATTGAGTAGAGTATTGTTCAGTTTCCACGTGTATGTGGGTTTTCTGTTGTTTCTGTTGCTATTGAAGACCACTTTTACTTCATAGTGATCAGATAGGAGGCATGGGATTAGTTCGATCTTCTTATATTTGTTGAGATCTGTCTTGTGACCAATTATATGGTCGATTTTGGAGAAGGTACCATGAGGTGCTGAGAAAAAGGTATATTCTTTTGTTTTAGGATAGAATGTTCTATATATATCTGTTAAATCTAATTGGTCCAAAGCTTCAATTAGTTTCATTGTGTCCCTGTTTAGTTTCTGTTTTCCTGATCGGTCCATTGAGGAAAGTGCAGTGTTGAAGTCACCTACAATTATTGTGTTAGGTGCAATGTGTGTTTTGAGTTTTAATAAAGTTTCCTTTATGAAAGAGGGTGCCCTTGCATTTGGAGCATAGATGTTCAGGATTGAGAGTTCTTCTTGTTGTATTTTTCCTTTGACCAGCAAGAAGTGTCCCTCAGAGTCTCTTTTGATGACTTTGGGTTGAAAGTCAATTTTATCTGATATTAAAATGGCTACTCCAGCTTGTTTCCTGAGACCATTTGCTTGTGAAATTGTCTTCCAGCCTTTTACTCTAAGGTAGTGTTTGTCTTTGACCCTGAGGTGTGTTTCCTGTAAGCAGCAAAATGTAGGGTCCCGTTTACGTATCCAGTCAGTTAGTCTGTGTCTTTTTATTGGGGCATTAAGTCCATTGATGTTAAGAGATATTAAGGAATACTGATTGTTACTTCCTATCATTTTGACGTTATTTTTTAAATTTGATTGCTTAACTTCTTTTGGGTTTGATGAAAGGTTACTATCTTGCTTTTTCCAGGGTGAAGTTTCCCTCCTTGTATTGGTGTTGTCCTCCTATTATCCTTTTTAGGGCTGGGTTTGTGGATAGATATTGGGTAAACTTGGTTTTGTCATGAAATATCTTAGTTTCTCCATCTATGGTGATTGAGAGTTTTGCTGGATATAGTAGTTTTGGTTGGCATTTGTGTTCTCTTAGAGTCTGCATGAGATCTGCCCAGGACCTTCTAGCCTTCATAGTCTCAGGTGAAAAGTCTGCTGTGATTCTGATAGGTCTTCCTTTATATGTTATTTGGCCTTTTTCTCTTACTGCCTTTAATATTCTTTCTTTGTTTAGAACATTTGGTGTTTTGATTATTATGTGACCGGAAGTATTTCTGTTCTGGTCCAGTCTGTTTGGAGTTCTGTAGGCTTCGTGTATATTCATGGGCATCTCTGTCTTTAGGTTAGGGAAGTTTTCTTCCATAATTTTATGGAAGATATTTGCTGGCCCTTTAAGTTGTAAATCTTCACTCTCATCTATGCCTATAATCCTTAGGTTTGGTCTTCTCATTGTGTCCTGGATTTCCTGGATATTTTGGTTTACAAGCTTTTTGCATTTTGCATTTTCTTTAACTGTTGAGTCCATGGTTTCTATGGAATCTTCAGCATCTGAGATTCTTTCTTCTATCTCTTGTATTCTGTTGTTGATATTTGCATCTCTGTCCCCTGATTCCTTCCCAAGCTATCTCCAAAGTTGTCTCCCTTTGAGTTTTCTTAGTTGTTTCTACTTCTGATTTTAGATCCTGGATGGTTTTGCTTAGCTCCTTCACTTGCTTGTTTGTGCTTTCCTGTAATTCTTTAAGAGATTTTTGTGTTTCCTCTTTCATGACCTCAGCCTGTTGACCAAAGTTCTCCTGTATTTCTTTAAGTGTTTTTTGTGTTTCCTCCTTGTTGGCTTTTGTATTCTCCTGGATTTCTTTCAATGATTTTTGTGTTTCCCTTGCAAGGGCTTCTAACTTTTGATCCATTTTCTCCTGAATTTCTTTAAGTATGTCCTTCATGTGTTCCTGTACCAGCATCATGATTAGTGATTTTAAATCCAAATCTTGTTTTACTGGTGTGATGGGGTGTCCAGGACATGCTGGTAGAGGAGAATTGGGTTCAGATGTTGCCATATTGCCTTGATTTCTGTTAGTGACGTTCCTGCGTTTGCCTTTTGCCATGTAGTTTTCACTGGTGTTACTTGGTCTTGTCAGTGCTGGACTCACCAGTGCAAGCTGCCCCTTCCCCGTTGGCCTCTGGTGCACAGCTTACCCCCTGCACTGCCTGTAGACAGGGTGCTGCTGCCCAGGCTGTTCAGATCCCGAAGCAGGCACCCGAAGGCTCCTGCTGGGGCCCCCTGGATTCACTGGAGCACACTGACTTCTCCCAGCTGGCCGCCTGGAATCCCCTCTAGCCTCTTGCAGGACCTGGAGATGTGGTGCGGCCGCCCAGGCTGATCTGGATCCGGAAGCGGAGAGAGTTGAGCTGAGGGCTTCCACCTGAGGCCTTGCCCCAGATTGTGTCTGTGGACCAGATGGAGCCCGTGTGCACCCCCAGGGAGCGCCGACGCTGTATGCTGCTGTGACCTCCCCTGTGTTCCGCTTGCTCTGCTGGGCAGCCTATCCCCCAACCGGGCTGGCCCACACTAGGTTAGCCTGGCTGCCCAGGCCCTGAGTCCAGGCAAAAGCCTGGGGGGGCCAAGGTCCAAGCAAAGTTCCCCTATGGCTATGACTGTTAATTGGGTCCGCCAGGTGACCAGGATGGCGGGCGAGCGCGCCCACGCTCCAGAGTCAGGAATTTTCTAATTGAACTGGAGAAGTAGCTCTCTGCCTAGTGTCTTTGGCCCAGAAAAAACTTCTGCTTTTCCTAAAGGCTCGTTAAACTGAAACAAAGAACTCTAAAACAATCTATGGTGCCCCACTAATCATCCTATCACCCCCCCTTAAACATCTACTCCTATCTATTAGGTGAGAAATTCTACAAATGATTATAGGTTGAGAGAAAGATACTTATCTCAACTCATGTTTCAACAGCAGACTTTCTATGCCTATTTACTAGGACAAAATTTAGCTCTATATTCAGATTTCAGATTAGGCACAAAGAAATAAATATTCAAAGGAATACCTGGGTAGGAGCTATACCTATACATGGACATGTTGATATGGATCCCTATGATTAAGCCTCATTTTAAAAAAATGCTTCATGAAAAAATGTTCTGAAGAATAGTTATGTCTCAGTCAACCTCAATTTTCCTGAACAGTGCTAAGTGAGATTTCCTGGCATGGTAGAGAGATGCTTATCTTGAAGTGGAAAAATATCATTACTTGATTCCTGCTGAGACATCATATTCAGAAGCCTTAATGGTTAGTTGGCCAACTTAACATCAAGGAAGGGGAAATAATTGCTTATTTCAGAATGGTTTCCACTCTGATGTGGTTCTCATTGATGTGATGGTCTATTGGCTTCAGACCACAGAAAACAAAAAGGTAGTGTTTGTTCTTTCTTGTCCACATCCTGTATCACAGCTGAAGTGTAGAAACATGTAGTTCCAAGAAGCAAGTTACTCACTGATGTGCCTACAGTTTATTGCTATAAAATACTTTGAATGTAGGCCCAGAGCACAGCTTTTGCCATTTTCAGAAGCCAGAAAAAAAAAAACCCTAAAAATTTGTCAATGAAACTTTTTATTTTTGTCTCTATTATTGGTATTAGTATCTCTGCTCTGGGATCAAGTGGCTGTTGGCTAATTTAAAAAACTTTCCCTGTCTACATCTCAGACTCCTTGTCTATAAACTAGAAGATTCCGGAGATAGCTTATGTGGGTCTTGGCTTCTTATGTTTCAAGCTCTTTGGTGTCGTAGCTATCAGCTTTTGTCTACTGTTTTTCTCAGGGCCAGCAGTGTCAATTTTGTGTTCATGTTGGAAAATATGTATTTTCTGCAGTCTTTAGCAGTCTTCTGCCTGTTTTCTCCTCCCCTATCTATTGGAGGCTCCATCATTCTCCCTCTCTTTTTGGATGGTGACTCCTCACCTCCTCTTCTGACCTCACCTCCTCATCTAAAGACCTCTCCTCTTTTTCAGACTCTCATTTTCAACAGTTTCCTCCCTCACTTTTCCTTCTTGCCTGGCTCCTCTCACCTCTTCTATTCTTCTTGCCCCCAGGTCGCTTTCACTCAGGTACACAGGTGATTCTATTTTCTCTCAGCTATACTGAGGTCCTAGGGTGAAATAGCTTCATGGTTTTAGGCAGAAATATGTGTTCTGGGGATCTATGAAGGTCAGGTATCTGTCTGCTGAAATAAATGGGGTTCAGTTTGTAACTGACACTATAGGAAAAACCCTCCTAGCTGGCCATACATAGCAGAACCAAACATCATACACTTTCCTAAGAATGGAACATGGGGTACCAGAATAGGAGAGTTTCTTTGTAATGTGTTGAAGGCAGATAGGAAAAAGATGGAATAATGGGGCTGGGCAACTTTTTAAGCAAAGTATCTTAAAATACTTTCCCTGCCAAGTCATGCTTGTATTCTACTCCTTCTTTTTACTGAGAGACTAAAAACCACTTATCATGGAACCTAAAGGTGCCAGTCTCCTGGAATGAGGATTAAAAACATACTACATCAAGTTTTGAGGCAGGCATAGAGAAGTCATAGACAGTTTGTAGGAAAATTAACCAGGAACTTCATACTCAACAATACCATTCCTTGGTTGAAAAATAGGAAATCCATTGCATTATAAGGAACCTTGTTTAGCTATTATCAGCTATCCCAGAAAGGAATATCTATCAGGATAGCCTGTCTTCCATCACAGTCTTTCTCACCTTGGGCAATCAGTTTCAGGAAAGATTGCAGAGCTGCATATAACCCCTATGGCTACAATAATGTCCTCATTACCAGGCTTCATACCCTACCCATACAAAGGATCATAGCCATTTCCCAGCCTAGAAGACACCTCACATTCCCTTGGGAAAGAGGGAAGAGGGCTGACCCTCACTTGTGTGTTAATAAACACAATCCCATTGGTTGAAAGTTAGACTTTGATATTTCTGCCTTCTTCATCTTTAAGATGTCTTACTCTGCAATCTAAAAGCCATTTTAAGTCAACCCTGTGTTTTTTAAAAAAAAATTTTATTGAATATATTCTTCATTTACATTTACATACCCTTTACCTCTGTCTCTTCTCCCAGAAAACTCCCAACCCATCCTCCCACCCCCTGCCTCCAAGAAGATTCCCCTCTACCCAGCCCACTCCCAGCTATCCCCCTCGATTTCCCTTCCCTGGGATATCTATCTAGCCTTCACAAGACCAAGGACCTCTCCTCCCACTGCTGCCTGACAAGGCATTCCTCTGCCACACTTTTGGCTGGAACCATGTGTGCTGCTTGGTAGATGGTTTAGTCCCTGGGAGCCCTGGGGCATCTGGTTGGCTGACATTGTTCTTCCCATGGGGCTGCAAACCCATTCAGCTCCTATAGTCCTCTCTCTCACTCCTCCATTGGGGACCCTGTTCTCAGTCCAATGGTTGGCTGTTAGCATCTGCCTCTGTATCTGTAAGGCTCCTGGCAGAGCCCCTTTGGAGACAACCATAAGAGGCTCCTTTCGGTATGCACTTCTTGTCATCCATAATAGTGTCTGGATTTGGTGACTGTTTATAGGATGAATCCCCAGGTAGGACAGTCTCTGGGTGGCCTTTCCTTCAGTTTCTGCTCCACAGTTTGTCTCCATAATTACTCCTGTGAATATTTTGTTCCCTTTCTCAGAAAAACCAAAGCATCCACACTTTGGTCTTCCTTCTTCTTGAGCTTCATGTGGTCTGTGAATTGTAACTTGTTTATTTTGAGCTTTTGGGCTAACATCCACTTATCAATGAATGCATGCCATGTGTGTTTTGTGACTGGGTTACCTCACTCTGGATGATATTTTCTAGCTCCATCCATTTGCCTAAGAATTTCATGAATTCATTGTTTTTAATAGCTGAATAGTAGTACTCCATTGTGTAGATATACCACACTTTCTGTATCCATTCCTCTGTTGAAGGACATCTGGATTCTTTCCAGGTTCTGGCAATTATAAATAAGGCAGCTATGAACATAGTGGAACATGTGTCCTTATTACATGTTAGAGCATCTTTTGGGTATATGCCCAGGAGTGGTATAGTTGGGTCCTCAGGTAGTACTATGTCTAATTTTCTGAGGAACCGCCAAACTGATTTCCAGAGTCAACCCTGTGTTTTTCAGAGATACAAAGGCAATCTGAAATTATATATGTATACATGTACATATACATATATCATATATACATACACATATACATATACACATACACACACACATACACACACACATACACATACATATACATATACACATATATGGATTAGGTAGGTATTGCAGTGGCTTATAGCTGAAGTGTGTTCATTCAGGAAAGGAAATGTGATTGTTCTGTCTAGAACCAGAGTGCTTAGATATGTATTATGAAAGTGTAGAATTTTCAGCATGTAAAGATAGAGCTTAAAATGTATCTTCTCTCCCAACAAGTAATGAATCTAAAGGAAAGGCAGCTTTGTAGAATTTATTCCTTCATTCAGATAATGCTTTCTAAATAGTCATCTACTGCTAAGCATGTGTCTAAATTCTGGGATGGAGCAACGACTAGGTGCACCTTCATGTGCTGGGTCTCACATGCATGACTATAATAGATGGCCTTTGTGGCCTCTCTTTCCTTAAGGATAATTTTGTTGTTTGTTAGGCTTTTGGAGATAGGAATTTTAATTAGCTAAAAAGAAATGAAGCCCGCATGCATGATTTATCTGTTTTTCAACAATAATAACTCCCTTGTAACAGAAGCTATATTGAGTATAATGGTTGAATTCATGTGTTGACTTTACATGCCAACTGATTATCATTCTGTACCTTAGTTACCAATCTTAATAAACAAACAGGCATTGTACTCTGAAGTGACTTATGCAGAAGTTGACATTAACTTGTCCTTTTCTTCTGAAGTACTGAAGGGTATTGGTTTTTGGACTGCATGTGCATATTCTTACCTGTGTGTGCATATGTGGAGGTCAGAGGTCAGTATCTGCTGTCTTCCTCTGTCACTGACCACCTTATTGTTTGAGACAGGGTTGTCAGTGAATCTGGAGTTTGCTGCTTCAGTTACACTGGCTTCCCATTGAATCTCTGAGATTTCTGTCCCCCTCCCTCCTGGTAACCCTTGGGGCACAGGCACCTACACTGCACCCACCTTTTATGTAGGTTCCTAGAGATTTGGACTCAGATCCCCCATGCTTATGCAGCAAGCTCTTTCCCCACTGAGCCATCTACCCAGCCCTGAAATCCACGTGAATTACCAGTGATAAAACCTGTAGAGGAATCTGAAAAGAAAGGGGAAATCTATTTCTAACCCTTTCCTCTCAGTTCTTTCCCTATTTCCAGATCCAGAATCCCGAACTTGTTTCAAAGGGCTCAGAACTTCTATACATTTTCTTCTACCCTTCTAAAGAATCTCAAGCTCTCCAAAATATCTATTTCTATTCCTCACATCTTCCACATAAGTGCTCTTTTCTTTAGGTCCACTTTCCAAATTGTCAACATGCACGATGGTTCATATGAAGGAAGGACACCTATGGGGCAGTGTTTGTCAAAGTTTGCTGGATGTACTCATCATGGTAGCTCTTGTTTGGATGCTGATGATAATAAATATTCCTCAGGTTTTGGGTGAGGTCCCAAATCCTGCACTTTTAGCAAGCTTCTGCTTACATTTATTTATGTTTAATAGTGAACAAATGAAACAGTAAGCATTTGCTTGTCGAAGAAATTAAACCTACCCCTTTAAATGTATATCTTGGGAAACAACTATTTCCCTTAGCCTCATTTCTCTTATGTACAAATGAAGGAGGGAATCTAAGTTACACACACTCAAATCTAAGATGTAACTAGTCTAATGCACACAAAAAATGATGGAGAAGAAGGCTTGGCAATATCATTTGCCCACATTTTCTGTCAGACTAATAGAAAATGTAAGATAGTAAATGACTGTTCTTATCAAGGTTTCTAGGACGATTAGCGGTACACTCCCTGTTCACTTGTAATCGCTTCTGTTTTCATTGGAAAATTTCCCATCTGACCCACTCATTGTGTTCCTGAGTGAAAAAGAAAAACAGACTTATTTCCTGTGAGATGCACTTGACAGTCTTGTAGTCATGGTCACCTGGGAGGGACAAGCTGTTGCTGTGAATCTGACTCATTTGCTGCTGGTATACTCAGGGAGCAGATTTTCCAACTTTCTGCTTGAGTTTGCCACTTAGTATCTCTCTAAATTTAGTGGGCATTTTCTGCTTTAATGAATATTTAAGTGTATAAGTATACATGGTATTTGGTCAGCACTTTCTCCAGTAGAATATTCCAGGGAAAATTTTTATGCAATAAACTCCTGAGGCAAACATGATCCCCCTCTATCAGCCTTGCACAAACAGGTGATCTAGGTTCTAGAACATGATCTCTTTTAGAGAGACACCTCCAGAGTCACAAACTTGGCGACAGGTGACCATCTCATGTTCTTTCTGTATGCAAAATCTGTTAACTGAACTAGGATACCCAAGTCTGTCTTTCTCTTTAAAGAAAGGAAGAAGGCATGGACTGGAATGGGCAGGGGGGTGGGGAGGATCTGAGAAGAGATGAGGGAGGGGAAACTGATCAGGATATAGTGTGAGAAAGAAGTTATTTTCAATTAAAAAGAAAAAAGAGAAAAAAAGACAAAGAAAGTAAGAACCAACAACTTTTCCAGGAACTTTGGGGAGGAGGTACCAGCATCTCAGGGTTAGAAAAACAACCATATCCACCTCCAGATGCAAAATTTTGTTGCTTGTTTAAACTTGGAAAGGCTTTTTGTTCTTTAATATATACAAAATAATTATCACATTTATAACTATCAATAGTAGTTAAAGATTGTAATAACAATCATCAGCCTCTTCTTTCACATGTTGTTGGCTTTCTAGTATTGAGTAAAGAAATTTGAGAAAATGTGCAATCCTAGCACCCCAATTAAGATCTAAATCATTTAGATGGGTTCAAATGACCCAGGGTCTTAATTTTGTGCTGGAGAAGCACAGTTATAAGTGTTCCTTGTGGACTAGTCCAGGCTTGCTGTTTAGGCTTGAGATTTTTCTGCTCACTCAAACAACTGCAAAGGATGTTGATCATGTCAGAGTGGGTCCTGAGAAGACAACATCACATGATCATCTGCTGTCAACCTCTGAATTTAACACTTAAATGATGCTTGTGAGCAGGGCAGAGAGTTACAACGTGCTTTTCCTGTATTTATCAGTGGCTTTCATTTCTGGTTATGACTTCTTCTGGGCAATAATATGGATATAATCCAGAATGAATTGTGGAGGGATTCTTGTAAAGATCTCTAAGAGTTCGTAGGTGAGATGGATTTTAGGTTCTCTCTCATGACCACTTCCATAGACCCTTTGTTTATATGCACATTCTTCATTCCAGTATATACAACACTCACTGAGGGTTGTCTCCAGATGAGTGGGATATGAGATAAAAGGTCAATGCAATACTTTCACGGGTACATTTCTTCTAAACCAGGACACACCACTCTGTAAAATGATGTGGTAGAAAATACAGTGAACCAATATGACAGTATGTTTGTAATGAACTTGACCTATTCTAAAAGTCTCTGAATACTAACCTCATTATATGTGTGACTATAATGTCACAAAAGAGTGTGGCTCCTTCTAAAGCATGGTAAAGAAATGCTTAAATCAGTTTCTTATTTGCTTATGAAATAAAAGTCCAGGAAATAAAAGTTTCTTCTATTTTCTTGGCATTAGTTACTTCCCTTTCCCTATTCTTATTATGTTTCTTCAGCCTTAACATTTATAGATTACCAATTATTTGTTCCCACAGCCCATTGTTTCTTTCAAAGACCAAAATATTAATATGTAGGCATGTGTGTGAGTGTACATATATGTATGTGAGTGTGTGCATTTATCTGTAAATATGACATGTATTTATTGATATAAGCACTGTGTGTGTTATTTCTGAGTGTGCATATATATGTGTGTGTGTGCATGAGAATATGGTATGTACTTATGTGGTATAAGCATTTGTGAGTATGTGTGTGTGTGATATGTGTGGGTTTGTGTTTACATGTGAATATGGTGTGTGTGTGAGTGTGTGTGTGTGTGTTATAAGCACTTGTGTGTATGTGTATGTGCATACTTGTGCAAACACAAAGACCAGAGGAGGATGTCACGTGCCTTGCTTTACTTTTCTCTGCATTATTCTTTGGAGACAGCCTAGAGCTAGACTGGAAAGCAGAAAATTCCAGCAACACTCTCTTTGTATCCTTTATAACACTGGGATTATAGGCATAAATGTGCAACCATACCCAGCATTTTACATGGATGCTGAGGAATTGAACTCAGATCTTTTAGCTTACATAGTGACTCTATTACCCAAGGAACCACCTCTAGATCTCATGATTTTTTTTTCACTTTTAGCTGGAGGTTTTCATATCCTAATAATGTTCCTATTAATTGAGAAGAACCAATATTGTTCTCTACTGAAGGAACAAATAGCAAATATTACATTAATCTTTTGAGATTCTTGGGAGAAATACATCAAACACAAAGTATTGTCACATTATTTCAGGGGAGAGAGGAAGGCAAGCATTAGGCTAAGTCAAGCAAAACTATAAATGATTATATGTGAGTATAGGGATGAAAAATAAGTATAAACTATAGGATAAAGAGAAATATTTAATTTTTATTCAGTAGGAAAGAAAACAAATGGCAGATGATTCAAAGAATGCAGAATTTTATTTTTGAAATTTTTTATTACATTATTTCAAAAGTTGCCCCCTTCCTGGTCCCCCGCCCCAAGTTCTTCTTCACATCCTCCCTACCTCCCTCCTCTGACAGGGTGCTTCCCCACCAGCCAACACATGCCCACCAGCATCCCTCTTCCCTGGGGAATCAAGTTTCCACAGGATTAATGTCATCCTTTCCTACTGAGGGCAGAGAAGGCAGTCTGCTGCTACACATGTGCTAGGGGCTAAGGACCACCCAATGTATGTTTCTTGGTCTCTGGAGCTTTGAGGGGTCCAGGTTAGTTGACACTGTTGCACTTCTGTGGGGGTTGCAATCCCCCTCAGCTCCTTCAATCCTTCCCCTAACTCTTCCATATGGGTCCCTGACCTCAATCTAATGATTGGCCATAAGTATCTGCATTTGTCTCAGTCAGCTGCTGGTAGACCTTTTTAGAGGACAGCCATGCCAGGCTCCTGTCTGCAAGCCCAATAAGGCATCAGTAATAGTCCCAGGATTTGGTGTGAGCTCATGGGATGGATCCCAAGTTGGGAAGGTCTCTAGGTGGTCTTTCTTTCAGTCTATACTCCATTTTTGTCTCAGCATTTCCTTTAGACAGGAACAATTTTGTGTTAAAAATTTTGAAGATGAGTGGGTGCCCCCTACCTCAGCTGGGAGCCATGTCTAGCTACTGTAGGTGGTCTCTTCAGGTTCTATCTCCCCACTGTACCAATACCATGCACTTTTTATCACAGTTGCTCTCTAGTACAGCTTGAAGTCAGAGGTGGTGATTCCCCCACAAGGTCTTCTATTTTTGAGAATAGTTTTGGCTATCCTGAATTTTTTGATTTCCCAAATGGAAGAATTGCTCTTTCCATATCTGTGAAGAATTAGTTTGGAATTTTGATGGGGATTGTGTTGAATCTGTAGATTGCTTTCAGTAGGATGGTCATTTTTATTACATTATTACTACCAGTCCATGAACATAAGAGATCTTTTCATCTTCTGATGTCTTCTTTGATTTCTTTCTTCAGAGACTTGAAGTTCTTGTCATACATATCTTTCACTTGTTTGGTTAGAGTTATAAAATAGAGATATTTTATATTGTGACTGTTATGAAGGGGGTTATTTTCCTATTTTTCTCAGTCCATTTATCCTTTGTATAAAGGAAGGATACTGATTTGTTAACTTTATATCAGCCACTTTACTGAATTTGTTTATCAGCTGTAGGAATTCTCTGGTGTAATTTTTGGAATCGCTTATGTATACTATCATATCATCTGCAAATAGTGATACCTTGACTTCTTCTTTTCCAATTCGTATCATTTTGACCTTTCTTTGTTATCTAATTGCTCTAGCTAGAACTTCAAGTACTTTATTGAATAAAGTATTGTTTTGTCCTTGATTTTCATGGAATTGCTTCAAGTTTCTCTCCATTTGATGTTGGCTGTTGATTTGCTGTATATTGCTAGGCATGTGCCTTGAACTCCTGATCTCTCCAAGACTTTTAACATGAAAGGGTATTGGATTTTGTCAAAGGCTTTTCAGCATCTAATGAAATGATCATGTAATTTTTTCTTTGAGTTTGTTTATATAGTGGATTACATTGATGGATTTTCATATATTGAACCATCCCTGAATTCTTGGGATGAAGCCTACTTGATCGTGGTGAATGATAGTTTTGATGTGGTCTTGGATTTGGTTTGCAAGAATTTTATTGACTATTTTTACATTGATATGAAATGACTCTGAAGCTCTCTTTCTTTGTTGGATCTTTTTCTCTGTTGTGGTTTAGGTATTAGAGTAACTGTGGCTTCATAGAACAAATTAGATAGTGGTCCTTCTGTTTCTATTTTGTGGAATAGTTTGAGGAGTATTGGTATTAGGTCTTCTTTGCAGGTATGGTAGGATTCTTCACTAAAACCATCTGGCCCTGTGATGTTTTTGGTTGGGAGGTTCTAAATAAATACTTCTATTTCTTTAGGTGTTTAGATAGTTTACCTGATCTTGATTTAAATTCAGTAGGTGACTAGAATATCATCCATTTCATCTAGATTTTCTAGTAGTGTTGAGTATAGGTTTTTGTAGTAGGTTTCGATGATTTTTTTTTTAATTTCCTCAGTTTTTGTTGTTATGTCTCCCTTCTCTGATTTTATTGATTTTGGTAATATCTTTGTGTCCTTTAGTTAGTTTATCTATCTTATATTGATTTTGTTGATTCTTTGTATCATTCTCTTTGTTTCTAATTGGTTGGTTTCTGCCTGAGATTAATTATTTCTTGCCATCTACTCCTCTTGGGTGTTTTTGCTTCATTTTGTTATAGAGCTTTCAGGTGTGGTGTCATTGTGTCTCATAAGTTTTGGTATGCTGGAACACAGAACTTTTTATTTGAGAAAATATTAAAATCTATTTTGAAAACAAATAGATTATCATGGAATTCTAGACTGAAGTTAGGCAAGAACCCAGTAAGTACAAGTTACCCATACTTTTTTAGGGTAATGGTGAAGAATTAAGAAGGAGTACCCATGGTATGGAAGTAGGTGAAACCCTGAGTGTGTAAAGTCCTGGAGTGGATATGTTGTTGACATGAGCCATGTCAAGTGCCTTAGCATAAAACCTAATAGCCTACGATGATTTGGGAGTCTCTTGGACAACCATGAAGAAAACTCAGAATAGTCTGTTCCATGCCTGGTTTGGGATGTTTTCAAATGGACTTTGGCTTTTGGAGAGACTGTTGTTAGCCCAGATGGAAAAATTTTTATTTAAGGTATATATGTATATTTATATATAGACTTATGTTTATTATAGGGTTTTGGTAGATTATTAATTGTATAAGTCCTTCTGACTTTTTCAGATACACTCAATTGTTATTTTATCCTCTCTTCTTCTGTATTTATCCCATTCCATCTCCCTAATTAAAGCAATTCGCAATTTATCCACATCCCCCATCAGAACACTTGTACACTACCATTTTCCTCATTATTGCTCCTCCACATCTCTGCCTCAGCAATGATCCCTTTTCAGTTCCCTCATTTCTGTAGTTCTTACAGGAAATGCACACACATCTGAAGATTTGGAGCTAGGAGCTAATGATGAGAGAGAACATGTTCCATTTCTCTTTCTGGGTCTGCATTACCTCTCTCAGAATGATCTCTTCTGGTCCTATTTATTTACCTGTAAAGCTCATGGTTTTACTTTTCTTTATGGCTGCATAGAAGGCACCATGCAAGCTTCCAGATGAGGGAAACAACCAACAGAGCTTCCCAATATGCTGCCTACAAGCAACAACAATGTGCAGCATGTCATGATGAGTCTAAAGGTACAGTAGTAATGTGCACAGCGCCATGGTAACCAACAGCTCTCTCATTAGACTTAAGATGCAGTCAGGAGGGAAATCATTTCTGGTGTTAGAAACTTAGCCACCTTCTCACTGCTAATGAAGTCATGGATCTTGAAGGAGCACCTATAACTGCTACTTTACAAGACTAAGAGAATCACTAACAGCAATCTACATATTTGTACTTATACCCTTACTCCTTATAAAAGAAACTTCAACAGCAAAAGGAGACCATTAAAGAAAACCACAATCAATCAAAATGCAGAAGTCAGTTCCAACTGAGACATCTGCAACAACTCCTGCACTTAAGGCTCAAGGATTATTGTGAAAGAAGGAATGCAAAGGTTGTAGGACCCAGAGTATCAGGGAGTTTGCTATGAGATAGTATCGCCCAGGAATGTAAAAATATTACACTCATTAAAGTCTCACCAACATGACTGTCTAAACATGAGCTAAACAAGAACAATGACAATAATAATACCTAAGTGGATGGGGGAAATCCCAAGAGGCTTCAACCATACTCAAAGAACTAAAGACAACTAAGGGATGCTGAGATTGGGAGAAATAGTTTTCCCCAGGGAAGAGCACACAGACTGGTTATCAAGTTGTATTTAGGAATGTGTGCGCATATAAATGTATATGTACACACACACAGACACACACACATATACATTCACCAAGAATTAATGAGATGTGGCCTTGAATTTGAAAGCAAGCAAGGAAGCATATATGGGAAGATTTGTATGGAAAAAGGGGGGTAAATGATATAATTACATTATAATCTTAAAAAAAGTAATTTTATGATCAAAATATGAGTTTGAAAATTATTTTAAATAATGAAAAATATAATAAAGAGAATTTAAATTTAAAAAATTAAAAAATAGAAAAATTGCAGGAAAATAAAATAATTTGGAAAATAAAATTTTACTTGTCACATTACAATTGTGAATTTTTTTGTTGCCTTCACCTAATCACCTTGCCTAGAACCTTTCCATATGATCAGTAGAGGTGCTAAGAAGTACACCTTTGTTTTGATCATAGAAGACATGCTTTCTTAAAAAATAAGGTTGAAGAACCACTCTGGAAATCAATCTGGAGGTTCCTCAGAAAATTGGAAATAGATCTACCTGAAGACCCAGCTATACCACTCTTGGGCATATACCCAAAAGATGCTCCACCATATCACAGGCTCATGTGCTCCAGTCGTCCACTTCCAGTAGAAAGACAAAATATCAAGTGAGGGATGGGGTTGCCATCCTACAGTCAAAAACTCTGACCCAGAGTTGTTGCAGTTCTCTAAAAGAACTGCAGGGACAAAAATGGAGAAGAGCCTGAGGGAAAGGAAGTCCAGTGACCAGCTCAAATTGGGATCCAGCTCAAGGGGAGGCTCCAAGGCCTGACACTATCACTGATGCAATGGTGTGCTATGGAGCCTAGCATGGCTGTCCTCTAAGAGGCCCAACAAGCAGCTGACTGAGACAGAAGCAGATACTTACATGCAACCAATGATGTGAAGTCAGGGACTCCTGTGGTTGAATTAGGGAAATGCTAGAAGAAGCTGAAAAGGAGATCAATCTCATAAGATCAGCAGTCTCAACTAATCTGGACCTGATATCTCTTAGACACTGGACCACCAGGCAGCATGCACTGCTTTGAGGCCCCCCGACACTATATAGCAGAGGACTGCCTGGTCTGGCCTCAGTAAGAGAAGAAGCGCCTAACTCTTCTCCCTTGACTTGAGGTTCCAGGGAGTAGGGAGGTCTGCTAAGGGTGGGGTGGGGAAGTGTGACATTGTCTTGGAAACAGGGGGAAGGAGGAAAGGAATGAGGAACTGTGGGAGGGCAGAACAGGAGAGGGGTAATGACTGGACTGCAAAAATTAAAATAATTAAAAAATGTCAAAAAAGAAAGGTTGACGGAATTCTTTTCTAATTTTTTTCTCATAGTGTTCTGCTTAAATTCAGGCTCACAATCTGCTCAAAATGTAACAATCAGCATTTGCAAGCCAATACATCACTGTGAAATTACCTTTTTACTGACCTTTCTCTGTAGTGTGCTTTCTCCAAGTAGGGCAAAAACCCACAGGTTGCTGTGGTGCCAATCAGTTGAGAGCTAAAGTTAGCTAATAAACTAACTGAAAAAAATCTTCATAATAAAAATAAATTGCATATATCTTTAAAAAACATTAAGTAAACTGCTCTAAGGGTAAAGTTTCTCAAATGTCTATTATTTTAGCAATTATATAATTTAGTGTGATGATTATTGTGTAAAATAATCTACTATCTGGAAGTCTGGTTGCTTAATTTGTGTCAGATATTTTTCACAGACATCATGTTTGCTCTGATCAAGGAAGTTTTTCTAATTGTAAATGTCTTAAGCATAAAGTAATGCTTACATGCGTGGAGAAGGCCTCACTATAAACCATATTTCAAGCTGTGTGCTGTGGGTTTGCTGTTTTGCATGTCCCATAAAGGAATGAACTAAGAGAGAAAGTTTCCTTCAGTTACTTTTTTTGGGGGGGGTTCAATCAGTTTGAGGCAATTGCTTGAATACAACAGTTATATATATTAATATATTATATTGATATATATATACAACTATTGTGTCGATGGAAATGAGAAAAAAATTTATCAGTGACAACACCATCTGTCACCTATAAGGTTCAATCACTCCTAAGTACTAGATTTTACTGCTAGATCATATTGTGCTGTCAACTTAATGCTGCAAACAGGCTGGACAGGCATTGGGGCTCCTGCCCATTTTACCTAGTCTTCCGAGTTACATTTAGCTAGAGAGGCACTTGCTGTTTTTCTATTCTTACTGAATGAAGAGATGGACCTGAGAGTTGACAGACTTTGAATATTAAAAAGTATTACTGTCAGAAGAGTAGAGTCATGTTTTTATTAGCGTAGGCTAATGAGAATAAAATATAAGTGTTTGGGGGTGACATCCACCTTACAATACTATCCATGCCTTTTTCTCATACTTTTGGATACTGTCTCCTGCTAGACATCTTTATAGAATGCAGTTGCCTTTTAGGGACAGTACATCGAAACAGGGAAGGGATCAACCAGGCTGGTTAATTTGTGTGAGAATTAATCTAATGTATATGGAATGTGCAATTCTAGATTCCCATCTGTTTTACTTCAAACAACACCATGGCCAATATCCAACAGCACAGGAGTGTGTGTTATATTTTTATTATATATTATATTAAACTATTATAGATGTTGGACCTTCAGTCCACTTTGATAACTGTCCCCAGCTTAATTTTAGCTAGTGAGTACCATCTCGGGCTCCATAGGGGTGCAAGGTAGGGCAATTGTGAGATACTAGTTTGTTTGCTTGTTTTTAATATATTCTTCATTTACATTTCAAATGTTATACCCTTTCCCAGTTTCCCCTCTCCCTGAAAACCCCCAACACATCCTCCCACCCCCGCCTCCAAGAATAAGCCCTCCACCCTACCGACTCCCACCTACCCCCCTCGATTTCCCCACGCTGGGGTGTCTATTGAGCCTTCATAGGACCAAGGGCCTCTCCTCCCACTGATGCCTGACAAGGCATTCTCTGCCACACTTTTGGCTGGAACCATGTGTACACCTTGGTTGATGGTTTAGTCCCTCGGAGTCCTGAGGCATCTGGGTGGCCAACATCATTGTTCTTCCTATGGGGCTGCAAAACCCTTCAGCTCTTCCAGTCTTCCCTCCAACTCCTCCATTGGGGACCCAACGCTCAGACCAATGGTTGGCTGCTAGCATCTGCCTCTGTATGTGTAAGGCTCTGGCAGGGATCCTCCAGAGACAACCATGACAGGCTCCTTTAGGTATGTACTTCTTGTAATCCATAGTAGTGTCGGGGTTTGGTCACTGTTTATAGGATGAATCCCAATGTAGGACAGTCTCTGGGTGGTCTTTCCTTCAGTCTCTGCTCCACAGTTTGTCTCCATAATTGTTCCTATGAGTATTTTGTTCCCTTTCTCAGAGGAACCAAAGCACCCCCACTTTGGTCTTCCTTCTTCCTGAGCTTCCTGTGGTCTGTGAATTGTAACTTGTTTATTTTAAGCTTTTGGGCTAACATCCACTTATCAGTGAGTGCATACCCTGTGTGTTCTTTTGTGATTGGGTTACCTCACTCAGGATGACACTTTCTAGTTCCATTCATTTACTTAAGAGAGATACTACTTTTATGGGTAAGGAAAAATCATCAAGATATAAGGATTCAATGTCACCTTTTTCCTTAAGATTTTTCTATATGGGGTCATTCCGATTTCTAGGGTCTCATTCTTTCAATCAATGCCCACCATTTATAAGTGGACATTTTGTGAGAGTCTCGCTCTCTGTAACATTATAACACACAAACTGAAGGAAATTCCAGCTTTGGATTTTAGCTATCTCATTTGTGTCACTGTGTTTTGTATTATTTACATTATTATTATTTTTTGTTTGAGCATCATTGTCTTCTCTCGACCTTTTTTCCCACTCACTTGTCTCAGTTATTAATATTATTATTTGATAAAATTTTTCCAGTAAGAGACCTCTTAAATGGTTTCCTCAGCATTTAGATTTCTTGAATGAGTCCTTGCTATTTAGTAAAAATTGATTTCTAAATTATGATTTTAGTCTTCCTCCAGATGAAGGATAGTTTTTATTTCCTTGAAAGTGTGAAATCATTTGTTCTCTGGTAATAGTTGGTGAATATCAATATGAAACATGACTTTCAGTTCAAAAGTTGCAAAATTCAATTTCTTCTGGGTTAAGTATGAGTGACAGTGGCCTCAAAGCACAGGTTAATTCACATTACCCTAAACAATATGCTCCAATAAACTTTTATAGTAACAGAAAAAAAATGAAAGTCTTAAGTCAAGGCATTCTGCAATACACTGGTGTGAGCGTAAGGTACGTGGATTACAGGGAAGCAAGACATGATGCTTAGTACTGTCAAGCAGGATCTAGAAGCAACCAGGAGACTAAGCTCTGGCATGTATTGTGTGGAACTTTTCTTGGGGAGATGCAATGGGAACATCTATTCACCACAGACAGGAAATCAAGACAACATGGCAAATCAGTGTATCTTTTGGAGTTATTTACAGGAGCATGAAAGATTCAAAGGCAGCTACAGCACTCAAACATCCACCCCAGGCTCAAGGACAATTCGTTGCAAACTTTGAGCTCTCTGCATGGCTTGTGAGCACTTCCACTGGTCTCCTCTTCTTGGCAGCTGAGCCAGTGGGGGAGCCCCCTCTTCTAGCTGTTGTTTACTTCTTCTATTATTGTGGGCTTTTGGTATCTTTAAGTTTTAGCTGTCCGGGACTTGAAAGGTTTCCTGAGTTTTATGACCTTCCCTGCTTCTTCCAGGAAGGGATGTTTCCATTTGGAGGAAACCTCCCACTATAGCGTAACCATGAGAAAGTTTGTAGATTAAATTAACCGAGGTGGGAAGACTCACTGAAGAGACAAGCAATTCCATCAATTCCATGACATGGATTAGGGTCCTCTCCTGAATGAAAAAGAGTAAGTGAGCTGAGCATCCTCATGTATCCCTCCCTGCTTGCTGACTGTGGATACAAGATGATCAACTGCCTCATACTCTTGCCCTTATGACTTCCCCACCACAGTGAAACGCTTTTGAGTTGTAAGTCAATATAGACCCTTCCTTCTATAAGTTGATTCAGACATTTTGACATAACAATTAAAAAGTAATTAGTACATAAGAAAAACTCTGATTGTCTTGTTAGATGTTGTGGTGGTTTAAATGGGTTTGGCCTCTATAGACTCGTGTGTTCGAATGCTTGGTCCATGGGGAGTGGCAATCTTAGGAGATGTGGCCATGTTGGAGTAGGTGTGGCCTTGTTGGACTAAGTGTATCACTGTGGGGGTGGCCTCTGAGTTCTCCTCCTATGCTCAGGCTTTGCCCAGAGTCTCATCCTGGCTGCCTGCAGAGGATAGTCTCCTAACTGCAGTCACATCAAGAAGATGTGACTCTAAGCTCCTACTCCAGCACCATGTCTTCTTGCATGCTGCCATGCTTCCCATCATGATGATAATGAACTAAAGCTCTGAACCTGTAAGCCAGTCTGAAATAAATGCTTTACTTTGTAAGAGTGGCCTCGATCATGGTGTTTTTTCCCACAGCAATGGAAACCCTAAGACAGATGTTGTCTGATGACAATCTTAGCTTTTAGTTGGTAGAGACTAGTGGTCTCTTAATATAGTCCACAGGTTTCACTTGATAATTGAAAGGATGTGAGGTTAAGCATAGAGGTAGATAATGAAGACCTGTTATGGGGACTAAAGTTGGTGCAGCATAATTTGGGTCTTGATATGCCAACATTACAAGTCTATACTAATGAAGTCTTAATCGTTAATTAGTCTTGCAGAATCATTAATGTAGGTATAACTTTGGTGAGCATTTGGTTCATATGATTTACTGTTAAGAAGGGAGGATCAATATCAAAATGTGAATACCCATGTGACAGAGGGGGTAAGAGTGATGCTGCTTTTGCTTGCTGATTTTATAGAGACAGGACTGAAAAAATATGTCCCATATTGATTGTGAATTTCATTTTTCAATTAAACTAATTCTTTCCTTACTCCTTTGGAGCTTCATTAACTGTCACGTCCCCAGCAAAGAGGACGTGACACCAGGGAGTTTCTTCCTTCTTATGGTTTATTCAGGAAATCTTGAATTACGCTTATTTCTTCTTTTGGTGGCCCCGGGCTCTCTCCCTGCCTTACCTTATATAGCCTAGTCAGCCCCGTCTGCCAAGAGAGAAAGCCAGCCGCTTCCTCATTGGCGAACCAAGTGAGTTCTTCATTAGCATGTAAGCGTGATGAGGAATACAGCACACTGTGCATGTACTAAACTAATTTACTACCAGAGAGCTGCATGTGGCCAGCACCATCTTGTAATAGAGATGAACAAAAGGTGGCTTACTACAATTAACCACCAAGACTTATGCTCTTCTTGAAAACTGGCAATCTGCTGGCTGTTACTGTTCGTTCTTCAGAAGTGGTTGTGTTCATGACCTTGCTGGTCAATGGGGAGAGGTAAATCCCCATTTTGTTTGATTGTTGTGGCCAATGTCACATAAATGAGCTGCTGCTTCTTATAACCAAAGATCTTAGTAAATATAGGCTGATGAACTAAGCATGAATATCTGCAAAATAAGCTAGTGGCTGAGTTTCTATGGATTTTGCAAAAGTTCCAAGGTTAATAAAAATAAGTTGTATTTAGGGAAAGAAGAGTAAAGGCAGGAATCTTCATGGTGTGTTGATAATGGAAAAGCTAAAGTAATGGAAAAGAGAAAAATCTGTCAGGAAATATATTCAAACTTGAGAAAGTACAATTATGGAGAAGAGAGAGTTGAAACCCACAAGGGAGTGCCTGAGTTTAACTTGCTTTAAAATTACCTAAAATGCATGAATTTTGAGGCTAGGGACAGTAGTGTCTGGAATATGGGCAACAATCTTTGAGAAGACCTGAGATATTCCAAAGGGGGAAATTATGTATGGTTTTGATTTTTTGAAAGGAGGTTGATCAGCCTTGGCATAGGTGCTGATTGACCATGCTGAGACTGTGGGCAATATCATTCTATGGATGATTTGAGCATCCTTAGAAGAGGGCACAAATCACCGGTTTGGGTTTTATAATAGGTGATAATCACTTAATGAGGGGGCAATTGTAGCCGTTTGTACTTACTTCAACAGAGTTACATATGTTCATTACTACACAGGGTATTTAGATTTTAGTGATATGTTTGCTAACATCCCTGCTGACATTCTTATGGAATTATAGGAAAGGCTTGTCAGGTCAGGCTACTATAAAAAGTGGACAGATTTGTAACTAAGTGGCTACACCATGGAGTTGATGTCAATGGGACACTCAGTTGAAAGAATGAAGCAAAGTTCCTTTGTTGCCACTTCATACTAGCTGTGCCCAGGAGGCTTTCCTGGGCATGGATATGTTCTTGCCATGCTGTCCATAGGATACACAGAGTTGCTAGGGCTCTTGAAATGTGATAGAAGCACTTTATTAGATTCAGTTGTTAGCCATTTTAAATAACTACATGAAGCTAATGGCTGTTGCATTTTATAGTGCAGCTTTAGACTATCTCCAAACTTTAGATGAAATATGGATTTAGTTTTAATAAGAGGTACTTTGTCACTTGGCAGATTCATAAAATAGTCTTATTATGAACATATTTAACTGCTTTAAAACTGTTTACAATATTGAAAAGATAAGGAGAGAGGGGGCAGTCTTGTCTTGTCCCTGATTTTAGTGGGATTTCTTCAAGTTTCTCTCCATTTAGTTTGATGTTGGCTACTGGTTTGCTGTATATTGCTTTTACTATGTTTAGGTATGAGCCTTGAATTCCTGTTCTTTCCAAGACTTTTAGCATGAAAGGATGCTGAATTTTGTCAAATGCTTTTTCAGCATCTAATGAAATGACCATGTGGTTTTTTTATTTGAGTTTGTTTATGTAGTGGATTGCACTTATGGATTTCCGTATATTGAACCAACCCTGCATCCCTGGAATAAAGCCTACTTGATCATGGTGGATGATCATTTTGATGTGTTCTTGGATTCGGTTGGCAAGAATTTTATTGAGTATTTTTGCATCGATGTTCATAAGGGAAATTGGTCTGAAGTTCTCTTTCTTTGTTGGATCTTTGTGTGGTTTTGGTATCAGTGTAATTGTGGCTTCGTAGAAGGAATTGGGAAGTGTTCCTTCTGTTTCTATTTTGTGGAATAGTTTGAAGAGTGTTGGTGTTAGGTCTTCTTTGAAGGTCTGATAGAATCCTGCACTGAAACCAACTGGTCCTGTGCTTTTTTTGGTTGGAAGACTTTCTATCCCTTCTATTTCTTTAGGGGTTATGGGACTGTTTAGATGATCTATTTGGCCCTGATTTAATTTTGGTATTTGGTATCTGTCTAGGATGGGCAATTAGACAACATAAGGAGGTCAAAGGTATACAAATTGGAAAGGAAGAAATCAAACTATCACTATTTGTAGATGATATGATAGTCTACCTAAGTGATCCAAAAAACTCCACTAGAGAACTCCTACAGCTGATAAACAACTTCAGCAAAGTGGCAGGTTATAAAATCAACTCAAGCAAATCAGTAGCCTTCATATACTCAAAGGATAAACAGGCTTAGAAAGAAATTAGGGAAATGATACCCTTCACAATAGCCACAAACAGGATAAAGTACCTTGGTGTGACTCTGACCAAACAAGTGAAAGATCTGTATGAGAAGAACTTCAAGATTCTGAAGAAGGAAATGGAAGAAGACCTCAGAAAATGGAAAAATCTCCCATGCTCATGTATTGGCAGGATTAATATAGTTAAAATGGCCATTTTGCCAAAAGCAATATACAGATTCAGTGCAATCCCCATCAAAATCCCAACTCAGTTCTTCATAGAGTTAGAAAGAGCAATTCTCAAATTCATCTGGAATAACAAAAAACCCAGAAGAGCTAAAATTATTCTCAACAACAAAAGAAATTCTGGGGGAATCAGTATCCCTGACCTCAAGCAATACTACAGAGCAATAGTGTTAAAAACTGCATGGTATTGATACAGTGACAGGCAGGTGGATCAATGGAATAGGATTGAAGATCCAGAAATGAACCCACACAAAACATCCCGTGGAAAAAAGATAGTGTTTTCAACAAATGGTACTGGTTCAACTGGAGGTCAGCATGCAGGAGAATGCGAATTGATCCATTCTTATCTCCTTGTACTAAGCTCAACTCCAAGTAGATCAAGGACCTCCACATAAAACCAGTCACACTGAAACTAATAGAAAAGAAACTGGGGAAAACCCTTGAGAACATAGGCACAAGGGAAAAGTTCCTGAACAGAACACCAATAACTTATGCTCTAAGATCAAGAATTGACAAATGGGACCTCATAAAATTACAAGTTTCTGTAATGCAAAGGACACCATCAAAAGGACAAATAGGCAACCAGCAAACTGGGAAAAGATCTTCACCAATTCTACATCCGATAGAGGGCTAATATCCAATATATACAAAGAACTCAAGAAGTTAGACCCCAGAAAGCCAAATAACCCTATTAAAAATGGGGTACAGAGTTAAACAAAGAATTTTCACATGAAGAATTTCGGATGGCAGAGAAGCATCTTAAAAAATGCTCAACGTCATTAGCCATTAGGGAAATGCAAATCAAAACAAACATGAGATTTCACCTTATACCAGAATGGCTAAGATTAAAAATTCAGGAGACAGCAGGTATTGGTGAGGATGTGGAGAAAGAGGAATACTCCTCCACTGCTGGTGGGGTTGCAAATTGGTACAACCACTCTGGAAATCAGTTTGGCGGTTCCTCAGAAAACTGGGCTTGTCACTTCCGGAAGATCCAGCTATACCACTCCTGGACATATACCCAGAGGATTCCCCAGCATGTAATAAGGATACATGCTCCACTATGTTCATAGCAGCCCTATTTATAATAGCCAGAAGCTGGAAAGAACCCAGGTATCCCTCAACGGAAGAATGGATGCAAAAAATGTGGTATATTTACACAATGGAGTACTATTCAGCCATTAGAAACAATGAATTCATAAAATTATTAGACAAATGAATGGAACTGGAAAACATCATACTAAGTGAGGTAGCCCAGTCTCAATAGATCAATCATGGTATGCACTCACTAATAAGTGGATATTAGCCTAGAAAATTGGAATACCCAAAATATAATCCAGACATCAAATGATTTACAAGAAGAACAGAGGAGTGGCCCCTGGTTCTGGAAAGACTCAGTGTAGCAGTATAGGGCAAAACCAGAACAGGGAACTGGGAAGGGGTGGATGGGAGAAAAGGAGGGAGGGAAGAGGGCTTATGGGACTTTCGGGGAGTGGGGAGCCAGAAAATGGGAAATCATTTGAAATGTAAATAAAAAATATATCAAATAAAAAAAACTGTTTACAGATAAGAAAAATGAGGACTACAGGCTTTCCATTTCTTGTTCAGAATCACAGTTATCACAGCAGTTATTTGAGGGTGGCAGGACCTCTTTAGGCTCACTTAGGTGTAGTCACACCCACTTGGGTGTGGTCACACTCACTTGTGTGTGACCTACAATCCAGAGGCCCCATCCACTCCTAGTCACTAAAGGTTAACCGGGAACAGTGGCTTCAAATTTGTTGTCTCACACCAAAGAAAATGAATGACACCGATTTTCATGGGACTACACAAAGCAGAACAGACTTCACAAAGAATTCTTTTAGAAAAGCAATAGTGTCAAGTTTGGTGTGGGCACATGGGATGGATCCCAAGTTGTGCTGATCACTGGGTGGCCTTTCTTTCAGTCTCTGCTCCATTTTTGTTCCTGCATTTCCCGGCATATCCTTTTGGGTCTGGGTTACCTCAGTCAGGATGATATTTTCAAGTTCCATCCATTTGCCTGAAAAATTTATGATGTCCTCATTTTTTAAGATTTTTTTTTTACAATCTATATTTTATCCCCTCCTCCACCTCCACCCTCCGATTGTTCCATATCCTATACCTCCTGTCCACTCCCCTGTCTCACCACCCCTGGTGGGTGCATGTCCCCACCCCCACCCCACCTGACTTCTAAACTCCCTGGGGCCTCTAGTCCTTGAGAGTTAGGTGCATCATCTCTGAATGAATACAGACCTGGTAATCCTCTGTGGACAGTGTTGGGGACCTCATATCAGTTGGTGTATGCTGCCTGTTTAGTGGTCTAGTGTTAGAGATCTGGGGGGGGGGAGGGTCCAGATTAAGTAAGACTGCTGGTCCTCCTACAGGGTCGCCCTTCTCCTTAAGCTTTTTCAGTCTTTCCAGCAAGTTTTTCTTTTATTTGATGTTAGATAATAATAGGCAGAAATGTTAACACATCGATCCTTTATACATAGATATTCCTAAAAATGGAATCTTGAGACTTTATTTCTTGGCTCTGAAAGTCAAACAAAGCTAATTAACATCAGTTTCAATGAATAACTGTTCAACCTTTCAAAAAAGCCTATTTCTGGTTCCCTAAACTTCAGAGCTGATTTCTCTATTTTTTTCTTTCTTCCCAATTAAAAAATGTAATATTTATTACTATGGCACTGTGCTAATGCACTTCTCAAAGAAAGAAAGAAGAAATAAAGAAAAGGACCTGCTGCTGTGTAAAATTGCAGCAAGAAATCAACAGGGAAGGGATTAGAACAATTAAAATCTTAGATACACAAAGGAAGGAAATGAAGTCTGATTAATGAAATTTGTAGCCTATATTTATAGAAAGGAGAGCAATATTGTGCTTCAAACACTATTCATACCACACTGAACTCATTATCTTCTCTTGCTCCTCATGATATTAGAAATTCCTCCCTCTAATATAAAATTGAACAGGCATATGTATGTTTTTATAATTTTCTTAGGAGTAGAATTATACTGTCTTGATGTCATTGGGAGAGAAATATGTGTTTATTCTGTCTCAAGTGTAGGGAAGTGATCTATAAAAGTTAATTTCCTCATAAATGAGACTCTTGGTTTTCAGAATAAATAAATAGTAAAGAAAATAAATAAAGGAAGGAAGGAATAAAGAAAGAAAGAAAAGAAAGAAAGAAAGAAGGAAAGAAAGAAAGAAAAATAAAGAAAGAAAGAAAGAAAGAAAGAAAGAAAGAAAGAAAGAAAGAAAGAAAGAAAGAAAGAAAGAAAGAAAAAAGAAAGAAAGAATTGATGTAGTTTGGGGAGTCTGGTTATTACTTTTTCCAAACCTTGTATTTTATTTGTCAATATGCATTCTCAGTCCCTCAAGGAAGTGAATGAAGAGAGACTGAGTCCTTTGATAAGCTAAGTGAATTTGAAAAGTGTCAATTATGGACAGAAAAATGAAGAAAGTAACCATGGCCCTAGGGGCATCCTTATCAAAGGGCTGGCCTGCAGTATTGAGTCCGCATATCTGACCAAGGACTCCCCTTCTGAGATAACCCCCTAATTATTCCCTACTTCCTCAAGCCATAGATATTCAGTAGACCAGAAAAAGTCTTCAGAAATGTAGTCTGTTTGCTACATTGTATAGAGAGTCTTTGGTGAATGACTTTATGCATCTTGTATGGAATGTTAGGGTGATGTGGTTTCTGCTTATTACTGTGTATAGCTCTTATATGGAGATTGTCTTTTCCCACAAAATAAGACCTTCTAGTTCAGTGATTTTCAATTCACTCTGAGCTATTGATTAGCCCATAAAACATGCCAGGCATGCAAGACACTTACTCTCATGTCCTGACACCAATTCCACATCTCATAAGCAAACAAAAGTCCATTTGGTTCAGTAGGTTGTCACAGGCAGATGAGTACTAAACTATAAAGCTGAATTTAAAATCCAGGTGTGTTTCTCATGAACCTTTGCTGAGATCACAAGCTGGCGGCTTGCTGAATGTTGGAGCAGCAGTCTAGCTGGTCCCGGTTAGTGTGATCTGCTTTTAAGTGGTCAGATATCCTATTTGGAGCATATCCCCCAGATATCTCCATTGAGTTTAAGGTGAGGAGAGGCATGCTTCCTTCTGGCTGGCTCATTGGCCTTGAGTTTTCCATGGGTGTAATTGTGACTCCAGGTGTCCAGGCAGCAGCATCATTTTCTCCACGGGGCAGCCATGAAGGATGGTATTCCAGGTCAGAGTTATATAATGCCATCACAAATATCTGTCATTTCAGCTGCCTAGGATTACCTGTCTGAAAAAAGTTTTTGTAAAGTCTATATCCTTTATCAAATTATAGAAGCCTAGAATCACAAACAGACTGCAAGACTTAACTAACTTTTTAAATAATTAATGTCATTTTCAGCAAGTCCTATTTTGAAACATATATTTAGTATTCTCATCCAACAAATCTCATTGTACTCTATTAAGTGTCGGTTGTTGGGCTTATCACTAAATGAATAAACATGGATAGTATCTGGCCTTTTAATTGAGAAAGTTTACATTTTAGTGGTTAAGACAGAAATATAAGCATATAAATTATGATACAAAATTCTTAACTGGGTGATAATAGCCATACTAGATACCACATGCTAACAAATAAACACACCTGTATCAGGTAAACATTTTTTGTTTTGTGACTTGTTGGCCAGGTTCCATAGATCATCAAACATTGCTGGTTATTGGTATTTCTCTCAGTTATCCTCCAGAACTTGACAGTTAAGATTCTATTGCTGAAAATACTGTATACTTGACTCATAAAACTCAAGTTTTATAGTAGAAAAATAAGCTAGTACTGACATCGAAGTTTCATTATTGTTGGCTAGTCTGCATACTCCCAGAGAAAAACAATCACCAGTCCTACCCATCTGTGAATCTTGGGTGGCAGCAATAATGATTGTCTTGGCAAGATGTGCCCACTTGCACAATGATGGCAAGATGCAACAGGACTAACCAAAACACTTTCAAATTGGATTTAAGTCCTGCTGTGTGAGACAGAACCAAGACTTGGGGCCAAGAACTTGTGTCTAGACAGTTCACAGGAAAGATGGACTCCTGTTATCCTGCTAAATAGATGTAGTATCAAGTGATTTGTAATGACTTTCTGCTATACCCACAGACAGAATTGTACATTTCTTATTTTAATCCTCATCAAAGAAGCGTCTTGCAGTAAATAGCAGTTAACAGAAAGATCCACAATTAGCCAATGTGCAGAGAATAAGAAAGAGAATGGAGAGTACTGAACTTTAAGAGGGACGCCTGTCTCGCAGCCCTGCCCCAAAGCTAAGGGATCCTTAAGTTAATAGATGACTACAAGAATATTGTTTTCAGATACAACTGGGAAGCTGCACACATAACACATAAATTCACAGCTTCTTTGGACAGAAGACACAATACCTGTGCAAGATCAAGCCAGATGAAATCCCAATACTGGGAGGAAGGTGGGCACAAGACCCACCCACAGCTGAGTGCTATGGCCAGCTTGTGGCTGCTGGGAGACAGAGTATCCAGTTTAGGAGAATGACAAAGCTTCATTGCAGGCCCCATACCAAACAGTATATGAGTATCACAAATTAGACTCATGGGTAAACAAAAGAGAGAATAGAAGCTGAGTAGGCAGGGGTGAGGATGTGGGTTTGAGAGGAGTCAGGGGAGGGGAAGTGGGTGTGTTCAAATTACTTTGTGTTGAATTATCAAAGAATGAAGCAACAAAAGAAAAAATGCCTTAATTTTCTTCTTCTTTTTCTTTTTTTAGTATGGAATAGAGTTTATTTAGGGCTTGAGAAGGGGAGTTGAGGGGGAAGTAGAGATAGAGAAAGGGAGAGAGGGGAGAGAAGAGAAGAGAAGAGAGGAGAAGGGAGGAGAGAGGAGGAGAGGGGAGGAGAGGGAAAGAGAGAGGGAAGAGAAGGAGAGGAAGAGGGAGAGGAGTAGGGAGAGGAGAGGAGAGGAGAGGAGAGGAGAGGAGAGGAGAGGAGAGGAGAGGAGAGAGAGGAGAGGAGGTTAGGTAGCCATGAACACTGAGAGAGCAGGGAGGGGAATGGGAAGAAAAGGGAGAGAGAGGGTGAGAGAGTGAATTAATTTTCTATTAGTAGTGTGGAAGGTCTACTTTCTTGTGTCTTACTATAACCACAAGTAAGACAGTATTTAAGAACATTGTGCCCCAATTCATCTTTCTTTCCTCTCTAAAGCTATGCCCGCACAGGGTCCAAGCTTGATTTAAGAATTAGGAAGCTCTGTAGTTTTATTAGAAGCAGGACTATAGCTGGATGGAGATGTTGGGTGGAGACAATGATGCAATTTGCAGCTTGTTTCTTAAAGATGATTGCATCTGAGTGGAGGATGAGTTGTCCACCCATAGGAAATACAGAACAAGGGCACAAACAAAGGTGCAGTATGTGGGCTGCTGGTCTGTGTAGACACTCCTATTAAGTTCTGTATTTATGGATCAGCTAATTACCTGGAGAATTTGATTTTGCAAAATGTTTTTTATATTATTGTCCTTTTTATTTTCACAGATCCAGTCTGACTGGAAATGCTAGAGGAGTTAAAAACACAGGGCCAAGGACACCTTTAGAAAGGAAATTTTTTTTTCTGCATGACTTGTAGAAAGGTGGAATGCCATTAGGGCCTTGAAACATTAGGGTGAGTGTTCCAGTTGAAGAGAGAAATTCCAGGCAGCAGGATCAGAATGAAATGATGAAAGGCCCTCAGCCTTAAGGACTAGTGGGGAATCCACCATGTTGAAGACGGTGGTTGTGGACATGTCAAGAGGGCATTGCCTGGTAGATGAGCAACGGTCATATCTTGAAGGCCTCTGATGGCAGGAAACAAAACCTGTTTTATATTTTCTTATGAAGAAAAATTAATTTATTCAATAACTAGAAACTATAAATAAAAAATAAAAAACCTGAAAAATATCACTTAGTTCCTGTCTTTAAAAGATACACATTTTAGATTTCCTTTTATTTGAGATTATCATTTGAGGATGGAATTGGGTCATATATAATTCTGTAAAATTACTGCATTTTGTGTCAAAGACAGGTTGATAGTATTGTTTTTAATGGCTAGAGACTGTTCTATTATTATAAATTTGGTTTTGTTTTACTTACCTAATATTATTGCTATTATTATTTTTTTTATATAAAATCTCAAGTAGATTTTCTTTCTGTTCTTTTAGTTCCACACCCTTGACCTTATTTGCCTTTTGAGTTGTTGCAGCTTTAGACTTACGATTTTATACCTGCTAACTCACCAAGTATTGGACTGACCTGTTAGAAATTTCTGGAATAGTCTGGAGAGAAGTAAATAGTTGTGTAATACTTATTTTCAGCATGATACCCTACAGTGAAGTACCAGATAAGAAGTGATTAAAGTACAGACCAAAGAGTCTCCGAGTGAAAAGCACGGGTCACTGGTTTATTGCTTTTCATATAAAAGTGGGAATAAAATGGAAAGAAAGTCAGGGATAAAAGTATAAATGAATTTGACTTGCTGACCCTTGAGAAATTTGGGATTTGAGCACTGAATCTTAAACATCTTCAGAGAATCCCTGAGTTAAAATTTAAGGGATAAAATTGGGATATGGGAGAATAAAACCCCAGGCTTCCCCATACTTCTTTGCAGCAATAGGTAGCTCATTTGAAAGGTTTCAAAGCATTTATGGGACAATGTTGCAGAAAATCAGGTGTGTGTTAGTAGCTAGAAATTACTTATTTCTGAGAAAGGAGGATCCAGGAGAATGATAATGCTGCGATAGCATTTCTTAAACACATTTCTGAGATGTTGTCCTTGATGTTGGAGAAGCAACAAGATGTGATAGAAGACATATTCAGTTAGCAGCCAGACATCTGGGTTGATCTTCCTCCCTTTGCATTCTGTGTAATCTTGTACAAGTCACCTGACCTGCTTGAATCTCAGGATTTTTATGTATGAAACAGAGATAGTGTTAGTCCTGGCTTGATCTTCTTTACACATGTATGAGAATCAAATCTCATAATGGTATGACGGATTTAAGACACTTTGGGAAAGATATATATCTGGAGATGAGATAGAAACAAAAACCTGTCATTTTCTTGAGTTCAGCCAAATGACTTGAGTTTCTTCTTTCCAGGATAAAACATTTCAAACAATAGAATTGTCATTTATGGACTTGCTGCTCACATAGTAAACCCATAGCCATGTGTTTACAAATTACGTTTAGAGTTGTTGTGATAGCTATGCTTTACTGTCAGCTTGACTCAGCGTAGAATCACCATGGAAACAACTCTGAATGCTGTCATGAGGATGTTTCAGGAAAGGTTAAGATGAAAGACATAATCTGAATGTGAGCCCCATTCTTTGTACTGGTTTCCTGGACTGAATAAAAAAGATAAAGTGGCCAGACTTAGTGGGATAGGCCTTTAATCCCAGCATTCTGTAGGCAGAGGCAGATGGATTTCTATGAGGACAAGGCCAGCCTGGTCTATAAGGAGAGTTCTAGGACATCCAGGGCTATTACCCAGGGAAACCCTGTCTCAAAAAACAAAAACAAACAAAAAAAAAAACCCCAAAAAACAAAACAGAACAAAAATAAGATAAAGTGAGGTGAACATCAGAATTCATCTCTACCTGGTTCCTTATTGCAGATGCAATGTAGTCAGCTACATCCCTTCCCTGTTTCTACATCCTTCTGATCATGATGGACTGACCGCACCTTCCAACTGTGAGCCAAAATAGACCCTTCCCTTGTTTAAGTTGCCTTTTTCAGGTTTTTTTTTTTTTACAGCAATGAGAAAGTGATTAATAAGATAATAAGATTTTTTCCAAGAAATGGGGACATTGCCATGGCAAGCCCGACAAGTCTGACCACACGAGCCACATGGTTTATGGAGGAAGTGGAAGCTTGGAGATGGATGGTAGAAAAGCTCTGGGATGCTGTAATAGGTTCTGTAATGGACGCTGTAATGGGCGATCCTGGTAGGCATCTGGAGAACAAGACTCTTGGAAGAAACCATAACGGTACATTCCCAAGTCATGAAGCTTCATTGGTTGAATAAAGACATTATTAGGAACCAGCTTAGAGGCCATTGGTGTTGTACATGTCGAAAAATCTGCTGCATTCTGCCCAAGTTTGAGTGAGGCCAAATTAATAAATAATGGCTGAGTTTGTTTGGCAAAGCAAATTTCAAGAAAGTGTAGCATTCGGGCTGTGGTGTGGTTTCTCATCACAGCCTTTATCCAGGTTCACAGCAAGAGAGGGCAGAAAACAGAACAGAATAACTGGGGAAAATGCACAGTTTGGTGAGATATGGAGTGTGAGAGAGCTGTGGACAAGAGAATACATAAAAAGCAGCAGTAACTGTTAACAGCAGGGCTATAGAGGTGGCTCAGTGGTTAAGAGCACTTGTTGCTCTTGCAGAGGACCTTGGTTCAATTCCCAGCACCCACATAGTGGCTCATGACTCTAATTCCAGTTCTGCATGCGCGCGTGCGCGCACACACACACACACACACACACACGCACACGCACACACGCATGCATGCAGACTAAGTACTCATATAGATAAAACAATAAAAAACTTTTTTAAAAAAATAGAGATTTTAACATTTAAGATCATTAAAAAGAAACATTGCACTCTGTACTGAGATATTAGAAAAGAACCCTGAAGGCAAAATCCTATCCACTGAAGACTCTGGTTTACAAAACTGCAAATATATTTGAAAAGAGAGAGCCTGAAATGATGAAGCCACAGAAGAGGCTCCCTATATGAAAGCATTTTCCTAGAATCAACTCTAAAGTCACATAGAGGCATTTGTAGTTGCAGTCGGAGGCCAGGCCACTCCTGGAGCTGATAGCAGCACTCAGCAGGGTTGATGGATGGTACTGGTTTTGTGGGTATGAAAGATGCAAGAGTAAGAGCACCACTGAAGCTTCTGCCAAGCTTGCCGAGAGCTACCGAGGTCAGGCAATGTGTGATGCGGTTGGATTTCTTGAAGGAAGTGTTTAGGAGACAACAGCATGACGGTGTGCCGCTAAAGCCTCGGAAACCTCAGGCATTCAAGGACTAGGGTATATCTGCTGAGGAAAGCTGTAGGCATGGAGGAGAGCTTGCCTAAGATAGACACTGTGCGTGCTGAGAGCAGCAGAGCGGCGGGGTACTGCTGTCCAAGGCTCTTGGAACTCAGATGATTCCATCACAGGTCCCAAACGCTGGAAATGAACATGTAGCTGCTTGATTCGATGTTTTCCCTGCTGAGCTTTAGTCGTGCTTTGATCTGGTATTTCCTTGCTCTCCCTGCATTCCTCCCCTTCAGAATGGCCAGGTATAGATTATTTGATACCAATCTATAGTAGAAATATGTAACTTTAAAAAAAAAAAAGGCTGTCAGTTAAGAGATTGCATTCGGTTTCAGAAGTGATTTGATCGTGAATAGAACGGGAGTTGTTAAAGATTATAGGGAGTTTTGGAGATGAACTAAATACATTTTATATTAGGAGATGAAAATGAGTCTTTACAGATCAGGAGTAGAATGTTACAATTTAAGGCAATGTAAATGGATATCTAATAACAAGGAATGGAGTTGTTATAATTACATGTTTTAGTAAATGGAAATATTTGAAAGTGGCCATTGATATTCTTGTTTGTGAACTGAGGTTGTGTGTGTGCAGAAGTACAAACTAGGTTCTAGGATTTCTTAAATAGCTCCATGTTGTGTAATTTTAAGGAAGAATCTGAATACCTCGTGTGACTCCTTTCCACCTGCTGCAATCCAGTTTATTTCTCCTCACCCAGCAAGTCTCCAGACCAGCTGGTAACTTCCCGAAGTGTTTCCACTTACAGGTACTCGTGAGCCTTTATTTTGATCACATGATATATTTAAAATAAAATGTAAGTGTTTGTTATGACTCTAATATGAAGTATTCCTTAAAATAGATGCATTAAAAGCTTGGTTTTCATTCAGCTGACTGAGCAATTGCTAGACATATTTGGGTCACGAGGGGTCTGTCATGTCAGTGGATTCATAATAATGTGGCATTATGGGTACAGGGTGGAAGGTAAGGAGAGGCCTAGTGGAATAAATGTGTGTATGCAGGTCTGCTCTAAATAGGTATGTCCAACCTCTTCTCCCCCCTTTCTCTGTGTCTATGTCTCTTTTTTTCTGAGTCTTTTTTATGTCTGTGCCTCTCTCTGTATGTTTCTCTCTGTCTCTGTATCTCTTTCTCTTTCTGTCTCTCTCTGACTCTGTCTCTATCTCTCTGTCTCTGCTGCTCTCTCACTAGTTTTGTTCTCTCTCTCTTTCTCCTATTCCTTTCTCCCTCTCATTCTCTTTATCAGATGTCAGAAGTTAAGCACCCGATTCCCTGACCGACTGTTGACATAATTTCCCATCTTGCCATGGACCCACAGAGATGGAGAAAGTGGTTCATGGATTGAAGGGTCTGAAATGGTAACCCCAAGTAAATCATTGGTCCTGTAAGTTGTCTCTTAGGTATTTGTCATGCTGATGAAAGGTCTGACTAATACAGTGCTATAAAATGCAAATAATAATTTACATTAACCAGTGCCTGCCAGTGGCTTGGTCATCGAGGGGTATACATTAAAGTCTGAAATCACATGCCCACTTAGGTACACCCTTTGATAACTCGGTTTTTTAAAAGCACTTTCTTTAACTGTGGGAAATTACACTTAGAATTCTAGAAGTAGTTTCACTTTATGGCGTGTGGACTGATTTGCTCTTTCTTTTGTCCCCTGGGACCTGTACTGTAGATGGCATGCGGATGTGATAGACAGAATATAAAAGCCTTGATTCTGCTATTGAGAACTTACCATGGTACCTTACACCCTTGGAAGACTTAATGTCCTTCCACAATGTGAGTGATTTCTCCTTATTCATTGTCAAAATCTGTTCAGGATAAAAAGCTTCAAGGTATAACAAGGAACACTTGATCTTGAATTTAGGCATTTGGTTCCCCAATTAAAGTGTGGGATGTGTCCCAGACCACACCTAAAAAGTCAAACTTATCCAGTTTCTAAGAATCAAAAGATGATGCTTGACTTAGGGAAAATACATTTGGAGGTGTGGTATATTAGCTTCTATAGAAGGCCTAACCTTTAATATTTGGAGCTACCTATATAGGATACTTTACAAACCACCATATTTCTGTGTTGGAGCAATAGTCCAATGGCTAAGAGCACATACTGCTGTTCCAGAGGACCAGCAATTGGTTGGTGGGATAATGGGGTGGAGGGGATGATAAAAACCCGAGGCTCACTAGGACAGAGCTGTCTGCCAGCATGACTCCCTACTCCTGCTCCTTCACATACCTTCCTTGTCTCACCATGTCCCCAAGTTTGGCTGCTCCTTACCCAAAGTTGGAATAGTCCAGACTAGCCACTTCATGTGGCTTCATGAAGAGATTTAACTTGCTGTGGGTCTCAGTAATCATTAAACTGGTTATTTGAAGTATTTGGGAAGCACAGTCAATCTAAAGTAAAGTCATGGAAAAATTCGAATTGAAAAGAAATGATGAGAGATGTTAATGTCATACAATACACCACCTTCTAGAAATGTTTCTTTGTGCAATTTCTTCATACCTTCACAATAACCATTAGCGGCTTTGCCTACTTGTGACATATACCTCATATATTTTACTAGAAAAGGTCAGGTATCCTTGTCAATGCCCAGGAACAATAGATAGCCACAATGATTATCCTCCCAGCAGGCCCTGGTGTCTTCAGGGAAGGAAGCTCTTTGTCCTGTAGCTGTTCTTCCATCTACCAGGCATGTTTTGTCACTAGCATCTGAGTTCCATTTGCAACTTTCCTTAGCAGATTGCTCTTGGCTTGCTTGAAGTGCATTCTGATTTATTTTACTTGGTAGAATTATTGACAGAGTTTAATGCAAGTTTGAACTGGAGTTAATTGTAGCATAGATCCATTTGTCTTAAATTATAGATAAAAATAAAGCAAGAAGTAATAATTCCAATGCTTCCTTAAAACAGTAACTGTTTCCTGCCTATGCATTCCCTACCCTATATCTGTGTGTATGTTTGTCTTCAATAATTATTGTCCTCCTGTTTGTGCTACTTTGTGACAAACTTAATCTTTAAAGGGCTGGGCACAGCCAGAATTTCTTGTGTGAACATTTTAATGAATGAATAATAGCATAGGTCCATGAATTTCAAAGATTTTTGTCCATGTCTACACTAAGAATTCATTTTATGTTATAATGTGTATGTGCATATTTAAAAAGTAAAGATTTCATGGCTAACTCTTCCTCTCACAAGGGGTGATACTTCTATCTAGGCCCTAAAATACTGCTTTATTAAACTTTCATTAATATCCATTTCATTCAAAATGGGCTTTGACTAAGGGAAGTGTTTTCCTGTGAACTACAGTATGTGTTTTAATTTGTGTTGTTCTAGGGACTTGAATGCATTACCTCCTACATGATAGGCAAATGTCCTACCATTGGTCTACATCTATGCCCATGATCTATGATCTAAAAAGCACTGTTTTAGCTTTTGCTATAGAACAGTTCATCACTCCCCTTCTGCCAGGCACTTGTGCTATTCCAGAAGTTGTTTTCTCTTTCTGAAATCCACTTTCTGATACTCCCCTCTTATATGTTTTTTTCTTGGATCACAGAACATGTTATTAATATTAACATATTAATATTAATGTCTTGTATATTTATAGTTTGCTTTGTTGAATTAATTAAAAACAGAGTTATTGAATCCAAGATTTAAAAGTATAATCTTTAACATTTGCACTTAGAATGCTTTCCTCTGTGGGAGTTTGGTTGGCCACATATCGACTGCCAGGCAATTGGAACAGGTAGGGGGGAGACAGCTGGAGTGCACTGCGTAGGGAAGCCTTTGTTCACCACTAAACGCTTAACTAAGAACCGGGAATGACAGAATTATGGTTAAAGGAGCAGTCAGAAACCCTGCAGTTCAGTCTCAGCTTTGACATGACTAAGTTTCTGGTCCTTACTTAGCTCTGCGAACGGCAAGGGGTAGGTGCCTCTCTTGGTTGCTGTAAGGAGTCAATCACATAACAGGCCACTGCAAATGGTAGTTATTATTTCATTATTACTGCCTCTGATCCCATGGGCTAATTGTGTGCACAGCTTTCCTAAGGAAAAGTCTCCTCCTTATTTATTTGAGGGATCGGTGAGAAAATCTGATACATTCTAGCTGATGGATAAAATCCCTTGTAGTTAGATGGAGAGGGACTAAACTCAGATACCAGAGGCAGTAGTGTCTGCTGCTTGCCCCGGCAGCCCTTTGTTTATCTCACTGGGTTCCTGATTAAGAGTTGACAGAAGGATGAAGTCGAACAAACAGCAGAAGAGAAAACAAATGAAAGCTATGAAGTCCTCTGGGTAACACTGACCTTTCTAGTTTGTGACCTGTGATTTTTTTCCTCTTCCCCATTATTTTGCTTTGTCCTCAAAATCATTATATCCTGGAATATGTAGTTTCTTCACCTGATGGTATAGCTTTATTATTAGAACTCTAATAAATGTAGCTCATGTTGAGACTCAGGGTGATTTAAAAATTCTTCCACTGCCTGGAGTGATTTTCAGTTGTAAGTTTGATATCTACAGGTAATTGAAGAATAGATTTCCCTCCCTCTTTTGAAGTCTATTTGGGATTAAAATTAAGTCTATCATGGAAGTCTATTTGGGATTAAAAATTAATTTTAAGATTTCACTTGGCCCCCAATGGCCCCACTTTCCCAGGTGTCAAATAGTTTGTGATATAAACAAAGAGAAAAATCACTACAAATAAGTTTCTATTTTTCCCATCTTAAGGGTTCTATTTACTATTTTTGAGTGACTTCACTTTGCTTATGGCAGCTAAGATATTTTTACAGACATACACTTAAAACCCCAGAAAGTTCCTATTCGTTGTATCATTCTGATATAATGGCACAATACAAGAATCCCTTCTGAAGAGTGGGTGCCTACCATAGGGCCTAATGGGGGAGGTATCTAACTTTCATTCTTCAGCTGAGAGAAGAAAAGAAGAAAAGAAATATTGCTATGACAAGAACTATATTTTATTTTTACTTCTTTCATGATCTTTACTCTTTGTTGGCAGGACCTAGGTAATGTTGGGATTCCTTTTAGATGCCCCATAGCATAGAGCCTTAAAGCCATGATTTAACTTGGTTCCTTTAAGATACAGAAATGCTAGAGAATTTTTGGTAGTGACAGTTACTCAAAGAGGATCCCTGAACTGTTCTCTATCATACTAAAAAGTCACTAGACAGAGAAACAAATAAAAACTTGGGACATTCATGTGGCTCATTATTTGATATGCTGACATGAATAGTGCTACAAAACATAGTTCCGAGTAAAAACTTAAATTGGCAGAACTACTGATTGTGTCATTATTTTTGAGTGACTACAACACATGCAATTTTACAGTTGTACTATTACAAATAATAATTTTCTTGGTTTAAGATGTATACAATGTAAAAGTCCTTTTTAAATATGTATTTTTAAACTCTTATTTCTTTGGGAAAAGAGGGTAGTAATAGACAGTTAATTGCTGAATAGTACTCCATTGTGTATATATACCACATTTTCTGTATCCATTCCTCCATTGAGGGATATCTGGGTTCTTTCCAGCTTCTGGCTATTATAAATAAGGCTGCTATGAACATAGTGGAGCATGTGTCCTTATTGCATGCTGGGGAATCCTCTGGGTATATGCCTAGGAGAGGTATAGCAGGGTCCTCCAGAAGTGTCATGTCCAGTTTTCTTAGGAACCGCCAGACTCATTTCCATAGTGGTTGTACCATCTTACAATCTCACCAGCAGTGAAGGAGTGTTCCTCTTTCTCTACATCTTCACCAACACCTGCTGTCTCCTAAGTTTTTAACCTTAGCCATTCTGACTGGTGTGAGGTGAAATCTCAGGCTTGTTTTGATTTGCATTTCCCTAATGGCTAATGAAGTTGAGACTTTCTTAAGGTGCTTCTCGGCCATCCGAATTTCTTTAGGTGAAAATTCTTTATCACACAATAAATTCATGAATGTTTTAGGGAAATGGATGGAACTGGAAAATATCATCCTAAGCGAGGTAACACACAATGGAGTACTATTCAGCCATTAGAAACAATGAATTCATGAAATTCTTAGGCAAATGGATGGAGCTAGAGAATATCATACTAAGTGAGGTAACCCAGACTCAAAAGGTGAATCATGGTATGCACTCACTAATAAGTGGATATTAACCTAGAAAACTGGAATACCCAAAACATAATCCACACATCAAATGAGGTACAAGAAGAAAGGAGGAGTGGCCCCTGGTTCTGGAAAGACTCAGTGAAACAGCATTCGGCAAAACCAGAAAGGGGAAGTGGGAAGGGGTGGGTGGGAGGACAGGGGAAGAGAAGGGGGCTTACGGGACTTTCGGGGAGTGGAGGGGGGCTAGAAAAGGGAAATCATTTGAAATGTAAATAAATTATATCGAATAAAAAAAAAGAATACACATGGAATGCAATCATTGATAAGTGGATATTAATTAGCCCTGAAGCTCTGAATACTGAAGATACAATTAGCATATCAAATGATTCCCATGAAGAAGGAAGAAGAGGGCCCTAATCCTGGAAAGGCTTGATCCAGCTTTATAGGGGAGTACCAGGACAGAGAAAAGGGAGGGGGAAAGATAGGGAGAAAGGATGGAGAGAAGAGGACTTATGGGTCATATGGGGAGGGGGGAACTGGGAAAGGGGAAAGCTTTTGGATTGTAAATAAAGAATATAGAATATACATATAAATAGACAGTTAAAGTGTGGATACTTCAATTTTATTAATTTTATTAATGTTTTAGGAAAACGGGAACTATTGTTCCCAAGCAGACACTCAAAGGAAAACTGAAGTAGTCATGGTACCCGAGGTCTTTAGTGAGCTCCTTACTACTGTTAGTACCATCTTTCCCAGTTTATAAAGGCTTACAAATCTAGGAATGAATCTTTAAATGTTTCTTCCTTTTTAATTTTCCATCATTCATTTTTTTTTTTTTAATTTTTGACACAGAGTCTAGCAAGACAATCCAGGCTTGCCTCAAAATCACAAAACCCTTGCCTCAGGAGGGATGTGGTCATACATACCCATACCACATGTGGTATGTGAACATGACATGCCACAACCAGCCTAGCTTCTTACAGCCTTTCATGTAGGTGTGTTCTTTCTTACAACCTGATACCTCAGATCTGGACTTTTTCTTATATTTTTCTTATTACTACTTCAAACATAAATTTGCTTCCTGGACTATTCAGGCTTCCTACCAGAAAAAGATGACACTCAGAAAGTCAAATCAAGGAGGTTTAATAAAGATATTTCTTTTAAGAAAAAAATATACAATATATTATTGTGAACTATAATATCATGCAGCTGACCTTAAGAATTCATTACTCCTATTTCAGAAAGGTTTTGTGCTTTCTGACCAGCATCTCCCAGTTCTTTCCCTTTCCTCTCCTACCCTCTGATGACCAGCACTGTACGCTATGGTCCAGTGAGTTTGGAAATTTACATTCTCTGTGTCAGTGAGGTCTCTCCCTCTGCCCCCTCTTCTGCTTCTTCCCTACTCTCTTCCTCCTATTAATTAATCCATGTTGACTCTTTGACAGATGACTACATCCTGTGCCGATAATACAGGGTGTACAAGGATGAAAGATGATAGACTTTGTTCTTGGAGAATGTGAGATATATTTGGGCAGACAAGGCACACAAATAAATGAACCAGTGCCATAATTATAACACATGGAGTTAGGTATGCCGTGCCCAACATGGTAAATGTTGTTGGAAAACTATCCCTGAATTTTTCTGCATGTTTGGACCTTGGCAAGATGAGATTTTTAAGGTCAGAAACATTCTTAGCATGGAAAGCCTCGGTAAATGACTAGGAATGTATGTAATATGTTTTTCTCCTTCCTGGCCCCTGGGAAGTGTGAGCTATAGGAATGAGGTCGGCTAAATTTTTACCATTACTGCCAGGAGGTTTGAAGAATCTACAAAGCAGTGAATTTAGTCTAGAGCAGTGGTCCTCAACCTTCCTAATTCTGTGACCCTTTAAAACAGTTTTCCATGTTATGGTGATTCCCCAATCATAAAATTATTTTGCTTCTACATTGTAACTGTAATTTTGCTACTGTTATAAATTGTAATGTAAATATCTGATATGCAGGATTTCAGATATGGGACTCCCAAGGGGGTCACTAGCCACAGGTTGAGAACTGCTGGTCTAGATGTTCTTATGGTTTGGATGTTTCTTGAAGGTCTTCTTGGTAGTGACATATCATGGCTTGCCAGATAAATGTCATCCAGCATCCAATGACCTATAATGTTCCTGGATGTTTTCGCATGAGTTCCTGGTCTTTCAGAATCATGTTTGGAATGACAACTTTGTGCCAGCATATAAACTTAATAGTATTGAGGAGCATAGACCATAATCATTATATGCAAACCGCAGGTGAAATAAAACCTTCAGTAAATTTCACATTTTATGCTTTTCTCTGAAAACAAAAATCAAAATTCTGTAAATTCAAAGGGATAAGAGAGATGTCTATAATTGTGACTGGGTGATAATGACAATACTTATGGCTAGATAATAATGAACCAGGTCTCTATTTTCAAATGAAAACAGAGCAGAGAAACAACCAGACATTGGCTCTAGATAAACATCCAAAGGTTCTACTGAATAGCAATAGCAGTACACAATGCACAATGTCAAGTAAATGTGCAGTCATAGCTGGGAGATAGCAAAGGCACTCCATGATGTGGCTCATTTGTTATTGCTGTTATTAGGAGTAGCTGATGTGTTGGCTGCTCTGCAGTGCTCTTCAGGCAAAATAGTGCTCAACTATTTATTGAGACAATACAACCATGGGTGGAAGTTAGTTGAGGAATTGGGAGAATCAAAATATATAAGCAAATATTTGGTAAAGTTTGGATCTAAGTAAAATAAAAGTAGAAGGAGGATAGAATTATGTAGTCACGCTACTCCATTTTCCTTGCATGCATGCATGCATTGGCACAATGCTGTCCTTGTGACTCAATGAGTACCTGAGAGAGTCAGTAAAGAATTTTGTCTCAGCATGTTGGCTTCTGGGGTACTAGATCATCTTTATCTGCCTGAGTGTATCATTCTTCAAGTCAGAAAGATATGCCTGGGAGAAATCTTACCAAGTGACATAAAGAAGACTATAGAATAATGCACTGTGGTTTCTAAGAGACATGAATTGGGGGAGTTAGAGAAAGGCATCTTCACTCTTATTTTAATGCCATACAGTGAATGAGATTGCATTTTCACCTCTGTACTCTTAGTAACTATAAACAGTAACAAAGACATTTGCATGCATCAGAAGCTAAACAAAAGCTTTATATAGTCCACCTCACCTTCAAATGCAATAGTTGTATAATGTTGTTATAAAATTTAAAGATGAATTTATACACAGGGAAGTAAAGAAATACTTATGGTATATATATGTATCTGTGTATATATATAGAATATCTATTTACTATGTAATATATGTGTATTCTATGTCTTATATATAATATATCAAGTACTTTATATACACACACATGCACACATACACACACACACACACACACACACACACATCAATTAAGAGAAGTAGTGGAGACAGGTACAGTTAAAGAGTTGGCATACAGCCCTTAATGACATGATGGAGAGCAGATGCCACTCAAGTCACAGTTATCCAGTGGCTGTGTAAAATGGCTGTTTCTTTAGGCCATCTCATGACCTATAGAAAATATAGGCCTGCTTTGGCTTTGTCAAGGACAGCAGTGACTGAAACCTTCATTTCACCAGTAGGTTAAAAAGGTCGACCACATTTGCTGTGAAGTCAGTGTTGCAAACCTGCTAATGAGTCTTGAATGTGAGCAGAGTATTGACATGTTTAAGATAAATTGCAATTGTCAGAGATTCCTTTGTGGTTTCCTCTCAGACATGTGCATAGAGCTAAGTTAACGTGGCTTTCTTTTTCTTTCTAGAAATTCTAATATTTAACATATTTTTCTTTTTTGGTTTGAAAGCACAAAGGATGAATTATCTACCACCCGCCTCTTGGCCGATGGAAAAAAAACACCCTTCAAATCTCACAGGAAAATCCTATACCAATATATAGCTAGCATGATCATGCAATTTCCAGGGATAAAGAATGCTGGAATAAAATGGGCTATTTAACACACACACACACACACACACACACACACACACACACACACACACCCTCACTCCCTGTCTATTTAGATACCCAGATAGCTTTCCAAGGAGACAGTTTTCTTTTGCTTTTGAGATCCATCAATCATTGCCATACAAAGGGCATTTCTGGTGTCAGGAGATAGGAGAGTACAAGAGGAATATTTTAAAGAATTCTCCTTTGTGAAATAAAATGGAAGACCGAGAGGCAAGCCTTAGACAGAAACAATTATTTCTCAGGCTCTGCCAGATTTTAATATGTGATGCTTGTGTATATCTGTGGTGTAAAGACGTGTATGTGGGCAAATTCAACCTTGAAAAAGACATCAGCTGACTTAGTGAATGTGGACATGCTTAGTATCAGACCTAATTGTGATGCTCTTCAGAGAAGGGTTGACTAATGGCTTGATAAAGTGCAATATCTTAGTATCTGCAGTGGGAGACACTGCAGAGGAGCAGGAGTTTCTGTGGGATGCTCAGTGTGCATTTTTCAGTCTACTCTATCATCAAAGGTAAAAATGATGCAAGAATTTTAGAGCGAGGAAGTTTTGCAGTTTGAACTCTGAGGTACAAGTAAGCTAGTGTTTAGACAATGGCTTTGTTTTGAAAGGCAAGAGGCTAGAAGGGCCCAAAAAATCATAGCCATTGTTTCTAACTGCAGCCAGAATATTGATCAGATTAAGCAAGATCAGCAGGCTGCACTTGAGTCAGCCTCTACGCTTGTTGGGAGTGTGTCTGCCCTTGGGTATGCCACATAAGGCCCTGGCCCTGGGCTGTTGTCAATCTGATGGATAGCTGGAGCTCAAGTCTTGGGCAAGAGAAGAGTTGGAGATAGAAGAGGGTGAGATGTGGGGCTCTGAAAGGTTTGGTGAGTCATAAGATAAATGCAATACATTTTTCTAGAGAGTCAGTTTTACTAGAGTGACAATTGTTTTTCTTGATTAAAATAACTAACACATATATTGTGAATTGGAAGACAAGATTTGCATGAGCCTTAAGGGAATAATAAACTGGCGACTTGTTGTAAGTAGATTCCAGTTACCTTCCTCACTTCCCCCAGTGAATGGGTGAAGCTCTGTTCTACTTTCATGAGCTTGTACTAGACATTTAGTTTTTTCTTCAGTGCTGGGGATTAGATCCAGGACTTTATGACTATGTTGTATATTCTAAGAAATTAGACAAACTCTTTTGTGAACCTGGAAGGGGTATACTCCTAGGGTTGGGCAGGTAGAGCCCTAGTACTTGTTGGTCAGCCAATATAGCCTATTTTGTAAGTTTCAAGGCAGCAAGAGATTCTGCTTAAAAAGAAAAGTGGATAGCTCCTGGTGAAAGACATTTAAAGTTGTTCATTAACCTTCATACATATGCCTACACATATGACATATACAGATGTATACCTGTACACACATGTATACTTTCATACATATAAACACACAGACAGAGAGAGTGATGTCAGGGTGATAGAGTTAGCAACTTGGTTAGTATGGGGAAGAAAGTACAGAACCTATTTGTCAGTGGGAGAACTGGTAAAAATCAGGGGGCTTAGCTGCAATCCTACCAACATTTACTATATCTTCTCAGTCATGGTGGATAATTTAGGGATGCCCAACCTCCTTCTGTATTTCGGCATTACTGCTTTGATTATCTCATAAGGTTACTGAGAACATCAGCGTAATGTATTAAATGAAGCAGCCTATAAATTCTGAGTGTGTGCTTTGTCTAGTTAACACTGTCTATACTCCACTCAGTGTGACTCCTCACGCAGTTAAATGTGTCACGCTTATATTTCCTAGTGGTTATATAGTTTCTCTCTCTAAAGACAGAATGGGGGGAGTTTTATCATTACAATGTATCTTTATGGCTATGTTGGGAGTTAGAATGATGCAAAGAATATCTTTCTGTCTTTCCCCTATTCTGTGGATGCCAGGATCATCTACCACGAGCTCTAAGTAAGGAAGGGTAGAGTGACATGAATAAGTGTTTGATTTTTACAGGCCTGGGGGTCACTGGGTCCAGCTTTGTATTCATTATTTGCTAACACCATTTTTCTTCAACGCACTGTGGATCTGTGAGGGCCTTTTTTTCCTTCAGGCGGTCAGAAGTATGAATTTATTTTATATTGATCTGCTTACGGTAGCTGGTGTAAAGGAATCTTTCAGCAGACATGCTGCTGGTCACATCTCGTTTTACCTTTTCATAAAAATCGTAGTGCTTTGAGGTGGTAAGAAAGCATGAGTGTTTGCCCTTGAATGGTTCTGAACAAGTCATTTGATATTTTCTGGCTTTGCTCTTAAATCTTGTGTGGTATGGATTATGAAAAAAAGAGACATTAGGGATTCTATCATCAATCTCATTCTTCAGAGCTTTCAAAGGAAATTCTGAAAGGCACCGGATTTTCTGAAGCTATGAGGTTCTAACATTTACATTCATAGAGATGGGTTGAGCAATAACCCGTTCAACAAGAAATCTGAACATCATTTTTTCCTGTTTCTAATAGTATCTCTTGGTCAGACATGTTCAATCTATTCCAGAGTTTGAAATGAAAAGTTTGAATAACCTACAACTCTATAGCCACCTAAAACCATTAGTTGTATGTTTTTTTTAATCCTGTGATTATTTCTTTGAAGATACCAGAAACAATTTTGAAATTGCATATATTGCACAGTATTAATTTTGCTGGATTTTACAATCCTAGTAAGCCTGTATAAAAGACACACAATCCAGATATTTTAGTAATAAGCCACGTGCCTAGGCTGGGCAGATTTTACGTATTCCCCAGCTATAAGGCCCCTTGTTACTTAGTATTTCTCTTCCTGCTCACATGGTTCTGGTCCATGGCAGCTTCCTCCACCTCTGTCCTTTTCCCCTCTCCCCCTCTCTACCTGCAACCCCCTCTTGTGCCTTCAGTCCCATCTTTCCCTTCCACTGCCCAATCACAGGCTCTAACTTTTTATTAACCAGTTAAATGTGGGGAAGATTCACGTGGTATCATCACTTGAGTACATGATGGTCTGCTCCTCAGGGATAACCACCTCTTGAGGAACCAGTATTATTAGCATTAGAAGCCAAGCAGCATCAGACCAATCCCCTACAATTAATATTTTTTATTATTTACTTACTTACTTTTTGATCTTTCTGACATCTTGAAAGATGAAGACAGGTTCAGAAAGTCTGTAAAACAAAATTATGTGTTATTCTTTATATTTAGAACAAATTGGATGAGCAGAACATAGATGCATAAAGCTATGAATGCATCCCATTAGAAGGGTGATGGTTTAGCACTCTCCGTGTGTCATAGGCAACTTAAGATGATCTCAGACACTTGCCAATTAGGTCAATACTTCATTCAGCATATCATATTTTATGGCATCATTACAAGTCAGTCATGAGACCCTATGTTTCTTGATATACACTGTAGAACTACTAGTTCCATGAATGGGTCTTCACAGTAGGATTTGGTGATTGGAATTATTGACCTTGATTGTCAATTTAATATGATTTAGAGTCACCATGGAAACAAGATTCTGGGTATGCCTGTGAGGGAGTTTCAAGAGTAGGTTCACTGAGGTGGAAAGAGACACATTAACTGTGGACCCCACCATTCCACAATCTGGGGTCCAGACTGAGAAGGAAAAAGCAATCTGAGCATACTTCCATTACTATGCTTTGTGAATATGGATAGAACAGGACAACCTATGCAAGCTTTGTTACCATTTTTGTCCCACCATGGTGTCCCATGCTGCGAGCCAAAATAAACCCTTAAGCTGCTTTAGCAGGTATGTTGTCAGAGCAATAAGGAAAGTAACTAGTACAGTGGTTAGGACTCAGCTTACATCTGGGTTTCTCTTTGAAGCTCCTTCTCTATTCATCCTGTGCCAATTGGTGCCTGCAAGTAAAGAGATGACATTAGGATCAAGAAGAGCTGTTGCCATATATGTGGCTATACAGCGCATGTTATTAACAGACAATTGGCAATAACTGGGAGTGCAGGCTGGCTCCCATGACCATGATAAATACACCCTCCACTGTCTAAACTGAGACACTTCCAGGTGGCAAGAGGGGAGCTATTGATTTTTAAAAGATTTCTTTCTATTATTTTTAGATGTATGTTACTGTGTGAACACATGACATTTGCATATGTGGCAGTTGTGAAATATCTCTTAGCTCTGGAGGAACAGGGGAAGATGAGATGCCTACTATGGGTTTTGAAAAACGAGCTTGCATCTTTTGCAAGAGCAGCAGTGATCTTTATTCCTGAGCCATCTCTTCAGTCCCTGACCACCTGTTTAAAAAGAGATATGAATTATTTTTGACCGAAAGGGTAACTTTGTGTTTAGTAATGAGACAGGTAACCAACCGCCCTACCTCGCTGGGCTTACTCGTCCGAAGGCCTGATTTATACACCAACTTTTCAATAATGACTTTTCTGTTGTTACTAATTGAAAGTGATTTTTCTATCACGGTCTTTTGTTTTGAAGTTTTTTTTTTTTTTTTTTTTAGTACTGGGAATTGAATCCAAGGCCTTGTATGTGCTAAGCAAGCCCTCCACCACTAAGTCATATTCATAGATACCTTATCTTTTCTTGGATATTTTGCCCATCAAGCTGCATTTGTTCTGTCTAAGCAACTTCTTTTAGTATTTATATATTCTTGAAGTCATGGAATTCATCTCCCTCAGAAAACAGAGAAGGAAACAGGGTCCTGACTATTAATATTTCTCATAGTAGAGCTCAGATGGAAAACTCCTGGTAATTTGAGGATGGAGAAGGCCGTCCGTGAGACTGTGTAAATGGCCAAATGTAAATGCTTGGCACTTCCCAGTGTTCCAGAATAGAACCTGATTGTTGGTGAGGTGGCTTTTTTGTATACCAGTGGCTGTCAGAGGAGTCAATAGTAGAGAGCTGTGCACCAGGACAAACAACCCAGCAGCCCTCACAGAGCAGTAAATAATTGATCTTTGTTAGTTGGCCTACACAATACACAGAGTCAAGTAGCTGCAGCTGCCAAGGGGCAGGAGAGGTGTTTCTGACCTGTCTCTTTACTCCATGTTGTCTTGGTCCCTGGGGAGAAAAGAATCAATAATGGGATGAGAAAGTGACTAAGTGCACTGTAGCTTTCATTTTGGAGAGAGCAAGTCAGGAATTAGTTTGTTAGCTCTTGAAGATGTGTTCTTATTTAAAAAGTACAAGCTCTAACATGCTGATGAGGTAGGCATGTCGAAAATATGACATGACTTTGAAATGGCCTTTGAAATTGATGTCTTCTTATATTTAAGATGGCTCCAAACATGGGCCTATTAAGGAAACACTATTGCTAGCGAATATGTTGCAGACAGTTCTGCTAAACTTGGCAGAATTATTACCATTATTATTATTATTATTATTATTATTATATTCAATGACATGCTAGTTAATTTCAGTAAAAATTTGGTTTTGTTCAGATGACAAAGTTGTTTATCCTATCCGTGGTTGTCTTAAAGGTTGTAGCAAGTAGGTACATTCTCTATCAATACCAAAATACCATGTGATAGTTAATTAATTTAGTTTGGACCTAAAAAGAAGGCCTGCCCATCAAGGAAGCTGTGGCCCAAATGCAGAACACTTCAGTGAAGGTTTGTTTATCCATTTATATGCATACATCATTTATTTTACCAACCCACAATCTGATTATTTTGATGCATAAATTTCTTTTATGTCTTTTTTATGAATTTTAAACATCATGCTCCCCAATCCCACACATCTCCCCATTCCTTCACATCGGCCCTCTGCCCTTGCAATCTCCCCTGAAAAAGAAAATTTAAAAAAAAAGAACAAAACAAAACATCTCTTCATGTGAGCAGTAGTGTGTCACACATGACCACATGGCTTTACTTACAAGTGTTCATTGCAATGAGTCTGGTTGGAGGCCTCTGGCTTCTGCTACACTATCAATAATGGATCCTCATACGAACTCCTCTCTGATATTCTATTGTCCTGTGCCATTGAGATTCTATAGCTTTGGACATGCAGGACTGGCACCTTCATGTACACCAATGGTTTATAGATGGGGTAGATGTTGGTATGTGACTATTCAAAGCCCTGGATCCGAACCTGGGTGTTAGCAGAATTGGTCAGCCCATCAGCTTTCCCACATCCACACAATCAGGGTGCGCTCTCTAGCACTGTCCCAGCTAGCTCACTAGCTGGGGGGTTGGGGGTGCATTTCTCGTTCACCTTGTTTGCAAGGCAGATCAGTGGTGAGACTAACTCTTCAGAGCCCCTGCCCTCAGAGTTGGCTCACCTATACCCTCATCACCAGGGCCAGTTTTACTGTTTTACCCTGGCATGGTGTAGCCAGTGAGAGGCAGGGCCATCTCTACACTAAACAGCTCTTGGTCCCAGGAGGCAGCCTAGGCCTGGGAGGTCTGCATGGCCTTTGGTAATATGAGCCATGGACTTCGACACAAACCTCTGCTTCTATGTGGCCATGAACCCAGGCACAGCCCTTGGTGGCAGCATGGGACAAGACTTTACCATGGCCCCAGGTGGCAGGGCAGACAGACCGCTTACCTCAGGCTACTCCTCTCCACCCTCACATCTCCAGTTCCATCTTTCTTCATAATGTTCAAACCATTCTGAATCTCTTTCTCTCTCATATCTCTACCATATACTTGCACATGTGTGTGTGCATGTGTGTGTGTGTGTATGTGTGTGTATGTGTGTGTGTGTGTGTTTGAGAAGGAATAGCTGATTGATTTTCTATTTGTAGAGTTCTTATCATGTTGAAAGAATTAAGTGTATTTTATGAGAGCCAAAAGGGAGGACAATTATGGAGTAGATATTATATAGCAGAATTACAGATTATGCATTAGTTTCTTCAGTTAACAAATGATGATGATATAGCTACTATGGGTAGGCTAGGGCTGGGATGTAAGGCAAATAATAGCATATAGCTAGGGTCATGGAACTTATAGTTTATGGTTTTGAGATAGTCTCATATGAAAGGAATATACATATAAATGTATAATGATAACTTAGATAATATCCTAAAAGGATGGTGTTATTCTCAAACTGCAACTGTGGTGAGGGAAAGACTTTACAGCTGAAATTGAAAGACCATAGAGTGAAATGTGAGTTCCTTACCAAAGGTAGTTGCAAGCCATCACACAATCAAGTGACTGAAAAACTGGAATTTAGTTGTGAAGGTCAGAAAAGGTTGTGAGTTTGGGGCTTTTAGAATCTCTGGTCTATCAAATAATGTCAGTTAATGTCAATTCATGATTAACCTGTATTCTTCTTTTGCTGAGTTTTCATTCAGAGATTCAGATGATCTTTCATAAACCTTGGAAATCCAGGAATATATATGGTTATATAATAGAAGGGGATTGTGGGACAAATAAAGAACAACATGAGGTCATATTGTAGAGAGTAGGAAAATTCCCAGTAATTCCAAGTGATTACTAATCATAAGGAAACTATAAATTTTAGGGAAAATTACTTTGCCAAAGGGAACAGAGTTAAATTTCTTCCTATGAGAATTCCATGTCCTACCTCGTGCTCCTTGCTCCTATGTCCTTTTCCACTTTAAACAAATCCAAGGAATTTCTGAAGAAACAAAGGAGGTCATATATAACCTATAGATCATTTTTCTTAGGACCAGTGCCCACAATAAATATCATGACCACAGAATGAAAGAAACTTGCCTGTCTTCTGTCAGAGGTACCTGATTGAGAGTCACAGGTACATTTATCTCCTTATCCTCATTAATCCACCACTCATTTGGGTCATTTTCATCCTTTGACAGTTTTGTTTGTTTATGTGTGTATGTATGTATGTATGTATGTATGTATGTATGTATGTATGTATATGGTTCACTCACTCTGTGGGTTTATGTGTGTTTCTCTTCCCATAATTTTGCATGCCTGAGCACACTGAAGGCAGGCATATATTCCCATGTATCAGGAATAAATACCATTCATCTGATGGGGGGAAGATTTGTCTTCTACTTCTTAGAATCATATGGGCACATGCATTTTTTTCCAAGTTGAGCTCTCTATCATTAATTTCCCCTTAGAAACCTATTCAGGCTGTTAAAAAATAAATTATCAGTAATTGCTAGTAACAGCTGATTTGTCTGGGATTATCACTGAAGTATAAAATGCAATTTAGAACCTCATTATGATTATTATTCCATTTCGTTCACTAAATATGGTGACCTTCTAATTTTAAAGTTTAAGGTGTTTATTAGATAGATGTTAAAATGGCACTTGTATAATTGTGGTTGTCTTCTTTTAGTTTTCCTCCCGGTTGCTTATATAAAGATTTATCTTCTGCAATTAGGAGTTGCATTGGGGAAGCAACTGTCATGTCTATACCCTTCCCTGAAGTCCAGACTTTAAAGAATCCTGTAGAAAACAAAGTGTATCATTTTTGCCACTATTTTACTTTGGGGAAAAAAGTGCTCTTTTTGGGTTATTTGTTTGTTTGTGTCAGGGTCTTACTAGGTAGCCATGCTTGTCCCGGAACTCTAGGTAAACTAGCTTAGCCTTACATGTCTCTACCTGCCTTTGCCTTCCAAGAGATGGGATTAAAGACAAGGGATAATACACCAGCTAAAATGTGGATTTTTTCATGAAATATATTTATAATGTCATGACTTAATATTTTTAATGAACTAATATATTTTATTTTCCTCAATTTTAATTATTTTTTGTATGTAGGTATGTGTATGTGAATACAGCTATTTAAATTAGTGTGACACACAGTCTTGAGCTGCCTGATGTGGATGTTTAGAATTGAGCTTAGGTCCTTTGAAGAGCTTTCTGGTATCATAACCACTGAGTCATCTCTCCAATTCACAATTTTAAATCTTAATAATGTAAATACAGACAGACAGAACACTTAAGATGTTTAAGAGAACCTCAATTATTTTTATGAGTTCTAAACCCCAAAAGACTGAGAAATTCTGGTCAGAGATCAAGTGTATGGGGTCTAGATCAGACTCCCTATGACTGAGCACTGGAGAAAAAGCAAGATGTACGCCATCTAGTGTCGGCAATTCATCCATGAGATGGGTGAACATCTGCTGTGACAGCTGACTGAAGAAAGGGTTGAAGTTGAACAGTATGGGGCCTAGTGAGCCCTCAGTGAATGCTGTGCATTAAGGTTGGCCCAGCCCCACATCTGTGAGATCATAAAGCTGAGGTGATCAACATCACATAAACCTTCCTTGAGGTTATATGTGTCTGAAGTTTTTGCTGATTCGCACTACCTTTTGGGATTGACTTTCCAGCAATTTAGTCGATCATCAGAGCCAAATTTGCCCCTAATAATGGACTTGTCCTGTGGCAATTGAGAAAAAGGACAGAAATTTTACCATTAGATGTTTCTGGAAGTTTAAGGAAAAAACTATCACATGATTCTCAGTCCCATGGTTTGCATCGTGCATCTAGTTCTCTAATCCTTTTCCGTGTGGCTATTTTCAGCTTTGCAAAAGAAGCACAGAAGGGGCTTTTTACTTCCATTTAATAGATAAGGTACTCTGGGACTCAGAGAAGGTTAAATGTTTTGCCTAACATTTCACAGTGAACCAAGCAATAGACACCAGACCCTGGAACTCCCTTGTGTTAAATCACACAGCTGTTCACTACTGTAAAGACTATCAATTTCACAGAGGAAAATGAGGTTCAGAAAAGCGAAGTGGGGTGGGGGAGGGAAAACTGTGAGTGTGTTTTTCAGGTTCCCTTTTTGTTTGTTTGGTTTTTGTTCCACATTTTAGTCTACTCTCATTTAATGATATTTCTGCTTTGTTTTTCCTTTTCTTTTTTCTTTCTTTCTAACTCTGAGTTGGATAAGCACTGAAGGGTTGCTTTTTTAGTGTTTAAATGCCACAGAATGGGTCAGTTAGGTGGCTTCCTGGCCCTTGTTCCTCTGTCCTCTGTGTGGACCTTGTTGGAAGTGATTTGTGTAACTCGCACCAGGGGACACACTGATCACTTTTCAGGGCTGAGCTTTACTTCAGACACTGGCAGATTTCAATTTGAAACACTTTGTGTTTGACTGTGTGGTTTTGTTTGTTTTGGGGAAGGGGGGGAGGAGAGTGGTGACTGCTCTTATTCTCTTTGTCTCGTTTTGTAGAGGCATCTAAAGGATGAGGTGTCTATCTATTCATTCTTGGGTGTTATATGGAAACAGCTATGTTTCTCCTATTCATAATTCTTTGGTTAAAAAGAAATCAAAAGAGCAAAGTAGAATGAAGGGCCCTGAGTTTCTTTGACATTGACATTTGACATGGGTGCTATCTTGAGTCTTCTGGTGTGGGGGGTAGGGGCAAAGAACATAAAATTGAAGTTGTCCAGCCTTACCATTCTTAAGGCTTCATGACTGCATATAACAAAACAAACAAACAAACAAAAAAACCAACCAACCAACAAAACAACTCAAAAGGACTCTTATGAACATCTCAAAATAATAACTTCATTCCTCTTTAATAGTTGTAAATTGATGGTTTATTTTTTTTTTCATTTAGCATCTGAAAATTCTAAGTGTGTAACAGACCACAATGATGGCATCTTCTCACTTCATCTCTATTGTCCAGATTTCTATTCTTCCCTCAGGATAATTAAAAGCCTGCACTCCTCATATCCACAATCCTTTGAGGCTGCCATTTTGGATATACTTCTGAGAACACTCACACAGCATCCAAAGATGACTATTATATAATTATTTGCAGCAGTGAATGTGGTTCCCATGCTTGAAGTTCTTTGAAACATATGTACTTCATAAAATTGTATTTCAAATACAGGAGTCATGTTTCAGTTACAGGACTTGATGGCCTGATTGCCTCAAGGGTTGTCATACTCCTCATCCATCTCTGAGTCTGTGATATAGGAGTGGATGCTTTCTCTACTACTATGCAGAGAACAGATAAACTTTGTGCATTTATTGAATGAATGACTCAAAACAGAAAACATGATATTTCATTGGCTGTTGATCATTTCAAGGTTCAGGATGTGGTTTGAAACTTGATTAGTTATGCTGTATACTAAAGATCAACACTTCTGAAGAATAACTACAGTTCTTTCATCAATAAATAAGATTGCCACATGCCTGTGTATTATGTTCATGTAGTGCTGGCTGAGGCCAGAAGAGAGTAGTATATCTCCTGGAACTGGATTAACGGATGGTTGTACTGGAAATTGAACCTGGTCCTCTAGAAGAGCAGACAGTGCTCTTAAAGCTTAGTCATCTTTCCAGTCCTACATTCGGCTTGTTTAGACTCTGTGGACCACAACCATATACTTTTCCAAGGCACAAAACAAAACAAACAAAACAACAACAGAAACAAACCCCCAAAACACAAACAAAACAAAGCCAAAGAAAAAAACCAAACCAAACAAACAGCCAGAAAAATCAAAAAATCCCAAAACACTGATAAAATTATTTACTTCTGTCTAAAGTAACTTTATAATATAGTAGGGGTGAATTGATTATGCTCCCAATTTATAGAGTGATGTTGATTAAGCTTAAGAGCAGTTCCACATACATGTTATAGTGTCAAAGTCAGGGAAACTAAACCTAAATCTCCATTTCTCAATTCTGTGCTCTGTTTGCTTCATACCTCTGCCTCATTCTGGAAAATTGTCCTCCTTGCCAGTCAGGTAATTATGGTGCACACTCTTAGAGAACTCAGCCCAGAAGAGTTCTGTTGTAAGTTAGTTCTCTATAGCAAAAGTAAATTACTTCCATTACAGGGCTTTGATGATTGCCAAGGCAAAGGACACTCAGGCCAAGCCAAGCCCTAAGTTGCTACTTACTGGCTGACATTTGCTGTTAGGCAAATGATGCTCCTTGAAAGATTTCCTTCGGTGTAGCCTCTACATAGTCCAGCTGTGGTGTTTGATGGGTTGAAAAGGCCCTTAGCTTTTATGCCTCTTGCACGTACCTAGACTTTTGACAGCAGAATAAAGACTTTTCAATGCACAGTGTGGGCTCTTCATGCTTGTACTTGGTGTGGGTAGTTTGCTGATTGTGTTATTCACTCTAGCATGCCTCGTTATGAATGTTCTTGTACCAAGGTGGTGCCATGTCTGCATCTAGTTCATATTTGTTTGTTTTGTCCTTCCTTAGATGATAAAGTCATTGAGGATAAAAATAGTGTCTCAATGTCTTTGTAGTATTGTTAAGATCTAAGCGACATCATGCAACAGATCTCATGTAAGAGGTTTATTGGGGGAAGGGTGTACAGAGACTGCCTCTAGGTAAGAGTGGAGGGCTAAAAGAAAATGGGGGTATGGAGACACTGGCTTTTTATAAGGTGATATAGTGCATGTGCATAGGGAGGTGATACCATACATGTGGGGACAATAGGAATGTGTCACATCTTGGCAGCTAATGATGAACTGTTCTGATGTCCCTTGGTCCCTGGGGCAGGTGATGGAGATGCCTCTTGGCTAACAAGTATGTTTATCAAGGTGTTAAATATTTAGTAAGTTTTCAAAGAATACTTTTGAAAATAAAAGAGGGAAGAGGTGGATTCCAGAACAAACAGGAGTGCAGCATGAGCACGGAGAAGCAAAAGAAAATAAGGAAATATGTAACTATGAATCAAGTGCTTAGTCTCAGAGATGAATGACTCAAAGAAAAGGATAGGTTGACGGCTAAGAAGAAATAGAAGAAAGATCTAAGTGCACTGAAGGAAAGAGAAGTACCCAAGCATCCTTCCTACTTGTTCTTCCAGTATAATACACAGCTGGGTCCACCTTCCTATACATCCTTGCCAATACTAACTTCATCAACTTTTCCATTAAAGACAAACTGGACTTAGTGCAGCCGATGATAGACTGTCTGTATGCCAAATGTATTCCTTGTATAACTGATTGTGTAATGGCTGAAATTGAGAAATTGGGACAGAAGAATTGTTTTGTGGCACCAAGAATCTCCAAGGATCCACAATTTGACCAACTGCCATGCATACACAGAGGAACCTATGCCCATGACTGTGTGGTACAGAGGGTGGGTGACTCAGCACAAATGTTACCTGGTAGCCACAGTTGACTGTGACCACAAACGAAGAATCCAGAAGATCCCTGGTGTTCTAACCACAGACACAACATCGAGAGAATGCCAGATGATTGCAGAGCCCCTTGATTCTAATTCTCACTTCACAGACTCCAACTGCCATTCCTGGATCAGCTCTTTCCTGTCAGTTCATTAAACACACTTTCTGATTTAAAAAAAAAAAAGAAGAAGAAGTCGGAAGAGGTAAATGGTAAATGTTTCTTGTTAAGACCTGAATTTGAATAGAATGTGCTCTTCTGGGAACAGAATGTAGACAGAATCTAGTGATGATTAAGGACTGGAGGAATGTAGTGGAATATAAGAATAGATGTTACTTTGTTTCTCCTGAGGATGTCGCAGTAATGCTGGAATGCAGTCTAGGGTGCTCTGGTGATGAGCTGAGGTCTGCTGACTTACCCTCACAATGGAGATGGACCTCTTCACTGTGGGCTTGGAGTGAAGGCAATCAGGATTCAAGGCTTGATTGCTTAGCCCTCCCTGCCTTCAGATTCCACTGATTTTTAATACAGTGTGTCTTGGCTAAAGGACAGAATATTAACTCAAATGTCATGCTTTTTAGGCAGGTTGTCTGTAAGGTGCCAATTGTGTAATGGCCAACAAAGTTGGAATTATGGTATTAATAACAGTCAGCTTGTGATCCCATAATCAAAAGTGAGGAGTGAGAACAAAGCTGTGCTCCAGCAGATGGCTCAGAATTTCTGGCCTTTCAGTCTGGACATGTTTATCCATGGGGTGCACTTTGATTCAGCAGAAAGGCCTGCTGCTGTCTCTAATGTCCTAGACCCAGGAGACCTGTCAGTATTTTCCAAATAAACTACTTAACGGTATACCTGGGAAGAAGGGTTTTTTTCATCTGCAGATAGTGTCCTGGTCCAGTTATCTTATCTGCTGGCCATTTATTACATGACTAAGAGTGTGAACAGACAGAGTTCATCATCTAAAATAAATGGATTAATTTATCCTGTTTCAGAGGTTCAAGGGACACAGATTTCCTCCCTCCTTTCATCCCTCCCTCCTTCCTTGCATTCCTCCATTCTTCTTTCCCTCTCTCCTTCTCTCCCTCCCTTCTTCCTTTATTTCTTCTCTTAATGAAATTATGCCCATCATCTTTCTGATTCACTAAGTAGGATATAATCTATACTTCTCTCAGTTTTTGTCTTCTGTTCATCAATGATTCATAATAATAATATTGCACAACTAAAATATGAGCAATTAAGTTTACTATATAAGATCAGTAATTTTAAAAGTTAACAATATCACTTCTCAGCCTTTTGGCTAAGATCAAGTGTAAAAGTTAACAATAAACATTATACCAATTTTCATTTCACATTGGCTTAGTTCTCACAATTTTGGCTGTCATTGAAATAAATCTGTTGAAAATTTTATAGGTTATTCTATTTATTTTTATTGTGAAAAAAATACTTTTTTTCTGAGAGATGGTGCAGTGGTTAAGAGCACTTGCAGAGGACCTGAGCATGCATATCAATTAATCACAACCATCTGTAATTCTAGTTCCAGGGGACCCACAGTTCTCTTCTGATTTCTGCAAGCACCAGTTACCCATGTGGTGAGAATAATTCCTGCAACCAAATATTTATATCCATAAGGTGAAAACAAATCTTTACAAAACACTTTACTATTTTATTTTCAAATGAGTTTACATGCAAAAATGTTTCCAAAGCATTGCAAAGAATTTTTGTATATCCTTCATCAGATTCTATAAATGTTAATATTTTCTCAGATTTGCTTTCTCAAAAACTTTATATAAAATTCAGTTGCAGGTATAATTCCTTCAGAGAAGTTTCAGGCAATGAAAAAATATACTTAATAGCTATTGTTATTGCATTGGTTTTTTTTATGTGTTCAATAAATTATAAAAATATTACTAGTAACAGTTAACAGTAACAAGTGCGGTAGTCTCTGCAAGTGATTTATAGACTGTATCAGTTCTATCAAAGGAAGAGAGCCACTGTTATATCAATATATATCAATACACACACATATTTATATATGAGACAAGCACAGAGTGGGTAGGGCTGCCTTATGAACCATATTGGCATACAAAGTTAGAATAGTTCCTTCTTTAGAGAGACCTCTATTCTTCTTCTGCTGCCTTTGACTGACTGGATCAGATCTATCTTGTTTAAGAAAAATAGTCATCTTTACTTAAGATAGCCAATTGCACAGATTAGCTAATCTATGAAGTCTTTGAAGTTGAGTTGTTTAAATGAATTATTGAGTATTATAGGATAGCCAATCTGATGTGTAAAAATTCATCTTTGACTATTATCCTATTTTCGCCTGTACCTCAGCTCTCTATATCCAAATACCACCAGGAGAGAGCAGGTCTCCCAGGAGTGCTGAAACACAGGCTTGCAGAAGAGACAAGCCAAAGTCACAGACTGCAAGACCAGCTAAAACCAAAGATAACCAGATGGTGAGAGGCAAGGGCAAGAACATAAGCAGCAGAAAGCAAGACTACTTAGCAACATCAGAACTTAGTTCTCCAACCACAGCAAGCCCAACACACCCCAACACACCAGAAAAGCAAGGCTCTGATTTAATATCACATCTCATGATACTGATAAAGGATTTAAGAATGACATAAATAACTCCCTTAAAGAAATACAGGAGAACACAGGTGAACAGGTAGACGCCCTTAAAAAGGACACAGAGAAATCCCTTAATGTATTACAGGAAAACACAACCAAACAGGTGAAGGAATTAAACAAAACCATCCAGTATCTAAAAATGGAAATAGAAACAATAAAGAAATCACAAAGGAAGACAATGCTGGAGATAGAAAACTCTAGGAAAGAGATCAGGAGTCATAGATACAAGCATCAACAACAGAATACAAGAGATAGAAGAGAGAATCTCAGGTGCAGAGGATACCATCGAAAACATTGACACAACAGTCAAAGAAAATGCAAAATACAAAAAGCTTGTAACCCAAAACATCCAGGAAATCCAGGACACAATGAGAAAATAAAACCTAAGGATAATAGGTATAGAAGAGAGTGAATATTCCCAACTTAAAGGGCCAGTAAATATCTTCAACAAAACTATAGAAGAAAACTTCCCTAACCTAAAGAAAGAGATGTCCATGAACATACAAGAAGCCTACAGAATTCCAAACAGATTCGACTAGAAAAATTGCTCCTGTAACATAATAGTCAAAACACCAAATGCAAAAAAACAAGGAAAGAATATTAAATGCAGTAAGAAAAACGGGTCAAGTAACATATAAAGGCAGACCTATCAGAATTACACCAGACTTCTCACCAGAGGCTATGAAAGCTAGAAGATCCTGGGCAGATGTCAGACAGACCCTCAGGGAACACAAATGCCATCCCAGACTACTATATGAAGAAAAACTCTCAATTATGATAGATGGAGAAACCAAGTTTTTCCATGAAAAAAATAAATTTACACACTATTTTTCCACAAATCCATCCCTACAAAGGATAATAGATGGAAAACCTCAACACAAGGAGGGCAACTACACACTAGAAAAAGCAAAAAAGTAATATTCTTTTAACAAACCCAAAAGAAGATAACCACACAAATATACAAATAACATCAAAATAACAGGAAACAGCAATCACTATTCCTTAATATCCCTTAACATCAATGGACTCAATTCCCCCAATAAAAAGAGATAGACTAACAGACTTGATACATAAACAGGATCCAGCATTTTGCTGCAGACAGGAAATGCAAAAATCTTAAAAATCTAAAAAAAATCATCAGATCCTACTACAAAAGTCTATACTCAACAAAACTGGAAAATCTGGATGAAATGGAGAATTTTCTAGACAGATATCAGGGACCAAAGGGGTGGTTAAATATACAGAAATCCATCTACATAATCTACTACATAAACAAACTCAAAAAGATGGCATGATTATTTCATTAGGTGCTGAAAATGCATGTGACAAAATTCAACATCCCTTCATGTTAAAAGTCTTGGAAAGATTAGGAATTCAAGGCCCATACCTGGAAATAGTAAAAGCAAAATACAACAAACTAGTAGTCAATATCAAAGTAAATGGAGAGAAAATTGAAGCAATCTCATTAAATTCAGGGACTAGACAGGCTGCCCACTCTCTCCTTATCCACATAAAACCTGAAGTTCTAGCTAGAGCAATTAGACAACAAAAGGAGGTCAAAGGGATACAAATTGGAAAGGAAGAAGTCAAACTATAGCTATTTGCAGATGATATTATAGTGTACTTAAGTGACCCCAAAAATTCCACCAGAGAACTTCTAAACCTGATAAACTGAAAGAGTTAACTCAGAAACTTTAAAAGGGTCAGGGGCTGGGTTGCATTCTTCAGACCACAAGGGGGAGGAAGAGACCGACCTAGGGGTGAGGACTCATTCCAAAGGACTGACTAGATTGACTGGACTGACTGTTGGCCACTTACCTCATCCCCAGGGGACCAATCTGCTTAAAATTATCACTGTTCTGCCAATCACATGGTGCCTAATGGTGTTTGCCACAGAGACTGCTTAAGAAGTCTGTGGGGGTTGCTCTCTCTTCATATGCAGAGTGACCCTAGCATTTTAGTTTTTTTAATAAAAAATTCCTCATGTGTAAGCAAAGACTGGTCTACTCTTATAAAACAACTTCAGCAAAGTGGCTGAATGTAAAATTAACTCAAACAAATCAATAGCCTTCCTCTACTAAAAGGATAAACGGGCTGAGAAAGAAAATAGGGAAACTTCAAGTCTCTGAAGAAAGAAATCGAAGAATACCTCAGAAGATGGAAAGATGTCCCATGGTCATGGATTGGCAGGATTAATATAGTAAAAATAGCCATCTTGCCAAAAGCAATCTACAGATTCAATGCGATCCCCATCAAAATTCCAACTCAGTTCTTCATAGATTAGAAAGAGCAATTCTCAAATTCATGTGGAATAACAATACTCCCAGGATAGCTAAAACTATTCTTAACAATAAAAGAACGTCTGGGTAAACCAGCACCCCTGACTTCAAGTTGTAAAACAAACCAATCGTGATTTTAAAAAAACCTGCATGGTATTGGTACAGTAAGGTAGATCAATGGAATAGAATTGAAGACCCAGAAATGAACCCACCTACCTATGATCACTTGATCTTTGACAAAGGGGCTAAAACCATCTAGTGGAAAAAAAGACACCATTTTCAATAAATGGTGCTGCTTCAACTGGAGGTCAGCATGTAGAAGAATGCAAATTGATCCATTCTTATCTCCCTGTACAATGAAATCCAAGTGGATCCACATAAAACCAGATGCATTGAATCTAGTAGAAGTAAAAGTGGGGAAAAACCTCAAAGACATGGGCACAAGGGAAATTTTCCTGAACAGAACACCAATGGCTTATGCTCTAAGATCAAGAATTGACAAATGGGACCTCATAAAATTGCAAAGCTTCTGTAAGGCAGAGGACACTGTCAATAGGACAAAAATGGCAGCCTACTGATTGGGAAAAGATCTTAACCTATCCTATATTTGGTAGAGGGTTAATATCTAATATATACAAAGAACTCAAGAAGTTAGACTCCAGAGGATCAAATAACCCTATTAAAAATGGGGCACAGTGCAAAACAGAATTCTAAACTGAGTAAATTCAAATGGCCAAGAAGCACCTAAAGAAATGTTCAACATTCTTAGTCATCAGGGAAATGCAAATCAAAACAACTCTGAGATTCTACCTCACACCAGTCAGAATGGATAAGATTAAAAACTCAGGTGACAGCAAGTGCTGGTGAGGATGTGGAGAAAGAGGAACACTCCTCCTCTGCTGGTGGGATTGCAAGCTGGTACAACCACTCTAGAAATTAATCTTGTGGTTCCTGAGAAAATTGGTAATAGTTCTATCTGAAGACCCAGCTATACCATTCTTGGGCATATACCCAAAAGATGCCCCACCATACCACAAGTTCTGGTACCCCACCATGCTTATAGTAGCCTTGTTTGTAATAGCCAGAAGCTGGAAACAACCCAGATATTCCTCAACAGAAGAATGGGTACAGAAAGTGTGGTTCATTTGCATAATGTAATACTCTTCCAGGTATTAAAAATGAGGAAATCATGAATTTTGCAGGCAAATAGAGAGAACTAGAAAATGTCATCCTGAGTGAGGTAACTCAGACCCAAAACAACATATATGGCATGTACTCACTGATTAGTGAACATTACCCAAAAAGCACAGAATTCCTAGGACACAACCCACAGACACATAAGAAGTGTAACAAATAGAAAGGCCCAAGTGAGGATGTTTCAATTCTACTTAGAAGGGGGAAGGAAATAATCACAGGAGGCAGAGGGAGGGAGAGAGAGGAGGAAGGGAAAGGGTGAACAGGATAAGGTATAGGGGCTGGAGCAGGAGAAAAACAGAGGGCCAAGAGAAGGAATGGAGATAAGCAGCCTTGAGGTGGTGGTGGGATATGGGAGGGGGCTCTAGAAAGTGCCACAGAACTGGGAGGTGAGAGACTCTAAGGACTCAATGGGGGTGACTTTAGCCAAAAGCTTTTTTTAAAATGGTGTCTTGAGATAGGATGTCATACTGTAATCAAAACTAGCCTGGAACTCACTATGTAATCTTGAAATCAGAGCAGTTTGTTTGCTTGGTCTAAGTGCTGCGGTTATAGGTGTGAAGCCACCATGCTTGCTAATAAAATTTTTGAAATGTGATTAAAAAATATTTATGAAAGCAAGGTCTATATGTGGTCCTAGTCTAGATCTCCTTATGTAGCTTGGTGTAGTCTTAAATACAGTGGTATAGTGACTGTACCACTATACACAGTCAAATACTGCTTTAGGCAAGTAAGAACTGTACTTTGAACTTCAACATATCTGTAAAATGGGAGATGTGAAAGAGCCCAAAACTCAGAAGATAAGTACAGGGCTCAATACTTCAAGAGGCTTGAGATGACCGTCATAGGGAAATGCCAGCAGTCAGCTGTTAACTGCTCAATGTGTGTTGTCCCTCCAATCTTCAAACAACTCTTAGGAGCTAGCTATCTTTACTCCCATACTGTAGATAAATGGGCACAGGCGGGCAAGAGACTTGCTAAGCTCTGTCATGGCTGAAGTGGAGAGCCAGGATTTGACTCAAATAATGTGGCTGCTGCAACTTCCTTTTTTACACATGGGTAGTACTCTGAAATGTGTAGGCCAGGTCTCAGCGAGATCAGAGTATGTGATATCTGGTTGACAAAAGTTGTGCTGTAATCCCAAGCTTTGAAGGCTCAAAACTTTCCATATGGGAGTGAGTACCTACTGTATAAGTGTGAAGATCTGGTTTCAAATCTCCAGAACCCATGCAAATCCAGGCATGGTTGAGTACACCTGTACTCCAGCACATGTACAGTGGGATAAGTAGGTAGAGAAAGGTGAATCCCCAGAAACACACATGCCAGCCAGCCTGGGTTACACAGTGACCAACAACAAAGAGATCCTCTCCTGGACAAAAAGGCCCAATACCTGAGGTTGTTTTCTAACCTCTACCCCCCAAGCTCCCCTTCCCACATCTATATAAAATGGTCTAGTGCAAATAGATGTTTATATAAAGCATACATATTTATATATTTTTTTGTTTAACAGAATATGGATTCACACTTGTATGGGGGCTGCATGTGTGAGGGAGCTTGCTGTACAGACATGGTCCTCTAAGTTTGATAAGTCCACAAATTAACTTTGATGATAGAAGGAAAAAACTCACAAAGTTGTTCCCTGACAGTCTTGTGTATTCTCTGCCACATGCACCCACACACATCATGTGTGCACACATGCCATCAAATGGAAAAAAGGGAAGAAATGAAAAGCAGGTCTCTTAATTTGGTCATTATTTTGGATTATTCCTCATTTTGGAAGCATGGTATTCAGGTATAGAGACCCAACCAAAACAGGGAGAGACTTTAGACTAGAGTGGTATAGCCAAAATGTCTGTACATGGGAAGGTATGAAACTAAGGCGACAAGAACACATTAGCATCACACTGGTCCTTGGCTGAAAGAACACAGAATGCCATATATCACTGTGCTGGGTCACAGCTTCTTAGATGGAAAACTTTACGGTGTATTTTGTTTTGTTTTGTTTTAATTATTTTTTATTGTGTGGTTTTGCTTGTTTGGTTTTGGTTTTAGTATCCTTTGTTAATACAAACAAACAAACAAACAAACAAACAAAACCCCCTACTTTGAGACCAGAGAATTTGGAATAGATATGTGCATTTGTGCAAGAAACACCAGGGTAGCTAATTTATAGTAAAACTGTCAAAACTGGAATGAAAGAATCAGCACTTGTAACCTCCGCTGAACCGTGGCTACGAGTGGTCCTCACCCCTGTGACTACAGATGCCAGGGATTGACCCACCTGCAAAATCAATTGGATTTTAATTTCTTGGTTTTACAGGTCAGGAATGTGGAGTCGAGAGAGCAGCGGCTTGAACCGGGTTCCATGCTTCCGGCAGCAGAGAGAGCGCATGCTCAGGGTGATCTGAGTGCTCCCAATTTTGAGAGAAACAGAACTTTTTTTTTGGGAAAAGTTAAACATTGCCACAGTTACAGTTCCCCCTTGTATGTTTTAGGAGATGGGATTAGGGTGTAAATGGCATAAAAATGACATGGTTTATGCCACGGTTTCCATAGGAGGACCAAGCACAGATGACATGAATTTCAATACCCAGTATGTAATAAACTTGCTGAGGGCCTGGGGTATAATTCATGATCTAACCGGTGTTTTATTCTTTATTACATATTCCACTAAATCCTTATAACTTATGAGGTAGATTTTTTTTAAATCATCATTTTTGTAAGTGGAATGGATTCTTAGAGAGACTTTGATACTTTCTCAAGATTGTACCATCAGTAAAGGAATACGACTGTAACCCTAGGCGACATCCCGCTGAACCTGCCTTCCTTCCACATGAGTCGCGTCCTCTTCCCAGTGCAGCCTATGAGCTTCTGACATTGCCCCCTTGAACTCCTCACTTAGCAGGCAGGTACCTGATGCCAACAGGTTCCAATGGTCTCAGAGTTTTCATTACATTCCCCCATGCATATATTACCATGTGACCATATTACTATATTAGAGGGGTTAATAGGGCAACCTTTTATAGTATGTCAGGGTGAGGTGCCATTTTAGGATTCTTACAGCTCAAAGACTTTACTGTATGGCCTACAGGGTTGAAGGAATGTGACATAGATTTAACGCTTGTGTCTTCCCTATATTGTTCTGGGCATTGAGAAAATGCTGAGGTCACAGTTGGATTTGGGGGGAAGGGTACCCTATGCAATCAGGAATGACTGAAGGAAAAGTAACATTCTTGCTTTAAGGGTTCATTCAGGGAATCTGAGTGCCCAGTAAGAATCAATATTTGGGATGTTGTGTAGCAGATTCCTTCTCCCAGGTTTCTGCCTTTTTACCTGTTTAATACTGTTTTAAAGAAGGAAAAAATTAAAATTTCAGATAAGCATACTTTTAAACATACATTTTACATTTCTTGATAGTTTGTTTTTGTTGTTTGTTGTAACAGGTCCTGTAGGTTGATTTTAGATCAACCTCCTGGATTCTGAGATTATAGGTACATTTTGCTACACCGAACTCAATTGCCAGCTTTTATTGTCTGACCTGCCCTTATTTGCAGTGATCTTAATTAAGTTAGGGAAGAAACAGATGCTAAAAGGGTGTGGTGGTGAGTCATAAGTTGCTTGTGTTTTTTAAAGTTCCATGTTTCTAAGAAAAAAGTGTCCTGAATTTGAAGCAAACTGTGGCTCAAATCACACTGTGGCCTCTCTGGGCTATCTGCTTGCTCATGTGGGGAACTTGTCTTGTACTCACTGTGAGTCTACCCGAGCTGTTACATACTGTCTGGCTCCTGGAATTCTCTGCCAATGAGGCAGCAGGGGTGCAGCTGAGTAACAGAAAAATAACGGACACACGCCCGTCTTCCATGCTACATATCTCTTCTCTGCTCACCCACAGTCTGGGTTGGCGCATCTAAGCTCACTTGAAAACCACAAGTTCAGTTACAAAACTATTAAGACTATGACAGGCCAGCCATAAAGGAAGAGTAGAGCCCTTCTGAGTGCACGGCCTTTATGGGTGTCACTTGTCACTAGGAAGTGGGTTCTACTGCCATTTGCAAGTGTGTGTGCCCTGTCTTTGCCTTACAGAGCACTAAGGCTCAGTGTGTGTGTGTGTGTGTGTGTGTACATGCATGAATATGATGTATATGCATACGAAGGCCAGACATCATTGTTTTGCTTTTCTAATATTTTTTTCTCCTTATTTTGAGGTTACAGCAGTTCTGATAAATGAAGTTCCATGAACTTACAACTATCCAATACTGTAAAGAAGAAATCTACCATTGCTCCAACATTTTTGTTATCATTAAGATAACAAAATTCATCATTACACAATATCACAATGAGCTAATTTTATGAAAATGAACTGTGTATTCATGAATGTTTTGAACATATTGAGTTAAGATATACTATTAAAACAAATTTCAATTATTTCTGTTTACTTTTAAAAACATGATTATTTGAAGATGCAAAAACACTTATGTGCATCACATTGCATTTCTATTAGACATTGCTGTCCTAATGACTGATTATAGCCAGAAGTGATTAGGAGTGAAGCCATCTTTAAGAACATATTACACAGAGTGAGCTAATAGAATTCTTTCAATCCCTTACTCATCATAATCTTTACATTTGAATTTTAATGACCACAGGAGGAAACTTTGGATTTACTTATCAATGTAACTAAGTGTTTTAAGCTGATAATTGGTTTGCATGTACCATGAGGCTAATTCTCACTGACTGCAAGCCAAAAAGATCTTTTCCTTTTCCATGTGATATTAGTGGCTTACAGAATAGCATAGGATTTAGACTGTGTGACTTGGGCCAGATTCTTTTGCCTTTTAGACACTTCATTTTTTAAATTTAATTTTTAAATTTCATATGTATGGTTGTTTTAGCAGCATCTATGTCTGTATACTATTTGCATGTCTGGGACTTCTGGAGAGTAGAAAAGGTTGTCAGATCACCTGGAACTAGAAAACAGATGTTTATGAGTCTCCAAGTGGATGCTGAGAACCTAGGTCCTCTGAATCAAAAGGCAAATATTTTAACCACTGAGTGCTACCCCAGGTACCTTAACTTCTTTATCTGATAAAGATACATTGATCTCCATGGAGCTGAGTGCCTCTGTTTCCAAGTTAGAAGCTTCATCTTTGTCTACATTGTTCTGTGTGCCAGAAAAACAATCTTATCAACCAGGTCAGTGGGTGTTCTTGGCCCTGGGTATAGGCTGAGTTTGCATCGTGGATGTGGATGCCTATGGGATTTAGAGTTCTTGGAGAGAGACATGTCAGTAATCCTTTTTTTAAAAGTGAGAAGACATGTGTGTTCTATGTTAATGACAGCAGAGCACTCACTGGGGATGAGGGTCAGAATAACCCAGTAGATGCAGTCTTCTTGTCGGTAAAGAACACAGTCACAATGAGAAACATGCAGAGGGCAAGAAGAATATGGAATGGCGGAAGGAGGCTTGCTGCTATGCTCATTGACTGGGTCCTTGTGCTTAGCTACCCACACTGCAGGGGAACATTGTAAGAGTTGCATTTTGTGATAATGTTATTCTGGTTGCCCTTTTGTGTTTTCAGTCTCTTACTAAAAGGTTGCCCTTACTCCTCACGGCTTAGGTTCTGGTTTTCAAGAGACTGGATCGTTCCTTTTGAATTAGAGTGATTTTCAATTGTATTAAAGATCCAGGCAGATGACAGGAGTTAGTGCATCAGGAAAGAGAACTTTCTAGATACCCATCTAGACACACTCTTCACCTTCCCCACCCCATGCTGTGTTCAGGAGGCTTGTGTGAATGGTTGTCTCAGTTCAGCCTGTCTTTTGGTCCCTTTTGTGTTCAGTCAAAAGAATGAAGGCAAACAATAAGACAGGAGGCAGGGGCCAGGTGAGTGTGTAATGTTCCCCTAGGGCCCCAGTGATCCCACAGTATTTCCCCAGGGGCCCAGTGAGCCCACAGTATTTCCCAAGGGCCCAGTGAGCGAATAGTATCTCCCTAGGTTTCTTCTGTTGGCATCACAGTGTTGGCTGCCTCACTGCATGGAAAGCTATGACCTTGTGACCATTCACTACCCTTTCTGAGTTCCTCTGCTGTTACAAGTCTTAGTTTTAGCAATATGTGTTGGAGAACTTCAAGCTTGACTGTAATCCTGCTGGGTGTGCCTGCCTTGTTAGGTTGTTGTGAGGACTAGAGACAATAACTGCAAGTCCCTCCGTTCAATGAGTTGCACTTTGGAGCTATTCGAAATCTTATTTTTTCTTACTGAATCCTTTGAGACTCTACGTTCAAATGATGGGTTAATGAACGAGCATTGTTTTAGTAATAAATGAAATAAGATATAGAACATGTCCTATTTATACTAAGTCACAGTATAGATGCAAGGTAGAGTATGTCAGGCTTTGTTAATCTTATCTTAAAAGTTTATTATTATTTCAGATTTCCTTGCCATAGTCAGAGGCAATTAAGATTTCCCACTGAGAAACAGAGGAAGGTGCAAACTTCAGCTGCACATTTCTACGCAAATCTCACTGAATTAAAAACTTTGTATTTCCTCCTCACGTTTTAGGTCTTCGGTCTTCAGCATTCTCATCCTCATTTCCTCTTCTTTCTGGCTCAATGAAGCATGGGCATCACGATGAGCAGACGGGGAGGTAATTGCTTCTCTGTCTCATTGTAGAAAAAAAAAAGCCAAGCAACTGGAAGAAGAGGGTGTCGAAGTGCATACCACAGAAGGTATTAGGTCTGACTGGCGGCTTTCTACACTACCACGGACACAGGAAGGAGGTGCAGGCCAAGGCAAACCAGAGTTGACTTCCCTTCGCTGAGGTATTTTCCATGCCGTAAATCAGAGTTATTAGGAGGACTGAAGGTGAGACTGGAGAATTGCAAGCCTTGCTTTTTCATTTCCACGAGGCCATTAGATTGTCTCTTTCTCCATGCTTCTGTTTGTTACACCAGTTTAATGACACTCACCACTTTCTCTTGTGTCCCATGCTGTTTTATTTTCCTTCCAAATGAAATAGTTGGAAGAAATTATCTGAGCAGGGGAATTTAGTACTTGCTCATTAAAAATCTGGGTTGCAGTACAGCTCTTCCTGGGCCTTTCTACAGAGACTTGAGAGTGCAGTGATTGAGAATATGCATTGTGGGACTGGAAAGATTGTTCAGTGGTTAAAGCACTTCCAGACAAGTCTGGATTCTTAAAATCCCACATAAATTTTCGATACAGCTGTAACTCCACCACAGAGCAGAGACAAAGGATCGCCAGAGCAGGCAGATTAGGGAGACTAGTCCTATCCGTGATCTCTGAGTTTGAGAAACCCTGGCCTAATGAATAGTGTAGAAGAGTGGCCAAGGATGATTCACAAGACATCAACAACAGGCCTTTACATGCATGTGTGTATATGTTTCTCTGTATATATCTACGTATATAACTATGTCCACATATATATCCACATATATGCAAGCATAAATGAACACATGCATCACACACACACACACACACACACACACACACACACACACACACACACACACACACACACGAGAATTGAAAATGAAAAACAGTACTTTTTTAAGACCTGAGTCTATTCTCGAAGTTTCTTACTTTTTCTTGATCTCTGTCTAAGTTTCCTTTCCCAATGTGAAAGACTAATAACTTATATTTTATTAGGAAAGTTTGCAGTCATCTCTGCTCTTCATAAAATGTCAATCAATATAGTTACTTGAGGGATCATTATTTCTAAGCTAATCATCTATTAGAAGAGAATGTGACTTTCATAAACTATATTCAGCTGAGATAAAGACTAGAAGCACTTAGTAATAGAATAAGGCCCACAATGACCTGGTTCTCAAAGCAGGTATTTATTTGAATGATATACTATACAGAAAATAATATGAAATTGTAGCTAGCTTGGGGTAAGACCCAAATAAATGTTCATCTATGCTTTTAATAAAGAGCTGACAATTAGGTTTTTATTTTCTGTTTCTGAGGATATTTTCCATTGCTAGAACATCTTTCCCTGCCGAAAGAACTTCAAAGATAAGATAGCAGTTTATAATAACAAGCCATACACTTCATGGTAGCTTTTATTTTCATTGTATCTTATCTGATAGTCACATAACACGTATGGGGGAATAAGGACAGCTTCTACTGTTATTACTATCTGGATATTGCACAAAAGGAAATCAAAGTTCTAACTTTCCAAGATCCATAAATGTAGTGAGTGTTTATGATGTCAACTTTGGCTCTTCCTCTGGTCTATTTATTTAAAGGCAAACTCATTGAGAGTAGCTATTGGTTTCTATTCTTTGGGCAAGTGATTCTTTGGGTCCTGGTGATTGATATCAGTGACTGGGGAACATATGGGGACTGTTAGAATCCATGGTGATGGTTCTATGAGGGAGGTTGAAGCTGCTGAGACTTAAGGTCTAGGACAATAGCATTGGGTTATATTATAGAAGAGGTAAATTCTCAACGGTGCCTGGAGTGATCAGAACAAAAGCAGTGAGAAGGTGGGAGATAGAATTCTTTTTCTTTTTTTTTTTTTGTTTCTTTTTTTATTCGATATATTTTTTATTTACATTTCAAATGATTTCCCCTTTCCTAGCCCCCCCCCCCACTCCCAGAAAGTCCCGCAGGCCCCCTTCTCTCCCCCTGTCCTCCCACCCACCCCTTCCCACTTCTCCGTTCTGGTTTTGCTGAATACTGCTTCACTGAGTCTTTCCAGAACAAGGGGCCACTCTTCCTTTCTTCTTGTACCTCATTTGATGTGTAGATTATGTTTTGGGTATTCCAGGTTTCTAGGTTAATATCCACGTATTAGTGAGTATATACCATGATTCACCTTTTGCGTCTGGGTTACCTCACTTAGTATGATGTTCTCTAGCTCCATCCATTTGCCTAAGAATTTCATGAATTCATTGTTTCTAATGGCTGAATAGTACTCCATTGTGTAGATGCACCACATTTTTTGCATCCACTCTTCTGTTGAGGGAAACCTGGGTTCTTTCCAGCATCTGGCAATTATAAATAGGGCTGCTATGAACATAGCAGAGCATGTATCCTTATTACATGGTGGGGAATCCTCTGGGTATATGCCCAGGAGTGGTATAGCAGGATCTTCTGGAAGTGAGGTGCCCAGTTTTCGGAGGAACTGCCAGACTGATTTCCAGAGTGGTTGTACCAATTTGCAACCCCACCAGCAGTGGAGGAGTGTTCCTCTTTCTCCGCACCCTCTCCAACACCTGCTATCTCCTGAATTTTTAATCTTAGCCATTCTGACTGGTGTAAGGTGAAATCTCAGGGTTGTTTTGATTTGCATTTCCCTAATGACTAATGAAGTTGAGCATTTTTTAAGATGCTTCTCTGCCATCCGAAGTTCTTCAGGTGAGAATTCTTTGTTTAACTCTGTACCCCATTTTTTAATAGGGTTGTTTGGTTTTCTGGAGTCTAACTTCTTGAGTTCTTTATATATATTGGATATTAGCCCTCTATCTGATGTAGGATTGGTGAAGATCTTTTCCCAATTTGTTGGTTGCCGATTTGTCCTCTTGCTGGTGTCCTTTGCCTTACAGAAACTTTGTAATTTTATAAGGTCCAATTTGTCAATTCTTGCTCTTAGAGCACATGCTATTGGTGTTCTGTTCAGAAACTTGGGAGATAGAATTCTTACAACATCAGTATCACCTGGTCAGGAGTGAGTTCCACACCCTCTTGCCCACGATTGTTTACAAAGTATGGTAAAATGGACACTCCTGAAAATATTTGAAGTTTTGCATCTTGAAGATAAGTGAAAAGTGGTTATCAAGTTGTGCAGATGTGGAGTTAATTGTTTCTGTGTATCACTGGGGAGAGGGGGGAAGCAGTCAGTAAAAAGTAAAAACCATGTTGAAATGTAGCAGAAACTATTAAGTATACACAGTGACTTGAAGGGTCATAGTGTACTAGAATTCCGATGTATGTAGACCTCACTAAAGGAACAGATTGGAGGCTATGCTGCCCAACAATGAACGCTCTGAATTCTTAAGAACCAGAGAACCTGGTGAATACTCAGTTAAAAGGCTAGCAGCCTCAAGACAAGGATGTAGAACATTTCTTTAAACATTTCTTATCCATTGTGCTTCCTCTTTTGAAAACTCTGTTTAGATTTGTACCTTTTTGGGTTATTTGTTTTCTTGATATCTAATTTTTCTTTTCTTTTCTTTTTAAAAGAAATTTATTTAAGATGTGCAGTTGGTAAAAATCTTTCCTAATTCTGTAGCTTGCTACTTTGGCTGCATGATTATATCCTTTGCCATACAGAGGCTTTTCAGTTTAATGAGGTCCTGTGTATTAATTGTGTCCTTAGTGTCTGTGCTATTGATGTTCTATTCAGATAGTCTTTTCTTGTTTGTAAGAATTCAAGGCTCTCCCCCACTTTCCCTTCTATCAGGTTCAGTGCGTCTGGTTTTAAATTGAGGTCTTTGATCTCTGTGAAGTTGAATTTTGTATACGGTAATAAATATGGATCCATTTGCATTCTTCCACATGCAACTGTCCAGTCTGATGCTGATGTTGAAGATGCTTTTTGTAAAAACAAAACAAAACAAAACAAAACAAAACAAAACAAAACAAAACAAAACTCCTGTGTGTATTTCTGGCTTCTTTATAAAAACATCAGGTGTGTGGACTTAGTCTGAGTCTTCAATTTGATTCTATTAATCAATATGTCTGTTTTGGGACTAATAATACCATGCTGTTTCTATTATTATAGATTAGTGGTATAATTTGAGATCAGGGATGCTGATACCTCCAGAAGTTCTTTCATTATTCAGGGAAATAGAAATCAAGAGACAATTTTGACATTTCATCTTTTCCAGTCAGAACAGTCAGGATCAATAGGACAAATAACAGCTCATGCTGGGGAAGATGGTTGAGTAAGGAGAACTCAACCGTTCCTGGTGGGACTGAAAACTGATATAACCACTATGGAAATTAGTGTCTTTCTCCCTCAGGAAGCAGGAACTAGATCTACCTCAAGATCCAGCCATATCATATATCAAAAAGATGCTTCATCCCACCACAGGGACACTTGCTCAATCAAGTTCATTGCTACTCTATTCATAATAGCCAGAAATGGGAAACAGTGTAGATTTTACCAATGAATAAAGAAAATGTGGTACATTTACACAATGAAATATTACTCAAGCCTTAAAAAATGAAATAATTAAATTTGCAGGTAAATGGACAGAGCTAGAATAAAAATCATCCTGAGTGAGGTAACCCAGAAGACAAATTTAATATGTATTTGCTTATATGTGAATAGTAGTTGTTAAGTCATTGATAAGCAAACTATATTCCATAAAACCAAGAGGTTATGTATAGAATAAGTGAATGTAGCTCCTTAGGAATGTGAAAAACTATAGATAGTTATGGTTAGACAAGGGGTAGAGGGGACGATGGAGAGGGTCAAATGAGGGGGGTAGGAAAGAAGAGGTAAGGAAGAGACTATGGAAAGGGACAATGGAAATGAGAGGCAATTTGATGGGTTGTATGAAAATCTGACAGAGTAGAAAACTTCTAAAGTATTTACACATTTGAAGGTGATCTTAATGAATTCACCAACAAAGGGATGGAGACACAGCCCCGTCTGGACATCTCTTATCACCAAATGAAGCTTCCAGTAACGGAGATAGGTTATAGCTAATTGAATTGTTGGGCAATTGTGTCTCATGTGAACACCCAAACAACTGAGTCTATTATCAAGGATATTAGACTCCTTTTGTTGCTTCTACAAACTGACAATAAGCCCATTGCCAAAGACAACACATATATACCTCATTGAACTCAGAGAAGTCAAATTGGTGCCTTTGTAAAGCCTTCACCATTACAGACTAGTGCTCATGGTACTAGAAGGTACTCTGCATGCTACCAAAAGAGAAAAGGTTAACACCAACCCACCAAAAACTCACAACCTACAATTGTGGCCTGCCTAAAAGATATGCTGATGCAATGGTGACACAAATCTTGTGGAAAACCAACCAGTCTCTGATATGCTTAATGCCTGTCCCATGAGATAGAACCCAAACCCAACATTACTTAAGTGGTCAAGAATTAGATAGGTCATGGACCTAGGGGAAAACCAAATACTGCTGATTTGCTCAAAGAAAGTAGTAATAAAATGACTCTTGATGACGTTCTGTCATATTCATACATATGTTCCTTATCTAGCCATCACCAGGGAAATTCCCTCCTACAGTACACGAGAACAGATACTGAGACCCACAGTTAGATAACATACAGAGAGAAGAAAACATTAAAACACTCAGTCCTTAGTGGAATGTCTCCATCAAATTCCTCCCCTCTGAACTTAGGAAACACTTCAGAAGAGGAAGTTAAAAAAAAGAGTATAAGAGCCAGGGGGCATGAAGGAAGGCCTTCTAAACAGCACAGTAGACACACTTATGAGCTTATAGAGATTATAAAGCAGTGTCTGCATGGCCTGCATGGTTTTATATCAAATGGACTTTCATCCCAGAATGAAGGGGACTTAAGCCCCCATGCCTAACCTAGAGACTTTCTCCAATTGATAACCACTCTTAAATGGAAAATTAGTTTTCTCCAATGGAATCTACATGGGCTTACAAACTACTTTTAAGGGTAAGCCCCATGCTCAACAGTAGATGGACAGGACAAAATGAACTCAATGGCATTTTTATCAGGGCATTTTTTAACTTTGCAGGCCCTTTGCAGATATACTGTGACTTCTGGTTTTGTATTTTTGTGGGGTTGTTGTTTGTGTACATGCGTCTATGTGCCTATTTGTATTTCTTGTGCTTTTTCTTTGGCTCTTTTTCTTCTGTTTGTTTATTTTGTGATATTCCAATTTATTTATTTTTTGTATTGTCTCATTTTATTTTATTATTATTCATAGATGCCTGTTAGTTTTGTAATAAGAGACAGAAAGGATGTGAATCTGGATGGGAGGGAAGATGGGGAGGAACTCAGAGGAGTTGGTATAGGAGAAACTATTCAGAAATCAGTTCAAAATGTTTGATATGGTCAGATTTAGTCACAGCAATAACACTGCTTCCCACTACCACTTTGTGTGTGATAGGGAGGGGGCTAGTCAGATGTTTTGTTCACACACACACACACACACAAAGAGAGAGAGAGAGAGAGAGAGAGAGACAGAGACAGAGACAGAGAGACAGAGAGAGATAGAGAGAGACAGAGTAAGAGAGAGATTGGTTTTGACATTGGCTTTTGAAACCTCAATGTTTACCTATGACATATATCCTTCAATAAGGTCATATTTCCTCATCCTTCCTAAACAGTCCACCAACTGAGAACCAGTCATGCAAATATATGAGCCTATGAGAGCTATCATTTGTCTTTACTTAGACCATGTAGAGTTAGTGACTGTATGTTTTGATTTGAACATATTAATGTGCTTGATTATGGGGTCCTTCTCAGAACCTGTTAGATGTGTTAAAGACTACTTAGTCTAGTTTTGAAAGGTTATAAATTTCAAGAAACACCTGGTCCTAATAACTTTGGAACTTATACATAAATAATATAACATTTGCTTAAGAGTATAGATTGGCACAGAAAAATTGGATATAATCTATGTGTGTATGTGTGTGTGTGTGTTTGTGATTTACATTTAGTGTGGTATGTGCTCACAAACACTTAGATGTGCATTTATATGTATGTGCAAGACTATGGAAGTTGACTTTGGGTGCCTTTCCTTGATCACTTTTCACCTCCACTTAAGTCTTCTAGGTATGTGTTTGTGTGTGTGTGTGTGTGTGTGTATGTGTGTGTGTGCGCGCGCGTGTGTATGTTTGCATGCATGGGTGTGCATGCATGCATGCATGTATAAGTGTATATATGGCTAGAAGATAATTTTTTGGAGTTGTGTGGTGGTTTGAATATGCTAGGTCCACAGGGAGTGTTACCATTAGGAGGTGTGGCCTTGTTAGAGTAGGTGTGGCCTTGTTGGCAAAATTGTGTCATTGTTGGGGTGGGCTTTGAGGTCTCCTAGTGCTCAAGCTTTGTCCAGTGTAGAAGAGAGCCTCCTCCTGCTTGCCTATGGATGCGAGTCTCCTCCTGGCTGCCTGTGGAAGAGAATCCTCTGGCTACCTTTGAATCAAGATGTAGAACCCTTGGCTCGTCCAGCACCATGTCTCCCTGCATGCTGCCATACTTTCTAACATGATGATAATGGACTGAATCTCTGAAACTGTAAGCCAGCTCCAATTAAATGTTTACCTTTGTCATGGTGTCTTCACAGCAATGAAACCCTAACTAAGGTTTCTAACTAAGATTGCTGAGACAGATTGGTTCTCTCTTTCCGTCTCTACAAGGATTCTGAGAATCATAAACACATCACCAGGCTTACTCAGCAAAGCCTCTACCTGCTGAGTCACTTTGCCATTAATCCACCTTAAATTTTTTGAGATAGTATCTGTCATAGAACCTGAAGATCATGGATTAGGCTAAGGCGCCTGGACAATGAGCTTCACCAACCTTCCTATGTCTCCCCATGTGCCTCCCTAGCTGCAGTTACAAGACTGAGCCACCACTTCTCAATATTTATATAAGTTCTGGAGATAAGGTTCTTATAAAGAACTGGTATTTTATCAACAGAGTTATCTCCTAGCATAAGAGTTTATGCTTTTATTCACTCTGTGCCCTAATCCCTATGTACGTTTGGCCAAATATGGGTTATGATGCTGGCATTCATTGCTCTGAGAATTCTGTCTATAGTTGACAGCATATGACTTAAGATTCTTAGTATCTCTTAGTACCCACTGATTTAGTACTGTTATCTCTTGATCTACCACTGTCCTCACTCCTGAGCAGCAGAGTGATTTTCTAAAATGCAAATCTGATTCCTACCATACTTCTTTCAACCATTGGTTTGAAGCCTTCCAATCACACCTATAAAAACTAAAATCCTCTACTCAGCATGGTTTGACAATGCCTGTCTTATTAGCATCAGTTCATGCTGCAGCCTTTTCCACCCAAGGTTGTCTGCACTCCAGATACCCTTTCTTTGTATGCATTATAGCATTTCTTGCTACAGGGTATTGGAATGTGATATCTCCCCTTTTAGACAGAAAATTCTCATCTCCTACTCCATCCCTTTCATACCTTAGTGACTCCCTGACCTATTTTGCCAAGCCCACATTCATGTTGTTCCACCACCACCACCACCTCCTAAGGTGATTTTAAATGTGATTTTAATTGTGACAGTGCTCACAGTTTTGATTTACATTTATTTGTGTGATTATTTCATGTGCATACATCTCTCCTCTATATTGTGAATACTATAAAGATGGGAATGATTTCTGCTTTTGGTCACTATTGTGATTCTTTCTAAATCATGAATTGTAGTCAACCAGTAAGAGATATGTACACATTTGTTAAATGGAATCAAACACTGGCTCTTGGTCAGATTACAAAGTTCAAGTCTTTGTTTTATTGAGACTGCTGTAGAGATTTGAGAGATCTGTGGTTTTGGCCGTTGGCAGAGCTACTGCCTTCTTGGACATCACAGTATTGCATTTTCAGATGGTCTCTAAAAGTTAATGACAGCCTGGAGGATTTAGGCTTTCAGTACGACAATGACAATTTCTAAGTGCTTTATTCTGACATATAAGAAACAGTAGAAGTGGGCAACAGTGCAGAGAAAGGCCACTGCTTTCTTGGAAACTCAAATGGCAAAGCCACCATGTGTTCAGTACTTGGAAGAGGGCATCACAGCTCTCCCATTGAGATGCATTGTTCATTCATTTTTGTGCCTTGCTGAATTTAGCAAGCTGGAGTTCTTTAAAGGTAGCACAGCTGCCTTTTTATTATTGTTTTTTTTTTTACACAATTTATTCCTGAGATTATTCTATAGTCCTATATACACCTATCCCATAAAAGCTCATTCTATACTTGGAGTGGCTGGCTTTTCTAGTATGTCTTGGATGCCCTTTTCCTCTATACCTTACTCCCTCTAACAAAAAAACAAAGCTTTGTTTTTTTGTTGTTGTTTTTTTTAATTTACAGGTTTGTTAAACTCAGCAATCTATTATTTGGGGGGCAATTGCCAGAGTAATCTCTCACCTCATTGGTTTTCAACAAAGCCTCCCAGATTGACATCTCAGAAATTGAAAAATAAATGCAGTATAAAAGCTATTACCTAAGCATGATTGGTAAGGGGGCATTAGGTTAATCGTTAGAATTAGTTAGTGTTTTTTTTTTTTTTCATATGTACTGTATGGATTTTTTTCCCTCCCAGGGTGTCTTTTGAGGATTCATGCACATCCTGGTTTATTTCTAAAATGCTATTTACCTCAAATTTGTGTTATCTTTCATATGGCATGCAGATATTAGGGATTAGAGCTGAGATGTGAAATGTTTTTCCCAGTGTTCCACAGTCTCAGTTTATTTATCAGCTGATAGCTTTATTGGGAGATGATGAGAACTTGAGAAAGGAGTGGGTGGCTGACAGGAGGAAATAGGTTTCTAGGGGTGTGTCCTGGAAGGGCTATCTTATGCTAGGGTGTGTCCTGGAAGGGCTATCTTATGCCTGGCTCTTCTCTCTATTTGCTTCTGGACCCCTATGACCTGAGCTTCACTGCTCTACCACACACTTCCTGCTCCATCCCAACCCAGGCACAATGGAGCCATGCTCCGAGGCCTTTGAAGCTAGAAGCAGAAAGGAATCCTTTTTTTTAGGTTTTTCTTTCTCTTCTTAGGTGTTCTGATTCCTCTTATGTATTTTGCCATTGTGATTCAAGGCTGAGTAGCACACTATGCCAGGGTAGCTTGAGGACTCACCTATGTGGTGATCGGGTCAGTTCCTTAGCTTCTTCTTGCCCTTTGAATTGGTTCTCTCTTACCCTCCCAGAGATTTTTCAACTGAGCTCCCTCTCTATCTTGGGAGTGTCTAGACAGTTCTATGATTTTTGTAGCCTGAACACATTTATTTATTTATTTATTTACTTACTTACTTACTTACTTATTTATTTATTTAAAGATCATTATTTATTTGGAGTCATGTTTTAAATTTTTTTATGCATTTGAATATTTTGCCCGTGTGTATGTGCACGTACTGTGTGTGCATTTTGTGCCTGTGGAGACCTGAAGCCTATACAAGATCCCCAGGAGCTGGGGTTATGCATGGTTGTAAGCTACTGTGTGGGTGCTGGGATTGAATACTATCTGGAGGGAGGAGTGTTCTTAACTGCTGAGCCATCTCTTCAGCACCCTATCCTAAAAGAACCCCTGCTAGTGCCCGACTCTTGATAATGGATGCAGCGGTGGGTAGTGTTTAGGAGGCAGTCTGAGGAATGTGTGTGTGCCTGCTCATGAACCATGTATCTCAGTTATTGTGCATATGGATTCTGTGCACCCAACTACCAGAATTTAAATTTTGATTCATGCTTCTATCCATCTATGTGATCTTGAGTCTTATTTAACTATCTCAATGTTCACATTTCTTTAACAATGGGGACAGTTGTATCTCATGATACTTGGTAGGGTGAGTAAATGACTATATAAGCAAAGCGTTGTAAGCAGTGACTGCTATGAAGAAAGCTCCGTTGTACCTATTAGGCTCTCATTCCTTTTCTTACACTCTTTGAAAGCCTTGTCTCCTTGTTTCGTCAGAAAAGGTAGAAAAGGGGCGGCGGCGGCGGCGGCGGCGGCGGCGGCGGCGGCGGCGGCGGCGGCGGCGGTAGCAGTGGCTGCTCCAGCTGAAGGGCCATCAGCGGTGGAACCAAGGCGACACAGGGTCCAGTTAGGCCCTGCGCCCACGACCACTGACCTTCGCTGACCAGCCGGGCGGCAAGCAACTGCGGTTCTGCGGAGCCTTTCGCTGCACGGAAGCCACTTCAGAACTCGGCTGCCCGCCAGTCAGGAGAGACTCACTGCCATCTTGATCCCGGGCTCCAGAGATCGGTCAGACTGAGGTACACAAACATAATCCTAGGCCCAACACCGCAGGGGTCTGAGCCAGACGGGCGTTGGCCTGCACCCAGGCCCTGGGCTGTTCGAGTGGCCATCGGGGCGCCAACCCAGCCAGGAGTTTTTTTTTTTTTTGCCCCGGCCGGTGCACGCGCCGCCATTTTGCCTACAGGAGCCAGAGTGCTCGGGAGGGCAGAGACTGCTAACAAGCGTAGCCTGAGGCTAACAAAACGGGGGTCTAGGCCCCAAAAGGCACAGGACTGACCCTAAGAACTGGGCGGCTTGGTGGGCCATCTGTGTGTCAACCAGCCCAGGAGGTTATTAGCACAACAGACTCTCCCGGTGCTTTCGCGGAGCGCGGACGCGCACGCCCGCCATCCGGGTCACCTGGCGGACCCAAATAACTGACATAGCCCTAGGGGAACTTTGCTCGGACCTTGGCCTCCCAGGCGTTTGCCTGGACTCAGGGCCCAGGCGACAAGGCTAACCTAGTGTGCGCCAGCCCGGTTGGGGAAATCGGCTGCCCAGCGGAGTGAGCGGAGCACAGGGGAGGTCACAGCAACATTCACCTTCGGAGCTCCCTGGGGGTGCACACGGGTTCCACCTGGTCCACAGACACAATCTGGGGCAAGGCCTCAGGCAGAAGCCCCCACCTCAACTCTCTCCGCTTCAGATCAGCCTGGGTGGCCGCCACATCTCCAGGTCCCTCAAGAGGCTCGTGGGGGCTTCCGGGCGGCCAGCTGGGAGAAGTCGGTGTGCTCCAATAAATCCTGCGGGCCCCAGCGGGAGCCTTCAGGTGCCTGCTTCGGGATCTGAACAGCCTGGACAACAGCACCCTGTCTATAGGCAGTGCAGAGTGTAAGCTGTGCACCAGAGGCCAACGGGGAAGGGGCAGCTTGCACTGGTGAGTCCAGCACTGACAAGACCAAGTAACACCAGTGAGAGCTAGATGGCAAAAGGCAAACGCAGAAACGTCACTAACAGAAATCAAGGCAATATGGCAACATCTGAACCAAATTCTCCTCTACCAGCAAGTCCTGGATACCCCATCACACCAGTAAAACAAGATTTGGATTTAAAATCACTGGTCATGATGCTGGTACAGGAACACATGAAGGACATTGAGGAGAAAATGGATCAAAAGTTAGAAGCCCTTGCAAGGGAAACACAAAAATCATTGAAAGAAATCCAGGAGAATACAAAAGCCAACAAGGAGGAAATGCAAAAAACACTTAAAGAAATACAGGAGAACTTTGCTCAACAGGCTGAGGTCATGAAAGACGAAACACAAAAATCTCTTAAAGAAATACAGGAGAACTTTGGTCAACAGGCTGAGCTCATGAAAGAGGAAACACAAAAATCTCTTAAAGAATTACAGGAAAACACAAACATGCAAGGGAAGGAGCTAAGCAAAACCATCCAGGATCTAAAATCAGAAGTAGAAACAACTAAGAAAACTCAAAGGGAGACAACTTTGGAGATAGAAAGCCTTGGGAAGAAATCAGGGGACAGAGATGCAAATATCAACAACAGAATACAAGAGATAGAAGAAAGAATCTCAGATGCTGAAGATTCCGTAGAAACCATGGACTCAACAGTTAAAGAAAATGCAAAGTGCAAAAAGCTTGTAACCCAAAATATCCAGGAAATCCAGGACACAATGAGAAGACCAAACCTAAGGATTATAGGCATAGATGAGAGTGAAGATTTACAACTTAAAGGGCCAGCAAATATCTTCAATAAAATTATGGAAGAAAACTTCCCTAACCTAAAGAGAGAGATGCCCATGAATATACAAGAAGCCTACAGAACTCCAAACAGACTGGACCAGAACAGAAATACTTCCCGTCACATAATAATCAAAACACCAAATGTTCTAAACAAAGAAAGAATACTAAAGGCAGTAAGAGAAAAAGGCCAAGTAACATATAAAGGAAGACCTATCAGAATCACAGCAGACTTTTCACCTGAGACTATGAAGGCTAGAAGGTCCTGGGCAGATCTCATGCAGACTCTAAGAGAACACAAATGCCAACCAAAACTACTATATCCAGCAAAACTCTCAATCACCATAGATGGAGAAACTAAGATATTTCACGACAAAACCAAGTTCACCCAATATCTATCCACAAACCCAGCCCTAAAAAGGATAATAGGAGGACAACACCAATACAAGGAGGGCAACTCCACCCTGAAAAAAGCAAGATAGTAACCTTTCATCAAACCCAAAAGAAGTTAAGCAATCAAATTTAAAAAATAACGTCAAAATGATAGGAAGTAACAATCACTATTCCTTAATATCTCTTAACATCAATGGACTCAATGCCCCAATAAAAAGACACAGACTAACTGACTGGATACGTAAACAGGACCCTACATTTTGCTGCTTACAGGAAACACACCTCAGGGTCAAAGACAAACACTACCTTAGAGTAAAAGGCTGGAAGACAATTTTACAAGCAAATGGTCTCAGGAAACAAGCTGGAGTAGCCATTTTAATATCAGATAAAATTGACTTTCAACCCAAAGTCATCAAAAGAGACTCTGAGGGACACTTCTTGCTGGTCAAAGGAAAAATACAACAAGAAGAACTCTCAATCCTGAACATCTATGCTCCAAATGCAAGGGCACCCTCTTTCATAAAAGAAACTTTATTAAAACTCAAAGCACACATTACACCTAACACAATAATTGTGGGTGACTTCAACACTGCACTTTCCTCAATGGACCGATCAGGAAAACAGAAACTAAACAAGGACACAATGAAACTAATTGAAGCTTTGGACCAATTAGACTTAACTGATATATATAGAACATTCTATCCTAAAACAAAAGAATATACCTTTTTTTCAGCACCTCATGGTACCTTCTCCAAAATCGACCATATAATTGGTCACAAGACAGACCTCAACAAATATAAAAAGATAGAACTAATCCCATGCCTCCTATCTGATCACTATGGAATAAAAGTGGTCTTCAATAGCAACAGAAACAACAGAAAACCCACATACACGTGGAAATTGAACAATACTCTACTCAATGACACCTTGGTCAAGGAAGAAATAAAGAAAGAAATTAAAGACTTTTTAGAACACAATGAAAATGAAAACACAACATACCCAAATCTATGGGACACAATGAAAGCAGTGCTAAGAGGAAAACTCATAGCCCTGAGTGCCTCCAAAAAGAAAATGGAGAGAGCATACATTACCAACTTAATGACACACCTGAAAGCCCTAGAACAAAAAGAAGCTATTTCACCCAGGAGGAGTAGAAGGCAGGAAATCATCAAACTCAGGGCCGAAATCAATCAAGTAGAAACAAAGAGAACCATACAAAAAATCAACAAAACTAGGAGCTGGTTCTTTGAGAAAATCAACAAGATAGATAAACCCTTAGCCAGACTGACCAAAGGGCACAGAGAAAGTATCCAAATTAACAAACTTAGAAATGAAAAGGGAGACATAACAACGGAAACTGAGGAAATCCAAAAAATCATCAGATCCTACTACAAGAGCCTGTACTCAACACAACTGGAGAATCTGGAGGAAATGGACAATTTCCTTGACAGATACCAAATACCAAAATTAAATCAGGACCAACTAGACCATCTAAACAGTCCCATAAAGCCTAAAGAAATAGAAGGAGTCATAGAAAGTCTTCCAACCAAAAAAAGCACAGGACCAGATGGTTTCAGTGCAGAATTCTACCAGACCTTCAAAGAAGAGTTAACACCAATACTCTTCAAACTATTCCACAAAATAGAAACAGAAGGAACACTACCCAATTCCTTCTACGAAGCCACAATTACGCTGATACCAAAGCCACACAAAGATCCAACAAAGAAAGAGAACTTCAGACCAATTTCCCTTATGAACATCGATGCAAAAATACTCAACAAAATTCTTGCCAACCGAATCCAAGAACACATCAAAACGATCATCCACCATGATCAAGTAGGCTTTATCCCAGGAATGCAGGGTTGGTTCAATATACGGAAATCCATCAATACAATCCACTACATAAACAAACTCAAAGAACAAAACCACATGGTCATTTCATTGGATGCTGAAAAAGCATTTGACAAAATTCAGCATCCTTTCATGCTTAAAGTCTTGGAGAGAACAGGAATTCAAGGCCCATACCTAAACATAGTAAAAGCAATATACAGCAAACCGGTAGCCAGCATCAAACTAAACGGAGAGAAACTTGAAGCAATCCCACTGAAATCAGGGACCAGACAAGGCTGCCCCCTTTCTCCTTATCTTTTCAATATTGTACTTGAGGTACTAGCTCGGGCAATTCGACAACATAAGGAGGTCAAAGGGATACAAATTGGAAAGGAGGAAGTCAAACTATCATTATTTGCAGACGACATGATCGTCTACCTAAGTGACCCAAAGAACTCCACTAGAGAGCTCCTACAGCTGATAAACAACTTCAGCAAAGTGGCAGGTTACAAAATCAACTCAAGCAAATCAGTGGCCTTCCTATACTCAAAGGATAAGCAGGCTGAGAAAGAAATTAGGGAAATGACCCCCTTCACAATAGCCACAAACAGTATAAAGTATCTTGGGGTGACTCTTACCAAACATGCGAAAGATCTGTATGGCAAGAACTTCAAGACTCTGAAGAAGGAAATGGAAGAAGACCTCAAAAAATGGGAAAACCTCCCATGCTCATGGATCGGTAGAATCAATATAGTTAAGATGGCCATTTTGCCTAAAGCACTATACAGATTCAATGCAATACCCATCAAAATCCCAACTCAATTCTTCACAGAGTTAGAAAGAGCAATTATCAAATTCATCTGGAACAACAAAAAACCCAGGATAGCTAAAACTATTCTCAGCAACAAAAGAAAATCTGGGGGAATCAGTATCCCTGACCTCAAGCAATACTACAGAGCAATAGTGTTAAAAACTGCATGGTATTGGTACAGTGACAGGCAGGAGGATCAATGGAACAGGATTGAAGATCCAGAAATGAACCCACACACCTATGGCCACTTGATCCTCGACAAAGAGGCTGAAAACATCCAATGGAAAAAAGATAGCCTTTTCAACAAATGGTGCTGGTTCAACTGGAGGTCAGCATGCAGAAGAATGCGAATTGATCCATCCTTGTCTCCTTGTACTAAGCTCAAATCCAAATGGATCAAGGACCTCCACATAAAGCCAGACACTCTGAAGCTAATAGAAAAGAAACTGGGGAAGACCCTTGAGGACATCGGTACAGGGAGAAAGTTTCTGAACAGAACACCAATAGCGTATGCTCTAAGAGCAAGAATTGACAAATGGGACCTCATAAGGTTACAGAGTTTCTGTAAGGCAAAGGACACCATCAAGAGGACAGATCGGCAACCAACAAATTGGGAAAAGATCTTCACCAATCCTACATCAGATAGAGGGCTAATATCCAATATATATAAAGAACTCAAGAAGTTAGACTCCAGAAAACCGAACAACCCTATTAAAAAATGGGGTACAGAGTTAAACAAAGAATTCTCACCTGAAGAACTTCGGATGGCAGAGAAGCATCTTAAAAAATGCTCAACTTCATTAGTCATTAGGGAAATGCAAATCAAAACAACCCTAAGATTTCATCTTACACCAGTCAGAATGGCTAAGATTAAAAATTCAGGAGACAGCAGGTGTTGGAGAGGGTGCGGAGAAAGAGGAACACTCCTCCACTGCTGGTGGGGTTACAAATTGGTACAACCACTCTGGAAAGCAGTCTGGCGGTTCCTCCGAAAACTGGGCACCTCACTTCCAGAAGATCCTGCTATACCACTCCTGGGCATATACCCAGAGGATTCCCCACCATGTAATAAGGATACATGCTCTACTATGTTCATAGCAGCCCTATTTATAATTGCCAGATGCTGGAAAGAACCCAGGTATCCCTCAACAGAAGAGTGGATACAAAAAATGTGGTATATCTACACAATGGAGTACTATTCAGCCATTAGAAACAATGAATTCATGAAATTCTTAGGCAAATGGATGGAGCTAGAGAACATCATACTAAGTGAGGTAACCCAGACTCAAAAGGTGAATCATGGTATGCACTCACTAATAAGTGGTTATTAACCTAGAAAACTGGAATACCCAAAACATAATCCACACATCAAATGAGATACAAGAAGAAAGCAGGAGTGGTCCCTGGTTCTGGAAAGACTCAGTGAAACAGTATTTGGCAAAACCAGAACGGGGAACTGGGAAGGGGTGGGAGGGAGGACAGGGGAAGAGAAGGGGGCTTACGGGACTTTCGGGGAGTGGGGGGGGGGCTAGAAAAGGGGAAATCATTTGAAAGGTAAATAAATTATATCAAATAAAAAAAAAAGACAAAAAAAATAATAAAATTTAATTTAAAAAAAAAAAAAAAAAAAAAAAAGAAAAGGTAGAAAAAGTAAGGAGCATAGAATTTGAGCTGAGAGGACTCCAAAGACACTTATTATTGTATGTTGAGACCAGTTAATTAGCTTCCTGGTACTTCAGTGTTCGTATCTTGAAAAGTGGTCCATCTCACACAGTTATTAAGATGGCAGCCTATATTCTGCTCATATGTAACTCACCAATTCCACTTACCCCAATGACTTTGATGTGTAACCTATGACCCCCCTGTTGTAACCTCTGCCGTATAGGATTGCATGCTATCCATACATCTGCTTTACCTGCAGAGTGCTACCTTTATCTGATTGGGCCACTTCAGCTTCTGCTCCATCAATCACAAGTTCCTTCTGTCCTCATGATGGCTCCTTCTAGTTCACTAAGTACTCCTTGTACGTACTGTGTAATTTGGGTCTTGTGAGAGCTGTATGAAGTACTTGGCTAATATCTACATTCATATCTCAGAGTTATAGAAAGCAAGAGGCAGAGAAGCAGACACATGAACCTATATTAACAAAGTCATAGTTGTGAAGGTGGGTCCAAATCTTGGCTCTTGGTGTACTTGCTTCTATGTAATGCAAATATGTCAGTCAATTTTTAAAATTTACCCGTCTCCTTTACCTTTCTTGTATCTACCCCTTTTAAAATAAAATCAGGTATAATCTTCTAGTTGTGAGATGACTCTTCCCTCTCCTCATTCATCCTCTTTTACGTGATTGATGGCAAGAAGGCAAGAAATCATGTATAACCAACCTCTGGTCATTGTATTCTCCCCCTCCCTTTTTGGGTTGGATTGGATTCAAGACTCATTAACATTCACCCTCCTAGCAGCCTCACTTTGAACGAGAGCATATATTTTTCACCTCGCTCCTTATTTTTCCTGCTATTCTGTACACTCATCTGTTTGTAGTCATTTCAATACATTTCATTTTAATAATGTTTTTCTGATTATGAAATCTGCCCATGATGGTAAAAATTCCAGAGCACATAGCGAGAAAGAAGCAACACACATAATTCTACTATCCAAGAGGTGAACATTGTTAATGTTTTAATATTTAACCTTCCAGTTTTCTTCACACTACATGAATTGATTTGATTTCTGGGTTTTGATAGCCAGATTATAGAAAATGCTTTATTAATGAGAATTATCTGGCATAAAGTTTTAGAATGGGTGTCAAGAGGTATACTGTGGTAGGCAGGATAATGGCCTCCACAGATATTTGATCTTTTATCTGTAAATAGATAAGGTTAAAAGACAAAGAAGAATTAAAGGTTAAGGAAAATTATAGTTGCAACCAGCTGGCCTTAAAATAGGGAAAATGTACTAGATTATTAAAGTGAGGGAACCAGGAGTCTATTCACCAGAGCCCTTAAAAATAAAAGGAGAAATTGGAAGGTAGAACCACAGCAATGTTAGAAGAAAAGCATGGCTCCCTAGAGGAGGGGCACCCAAAGCCAAGGGGTATGGACAGTCTCTAGAAGTTACAGAGGTCAAAGAAACAGGTCATCCCTCAGAGGCAGTAGAAAGGGAGGCAGCCTTGCAAGCATATGCACTGCAGCTTAACAGGATCTGAAATAGGTTTTGAAGCTATAAACTACAAAGTAACAAATTTGTGCCGTCTAATTCTGCTTTTTGTGGAACTTTGTAATAGCAGTCATACAAAACTAATACATAATGTATATAAAAACAGATAAATATTGTGAGGAACCAATGTTCCTCACAATACAGAAATATAACAGAAAAGCTAAAAGAGACTAAACAGTAATATCCATGTCCTACCTAGTTTTTAGATGGATTTATTGTTTTGTGCATGAGTTTTTCACTGCATGTATGTCTATGCATAATATGTCCATATTAATACAGTGCCAATGGTTGCCAGAAGAGGGTGTCAGATCACTGGAGTCACTTGGAACTGGAGTCACAGATGGTTGGGAACCTCCATGTGGGATCTGGGAACCAAACCAGAGTCCTTGGCTAGAACAGCCAGTGCTCTTAGCCACTGAGTCATCTCCCCAGCCCCAAGTCTACCCAATATTAGTTTTTAGTTCTGTATACAGTTTGTCTCCCTTTCCCATCTCAATAATTTTGTGTTATACATCATCCATACTATAACAATTTTGTACCATTCCTGACTTTTTCTGGTGTTCCTTTCATTATTGTCTGTCTGTCTCTCTCTCTGTCTGTCTGTCTATTCATCCATCTATATATCTATCCACCTATCTATCCATCCATCTATCCACCTATCCATCCGCTTGTCCATCCATCTATCTATCTATCTATCTATCTATCTATCTATCTATCTATCTATCTATCTATCTATCTATCTATCACTCTATCTATCTATCATCTATCTATCACTCTATCACTCTATCTATCATCACTCTATCTATCTATTTATCTATCTATCTATCTATCTATCTATCTATCTATCTATCTATCATCTACAGTCAGTGTTTTAGATTAGCAGATGAGTGATGACGATAACACAGTATATAGCAAAGAGGAGTCAACATTTCTTTTCAGTGTCTGTTTCACCAACAAGAACACAAAAAGGTGGGTTGGAGAAGCTGAGCAAGCACAGTGATAAATGTTGTTTGATGACCCTGGAGATGAAAGCCCTAGGGTATATTTGTAGTATGGCTTGGGGATCCTGACTGTCCTGACTCTAGCTTAGTCTTTTGTAAAATATGGTTAGTTCTAATATCAGTATCTGTATTTGTTGTGCAGATCATATAACATTATATATAAAGCCTTTAACACAGTATCTTTTTAAAGGAAGAACCTAGTCTATCAAGCAGAATTGTTATTATTTTTGCAGTTGCATGTTTATCAGTTTCTCTGGGTTCTAGGTGAAGAAGGTTGGGGATAGATCTTCAATGTGTTATCTGCTGGTGCACACCATGCCTCATGAATATTACATGATGTGAAGACAAGGCATGTCCTTGATGCTAAAAGACAGTGACAAATCAGAGGAGGGTAGAGGGCAAAGAAGCCTTTAGAAGCACACACAAAAACATACACCAGAATGAAATATTTAACCGCTTGCTACAAGCATTTGGATGCTTTCAGACTGATGCCAGAGAGCTAATAAAAGAAATGCAGTTTGACAAGATGGTGGGCGGCCATGACCATTGTTTTCCTGGTTTTGTTCATTTTCTCTTTCCTTGGATGATTTCTAGACCCACTACTGAAATTCCCAAGGAGTTTATTTTTTGGTTGTTGCTAGTGTTGCTTTATCGTTTGTTCATTTCACAAATTATCAAAATTGAAGCTTTGCTTGTTGTTTCATAAGAATATAATAATATGATCGGTTTGAGAGCTAAACCAAAAATAAGTGTTAAAAATAACCTCATATACACTCCCTTTATCGCAGTGGGCCTGGGTTCATTTATTTAAAATGTTATTTATCTTAGAGAGTGTCAGCTAAACAAATGGTGTTGCTCAAAAGGTCATGCTTGAGTTTTCTCCGAAGTGATTAGTTTTATCGGTCTTTATTATTTTTCAGACATATTCTTTTCTGAGTGTGTGACTATTGATTGCTTTGGAAATTGATTTCATAGAGACTAATTTGGTGAAGATGGCAGTTTTAAGCCACAGAATAAGTGACTGCAGACCTTGAAATTACTTTAGAGATAGCGATTATGATGAGCCTTTGCTTTGCAAGGAGCGACTGCATAGGCGTTATAATATTTCCTAACTTTATACACATTTCACATTTTTCTTGTTTGGAAAGATGAAATTATGAACTGACACAGGTTGTTGGGGCAGTGACAGTCCTCCAGTGTTATAGCATGTGCTTTGGGACTCATTTGTCCTCTAGTCTCTCTTCATTCTACTTGATAAGATTAATTTCCCTCTCGCTCTGGAATCTTATGACTCTGCCCTTTCTCTAATGTCCAAGTCCAGGTCACTGTGGATAAGGGAGGGTGATGCAGTCCCTTTAGGGGAAGAAGAGATTCTGAGATTCTAGTCACTTTCTAAATCGTGTTGCAAGTTTTGACTTTTTGATCTTCTTGACCTTTTAGATTCATTTGTTCTCATTTTTGCAATTAATAATTATTCTCCCTGTCTCTCAGCGGTATGGCAAGAATCAGATTATGTGGAAAACAAGCAGACTGGAAATTAAAAGAGAAATAATGACCATGTAGCCTCTATTCATGTGAGTGCCTATGGTAAGAATTTGCCATTTGAGAATGGAGTATGTTTGTCTCCCAAGGTGATGATGTTACCACTGAAAATACTAAGGAAATTCTATTCATACAGGAAGCATGCAGTGAGGGGAAGATGCTTGTGAATTCATAGCAGTGGGGTGGTCTTGACTTTAGCCTGAGGTTAGTTGCAGGAAGGGGAGAATAGATGATTATGGATTCTTTGCTATGGTCTGAATGTTGCTTTTACCTCTATCCATTTGTATGTTAAGTCCGAATCCCAAAGATAACTTTAGTAGATAGGGACTTTGTCAGGAGATTACAGTATGAGGGGAAGCCCTAAAGAATAGGATTAACATGCTCAACTTCTGGGACTGAAGAGATGGCTTAAAAATTAAAACCACATTATTATTTTTTTTCAGAGGACCTACATTTCCTTTCCAGCACCCATGTAGGGTGGCTCACAACTGCCTGTATGTAGCTCTTCCTCCAGGACATGCAACACCCACTTCTGGTCTCCTGTGATAGGATTGCCCAGACATATACAAATAATTAAAAATAAAATTAAATCTTATAATAAACCCCTGGGAGCTGTCTTGTTTCTTTTATAGTGTGAGGGAGTAGTGAGAATACATTATTCTCTGCCCAGAGCCAGACATTATTCTACTAGGCATCACTTTTGCTGGCGTCCTTACAGAAGTCCAACAAGAATTTAGTATTAAGATTAGCCATACTTGACATAAAAATAAATTTATATTGTTTTTTTAGGCCTACTGGTTTGTAGTACATGGTAGCCCTAAAAACAAACATGTTTTTAATGAGGATAGAGTGAAACAGAAGATCAAAAACACTTCCAAAAATTAAAATATATTTGTCAGTAAGGGTTGGTAAGGATGCAAAGCAAAGAGAACCGTTCCATAATCCCACTTGGAATGTTAAAGAGTTCAGCCACTGTGGAAATCAATGTGGAAAATCTTTAAATTTCTCAAATTCAAATAAACCTACCAAATGACACAGCTATAGGACACCTTAGTATTTACTTCAAGGACTCCAAGTCAGTATGCCACAGAGCTGCTCACACAACCATGTTTACTGCGGGACTATTTGCAGCAGCTAAGTGAAGGAACCGCAGTAGATCTCTAACCACATTGACATAGAGAACACATGGAATAGATTTTACTCTGTCTTAAAGCAAAACAGAATGATGTTATCTGTGGGAAAATGGATGCAACTTGAGATTATCATGTAAAGCAAATTAAGTCAGTGTTAGAAAGATAAATATCCATCCAGGTTTCTTTCTATTTTGGATCCTAGAATTCATATAGATACATTAAATCATGTAATGGGGAATGAGAGAATTACTGAGAGCAGCGAGCAAAGGCAGGGAAGAATGATCGGAAGGCATGCTCTAAGTGCCTCACATACTTGTGTGAAAATGACCTTATGAGATGAATACCACATATAATGAAGATATGCCAATAAATAACAAACATACTTGTTTGAGTATTGTTGTTAGCTGACACTCTCTCTTCTGTGTTACTCATGATCCAAAGTATAGTACTGCCCTGACTCTGAAGCAGTTTCTTTCTTGTATTTTTGGATAGAAGAATAAAACATGACGTGATCAGAAGGCCCAGTCTTGAGCTGGAGAGATGGCTTGCCAGTGAAGGGCACCTAATACTCTTGCAGAGGATCTGTGTTTTGTCCCTAGCAGCCACACTGAGTGACTCACAACCACAATACTTCCAGTTTCATGGGATCTGAGGCCTGGGATCTTCACAGCACACATGCTCTTATGTACATAGAAACAAACAAACACCTACACACAGAGACGTGGTTAAAGAAGGAATGAATCTCAACTTTAAAAAATGGCCAGGTCTCTTTCTGTAGGTGACAGTCTATATTCTCATTATTTTAAGAGCTGATGAGTCAGAGAGGGGAGGAGCAGTCATTAGCAGTGACCTCTTGTTACCCAACATCCTCTTTGGATGGAAGGCGACATGGCCTGCTGGTCTGGGATCCGGATCTGCTCTTGAAAGCTATCAATAGGGTGGGAGGGAAGGAGGGAGCAGTTGGCTTCCTTTTCCTTGGGTATTTACATGGTACATCTATTTAAAAACATTGCAGCTTTAACATCTGCCTCTTCTCTCATCCTGAGAATGTCTTTAGGGGGTTTGAATTGGACTGGGAAATAGCAAAACAGTGCTGTGCAATTTGGCAACGTGTACCTTTTGGGAAATAGCAGAATTGTGCTGTGACATTTGGGAAACACGTGCCTTGTAAGGTGTGTTGAATCACACACCAGGTGACAGTAGGAGAGCGAGAGCGGGGTGCTGTGTATCAGGAACAGCACCAATGGCATGCTGCTCCTGGTCCCCAGGCTTTGGCAGAAGAAAAAAAAGAACAGGGCCTTGAGCAGCTTGGTAGGAAGCCCTGTCCACAGGAGCCATGTGAGGACAGAAGTGAAACAAAGGACAGAAGAGCCATGCCAACCTGCTCGAGACACTTGGGTCTTCCTTCTCTGAACGTGTCTTTTTCTTTTCTTTTTAGAATGTGGTATATTCATCCATTTGCAAATTACTTGGATCCTGGTATTTGGAGAATGTGGGGGTGGCTGTGTGAAGTAAATCATTTTATCTGGCTGACGATCATTAATATCAAGAAAATGAAATTGTCAACCTTAAAGGGTGAGTGGTAGTTTTATCTCATTAATATCTGGATAAATGATTTTTCCTACATTTCAGAGAAGACACTTAGATAAGATTAACATGATCTATCATGGCAGGCCATCTGATGTGCGCATTAACATACATCATTATCATTGTTTAAAGCAGTTTAGGAATTCTCTTTTTCTACTCCCTCTTTAGAGACAGGGACACTGAGGCCTGAAAAGAAACTGCTGAGGATCCGAGAGAAAAATTGTAGCAGTTATATCATTTTAGTAATAATATACTGATCTGAGGACATATTTTTCTGAATTGTATGCCAAGTCCTTCTGGTTTAAAAGATATATTTGTATACAGGTGTGTTTGCATATGTGCCTGTGTAGGCACATGCATGTAGGGGTCAGAAGTTGAGTGTAGGTGTCATGCCTCGGGAACTGCCTATCTTGTTTTATGAGGCAGGCCTTTCATTGGCTTGAAACTGTCTAAGAAGGCTAGGTTGTCTGGATATTTGGGTTAGAAGCACATACCATCGAGCTCTCTGCTTGGTTATCAAGATCAAACTCAGGTCCTCATATTTGCATGCCAGGCAGTTCATTGCTGGAGTCCTCTCATTAATCCATGAGTTATGGATTCTATGAGGATCACTTCTCAGTGTGTGTATTGTATAATGTGAGGGTCATTACTAGCATCACCAAATGCATTGACTTCTAATCCTTACTATACAATGAAGAGCATCAGAGCCAGCTCACTTTCTGGAATGCAGATTTAACCCTCGTGCAACATGTTACTTCCAAGTAGATGCTTTCAGGGCTCTGCTCTATTTTCTTCTGTCTTAGTAACTGGGGATGCTCTCTGTGTTAGCTTGGGTTCTGGCATTTGGATGGTATAGAACAACATGTTAAGCCAGCATAATACTTACGTGTAATGCAAGTGAGAAACAAACCCATTCTTTCAACCACTGGGATGGCAAGGTGTGCTAGATAGAAGCGTGGCTCATGTGTTCTGACAAACACTAATTACCTGACACTGGTTTTAGGTTTCAGGTACATTTTCCCTCTGTTTTCAAATTTAAGACTGTTAGGTTACAACCTTTTGCTAAAAATTATGCAGCCTTCTTTCTCTGTGGTTTTTGCATACTATCAGCTTGGGGCTATGGATAATGGAGAGTTTTGAATGGCACAAACTGAGTGATAAACAACACTCAGTAAAGAAAAATCTACAGTGTACAAAATAGTATCAGGCATCTGGATAAATTAGGTAACCTGTATCAAGAATGTATAGTTTAGCAGAGTTAGCTTTGTTCATGTATTTAATATATGAATGAAGGGAATACAATTTATAAATTTATATAAACATACTTGTTGAAGTCCATGATTGCTAAATTGACTAAGTGCTGGGGAATCTAGGGTAGCAAAAAGAGGTGAGTCCATTTCTTTATGAAGTTAGGCAAAAATCACAGATAAAGTTAATCATGAAAAAATGAAATTATAGGATAAGGGATATAGGAAATTATAGGATATAGGAAGTTATAGTGTAAAGGCTACCAGGAAACAAAGATGGGACTTTTTTTTTTGGTCTAGATGAAATTAGAAGAACTTTCTGGAAAGAAAGTGAACCCAGCAAGTCTTCAGATGGATTTAAATTCTGATTTTGCCACTTTAAGCTCTAAGATCTTAACAAGGGCACCCAGTGTTTCCTCCAGTAAAGAGTAAATTGCTATCTTTTCAGGTTAGTTTTGAGGTTTGCATAGCCTTTGTCTATGGCAATGCCTAGAATTTCATGAATGTTCAGTGCAGCTTGGTAACTTGTTCCCTTCCCTTTCTCCATGGCCAGTTCATCAGAGGATAGAAAGGAAATGGGTCTTACTGTAGGGTTAGAGAAGGCTTTGTGAAAAGGTAGCATTTGAAGAATAGAAAAAGATTTAACAAGGAGAATTGTAATTACCCAGTAAGAAAATAATTACAAGAAACTAGAAGTGTTGCTCAGCTAAGATCATGGCTTCAGAATAAGACAGAGTCCAATTCCAATTAAGGAGCCATCATTATTTATCACATGACCTTGACCAAGGTGCTCCCTTTCTCTACATGCAAGTTTCCTTATCCAAAAAGTATGAAGATAATATTAAAATGTTTTCTCTAATATTATGGTAATATTTACTAATAAACACATATAATGTTTAGGTACTCATAATGAGGGGGTAACTTAACATAGCTAGCAACCAATATTTTCTCTTACAAACAAGGAAGGCACAATCTCTAGGTTCTTTTTTGTAGCTTTAGATACAAACTCCAGATGCTAGTCTAACTGCAATGCACTGATGTCATTGAGTTCAGCATGAGATTTACTGTCCCCTTAGAGTATTAATACCCACCAATTAATAGTGACAGTCACTAAACATTTAGTACCTAATGAGCTGCATCTCCTCGGGATGGGTGTAGCAGGGAAAAGGAACTGTGTAATTTAACTTGCCAGACTTCCTTCTTGCTGGTTGGCTGTGACCTCCCCACTGGGCTGCCTGAGGGGTTGACTCCATTTGAAAAATACATTTAGAAATGTCAGTGTCTAGAAGCCCTTAGCTCTAAAGCCTCCTTGGAACCACAAAAGCAAACACTATCAGAATTGCTCTCTATTGAGGTGATGGGGATACAGCAATGAAGAAGTTAGGAAAGTAGGAAAGGTCCTTGCTCTTGAGTGAGGGGAGAGAGAGACACAGAAAGAGGTGGAAGGGGGAGGAGAAGGAGCCCCGAGGAAGGGAGGGAGGGAGCAGGGGAGGGACAGAGGGAGAGAGAGACAGACATGGGGGGGGGCAAGATATCAGGAATACAGAGTTTCTGTAGTAGGTTGATAATAATGTTTCAAAGCTATTTTATGAGCTTGGGGGGGGGAGGGGTTGTCTGAGGAGGTGACATTTGAAACTCAGAGTTGGAATATATAAATGCACCAGCAAAGATCTAAGGCAGGAACGTCCCAGGTAGAAAGAATAACATGTTCAACGTTGGTGAAGCAGGAATGTGCTTAATGTGTTTAAAGCTGTGAGTGGCAGAAGCCCGGTGGACAAAGGCAATATTGGTGTGAGATGGGGTCTGAGAGGTGGATGATGCAATGTTTATAAGGTTTAAGCAATTCTTAAAGGTTCAAATTTGATTTTAAGTACAAAGTGAAGGAAGCCTCCTGGAAAGTCTCAAGCAGTGGAGTGACAAAGTTTGATTAATGACCTAGTTCGTTCTGCTGTTGTACAGAGAATAGGCTGTTAGGGGATGATTACAGAAACTGTGAGGCCAGCGTGGATGTAAAATCCTGCTTCTTAGTCCATGGCAATAGTCTAGTTGGGAGATAGTGATAAAAGAAACCAAGGAGCAGCCTTGAGGAGAGAGAGGGGGGAACATAGCAAGGACAGATTTTGATGGTAGTGGTGAATGAAGTATGGGCAAGGAATAATCAAGACTAGCTTTGCCTGTGGTGTTTTGCCCTCATCAACTGAGTAGTACCATTTACCATGATGAGGAATGATGGGAAATACCCAGGGCCTCAGACAGAAACACTAGGTAAAGTATTGAGGGGCGTTGTAAAGTAGCATTTTGCTATTTAAACCTTTGTCTTTTACTACCCATCCACTCACTATAAAATTGTTTCAGATTCCAAAATTTGATGTTGTCATTTTACTACTGAATGTTCTTACAGACCTTGCTAATAGATTTCAGAACTCATTAGATGAGCCTAGAGATAGCCTTCCAGCTTTTCTAATTACAGTGGTCCAGCCAACCAGGGCACCATCCTGGTGGGGTTGCTGCTTGTATTAGTTATGGTTTCCACTGCTATAAAAAGACACCATGACCAAGTCAACTCTTCCAAAGGACAACATTTTATTGGGCCTGGCTTGTAGATTCAGGGATTTAGTCTATTATCATCATTGTGGAAAGCATGACAGTATCCAGACAGATATGGAGCTGGAGAAGGAGTTGAGGTTTCTACATCTTGATCCGCAGGCAGCCAGGAGGAGACTGGATGTGTTTTACACTGAATGGGGCTTGAGCATAGCAGACCTTAAAGACAGTCCCTACAGTGTTGCACTGGCTCCAAAAAGGCCACACCTTCTAATGGTGCCTCTTCCCACGGGCTAAGGATTCAAACACATGAATCAATGAGGACCAAACCTATTCAAGCTGTCATAGTGCTCAAAAGACATCTATTTGCCTTTCACAATGTGTTAGCCCAGCATCTCCTTTTCCATCTCAGAATATTCACTGTCTAACTGAAAAACATTTAGGAGGATGTAGTTCATAGTCTATAGAGTACCACACAAAGCTTTGGGTTCAACCCCTAACACCATATAAAACAGAGAATGTGCTTGCAATCCTAACACACTGAAGGAAGATCAGACATTCAGGGTCATTCTTGGCTATGTAGAAATTTCAAGGCTATCCAGTGCTGGATGATACCATGTCTCAGAAACAAACAAAAAACCAGAGTGAATGATGTCTAATTTATTTTTGAAAATTCATGTAGTGTGTGTGTGTGTGTGTGTGTGTGTGTGTTTGAGAGAGAGAGAGAGAGAGAGAGAGAGAGAGAGAGAGAGAGAGAGAGAGAGAGAGAGAGAGAGAGGAGAGGTATACATGCATGTTTGTATGTGGTGTGTGTGTGTGTGTGCACATATCTGTGTTGGAGATGGGGGAAGAGGAAGATACTGGATATTTTTCTGTCTCATACTCAGTATCATTTCCTAAAGACAAGGTCTCTCACTGGACTTGGAGACAGACTGGCAGGCAGCAAGCCCCAGATATTCTCCTGTCTCCCCCTACCACAGGGTAGGATTACAGGTCTGTATGAGGCTGTGCCCAGTATATAAGACAGGATCTAGGGATCTGAACTCAGGTCCTCATACGTTCATAGCAAGTTCTCTTACCCATCTGCTTAGACTTCAATTAATTTAGTTTTTGTATGTTCCTATAACATTTTTATTGTATTATAATTACAGTATTTCTCCTTTTTCTTTCTTCCCTCTACCCACTCACCCCTTCCTGCTCTTTAAAATTCATGACCTCTATTTATTACTTGATGTGATTGATAATATACATACATACATACATACATACATAGGTAGATAGATAGGTAGATAGATAGATAGATAGATAGATATTATTCCTAAACACATAAATATAACCTGCTGAGTGCATGTAATGTTACTCACAGCCCAGTATGCACTTTGATGACTGTGGGATTAGGGTGAGGGAAAGATAATTCATATCTGATTTGGTTAATTATCAAAAAAGTTTATGTCTTAACTAGAACATTTGGCAGGAGTGATCAGAAGCTGGTTTGGTTAAATATCCGTGCATGTGAACTAAATATCATGTGTAAAGGGGGGGTAGCTATAGTTAAAGCAATTCTGAAGTATATGGGACTCATCCCCCCCCCCCACCTCCCGAGGAAGACTAGTGTTTGCATGGTGTATTAGTCATTTTCTTCATTACTATAGCCAAACACCTGATAGAAACTGTCTAAGTGCAGAGTGATTTATTTTGAATCACAGTTTAAGGTAATATAATCTATCATGGAGGGAAAGGCATCACAGTGGGGATTAGTATTGTTATGATGAAGCACCATAACTTGAGGAGGAAAGGGATTGTTTGTCTTATACTTCCACATCGTTGTCTGTTATTGAAGGAAGTTAGGAGAGGAACTCAAGCAGGGCAGGAATCTGGAAGCAGGAGCTGATGCAGAGGCCATGGAACGGTGTGGCTTTGCTCCTCATGGCTTGATCAGCCCTTTTGTATAGGTCTCAAGACCACCAGCCCAGGGATGGCACCACTCACAATGGCGTGGGTAATATCCAGTAATCACTAATTAAGAAAGGGTGTTACAGGCTTGCCTTCAGCTTCAGCCTATGGAGGATCTCTCCTCTCTGATGACTTGAGCTTGTGTCAAGTTGACATAAAATTAGCCAGCACAGGGAACCTCTGGCAGTGGCTTCTTTATATCTTGGCAGCTGACCAGGAAGCAGAGAACTCAGCCAGAAGTAGGGCTAGGCTATAATCACTTCCTCCATGGCTCTGTGTCTGCCAGCTGGGTCCCATGACAAAAGGCTTGACAACTTCCTGAAATAGTTCCACAAAGTGTACACACACACACACACACACACACACACACACACACACACAGAGAGAGAGAGAGAGAGAGAGAGAGAGAGAGAGAGAGAGAGAGAGAGAGAGAGATGTGCAAGCCTGTGGGTGACATTTCATGGGTGACCATCCACAGCAGAAGAAGAAAAGATGGTAGCATCTATTGGGCTAAATAAGTTGTGTAGAGAATTGAAGGTAGGCAGGTGAAAGTCAATTCGAAAAACAGAAACTTGATTAATATGGAGGGGAACCTAGGAAAAGGAGTTAACACAGTGGTCCTGTTCTCATTCTGATTTCAGGACACACCTCTAACTTGTTGACTGACTGGCTCTGATAATTTCTAAACTGCCTTTGGTGCCAGGTTGGTGTTTTACTCCCGAGCGTGAATTTCTGTCTTTTCTGATTCCACTCCCGAAGTCCTTGCCATCTGCTGCCTCCCTAAGCCAGTGCTGTACACTTTATGTTTCTGTTATGACCATATGCCAACTTTGGTAATGGTTTTTGTTAGCTAGCTGACTAGAGACAAGTTCTCAAATAGCAGTGGCTTGATTCAAGGCCAGTTCCTTCCTGGCTAATGGTCTAGTGTAGGCAGTCTCAGGATGCTTTCCTGAATGAATGAATGACTCAGGCTACGACTAGGCTTCTCATGTGTCCCCTCCTCCCACTTCCATTTTTCCTTCTGTAACTCACAAGGCTTCCTCCTAGTCAGCCAGAGGGGAAAAGACAGGAGGTTGTGGCTTGGCCACTGGAGGACTGATTCCCATTCTTCTGACACTGGGTAAAACTCAGTGTTGTATCTTAATCTAATACTAAGGAAGGCTATGGTGTGTAATCCAGCCCTATGACTTAACAGAGATGAAATACAGTGTTTCAGGATCAGATTCTCCAAGAACCTTCTGGGCCTGGGGATAATGTGGTTGACAACTTGGGGCTACTACATCCTCTCTTTTCATTTTCTCAGCTGTGCCCATCACTGGATAGCTAAGCCAGCCCATATTCAGAAAGCACAAAACAAAAGAGATGGTGTCTAGAGCAGGTCAGTTCTTTTACCCCAATGATTCTGTTTAATTTTCCTTTATCCTTGACTCTGAACTTCTTTCTCTCTGTCTTGGTCTTATCTAAGAATCTGTCTGAACATAGTCTTTCCCTTTTCGATTTACAATTGCTCTCTTGAACCATGGGTATGCTACAAGTTTTGTCTCAACTTTGTTATCAGTTTCTTATGAGGAATAGAACACCTTAATGCTTTGAGTATGATTGTCTTTGTCTTCCAATGTGTGAAGCCAAGGTTACTAGTAGTACAAAATGAGCTAGATTGCTAGAGAATTAGCCTGGTTTGGTGGCTCACACCTTCAATCCTAACCCTTAGGAAGCTGAGATATAGGGATTTCTATGTAACTGAGCTTTGGTTATGGCATGAGACCCTTAAAACAAAACAAAACAAAACAAAACAAAACAAAACAAAACAAAACAAAACCAGAATGTAAGATCTAGAGAAGTGTGTATCTGGAGTAATCGTTGGATTTGAATTAGTCATATCATTACTTAAATAACTTTCATGTTCACAATTTCATTTTATTCTCATAGTACTTATGTAAAGGAGGCATTGAATTCTCATGTATCACTCAGCTATAGCCAGAGAAATACTGGTTATACTGCTACATAATTCCTAAATCTGTAAGGCAGGTTATCATAAAAGGGAGTCTAGAAGCCTAGGGTGTAAGCTGAAGGCACAAAGAATTTCTTCTTTAGACAAGACAGGTCTGCTCTTAAAATGTGAATTGAAACAGGCTCATACAGATTGTCTGGATTCATCTGTTTTAGTTGAAGTCAACTGTTGATGGACTTTAATTACATCTACAAAATACATTCAAAGTAATAAGTAGATTCGTGTTTGACTTAGTGATGAGACCAGCAGCCAAGCTAAATTGCTATATAATACTGACCATCATAGCCTGTCCTCTACTGTTAGGAAATAGAGACTGAAGTTAGGAAATTGTGTAGTTAGCTATGGGGCTTCCTTTAGTATGCTGAGCTTTTTTCCTAGGAACGTATTATTCTATACCATTTATAGCAAAATCTAAAATAAAACATCAGCATCAGTTTATCATAGATGATCTCAAATAAATGATACCACATTTGAAACATAATCCAAGGGAAGTTTAACTGCGAGCAGCTGAGGGCATGGGGGAATGGTATAGTGCTTCCTTATCTAGGAGTCTCATCATGAATAATTTCCAATATGAATAAAACCTTGATTTTTAAGTAAGTCAGAGATAGCGCCATTTGCTTCTTTAATTCTTTGTACAGGATTGCAAGAGACACAGATCCTTAACATTTAATTCTAGCCCTGAGGCTGAACAAGTTATTGGTTTAATCTTAGAAAGCTGAACTTTCATCTTTCTTTAATTGAGCATGGATAATTTCTACCTGTGATCAGTTGCCAAAAATGTCATAAAATCACATTTGAAGCCTCATTCTCTTAGACTGTAGGGCGGGGGGAAGGAAAACAGTTATTTTGTAGGCCTGCACAGTGATCATCTGGGACCACTGTCTCACTGGGTTGGTAATTACTGTCAGCATTTCATGACTAACATGGTTTGGCAAGTGTCAGTAAAAGTATTGTTTCTCTTTTAGTGACAGCCAGTACATTTAGGAAAGAAAAGCCAGTGAAGAGACAGATGCTGGTCTTTTGGCCATGGTTTGAGTGACAATCAGAGATCGACGTATCATTATTTTTCACAGCAAGGAGAGGATAAGGACTCTGAAAATTCCTGAACTAAATGTCAGCTCTTGGCTGCTTTTGGTTATGGATTCTAAGGAAGGAAGCAAAGGCATTCATAGAACTCATGGTCTTTAGTGAGAAGGCACCCTAGAGGTCTGAACAACTATTGTGTGTGTTTCTACTATAAATTTTGATGGTGGGAAAGAGTGTTAGACTACTGATTTATTACAGCCTTGGAGATAGTTAGCGGCCCATGTGCCCAGTAACAATTGTAATCTACTCAGGAAGAAACGGTTGTCCTGGCAGTGGAGGAACTGTCTGTATAACCTTGAGGGCAAAATTGATCAGATGGTTGTTTTTATATCCCTTTTGTGAAGAATTACTTTTTCTTTTTCTTTTTTAAATTATCGTTTACAAATTTAGGTTGAAAGAAACACATAGACTGTATCGTGTATGTTTCCCTAAGGTATTCAAAGGCTGATTTAATGCTCTGTTTCTCAATCTAAATTCTAAAGTAGAAAGGTCATGAGTTCATGTTCTTTACTAGAAGAGAATGAAATCATGGGAAGAGGAAGAAGAAATGTAGAGTATAGGAGCTAAGAAGGCAGTTCTGCAGCTGCTGAATTAATAAAGAACCTGGCAAAGGCAGATCTAGATGCCTGGAGAATTGGCTCCTAGGGAGAAGGAGGTGGCTGGCAGTCTCCTGCAGACAGACTGTGTAAATTGAGGAGAATGCTGAGAGAGGAATTGGAGAGGAGGCAATAATAGCCTTCCTGGGCAGATTGGGAACAAATAGTTTGGAAAAGAGGAATTTCTCCATCAGGAACTCAGCAGAAAACAGAAGGCATGCTCTACTGGAATTCTGGAGAGAAGACACAATTTAGAGAAACAGGACAATAAGATGAGGAGCTCCGGAGTAGCAGTGACCCAAAGCTCTTCTATGCCTGAGGAAGGTACAAACATGGGGACCCGGAGGTCATGGAGGCCCACTAGATGCATCACTGAGGAAGGGGTCTCCTGGCAAGAATAGAAGTTGTAGAGGAATCCAGCCACTGCCAGTATCACAACGCTAAGGCAGGAAGAACAGAGAAGGAGCATGCGCCCTAGTACCTCTCTCCTACTTCTGGACTCTGTTGTTTCTCTAACAGCATACTTAGCCTGAGGTCATCTGAGACACAGCACCTATGATGTAAAGATGAGCCAAGATCGTCTGTGCAAACAGGAAAGGTAAAGGGGCGACCTGCCTTGGTATCCAACTAGCTGAAGGGGTTTTTAAGGAATTCTTTTTATTTCATTTTTGGTCCCTTATCAATAAGAAGGAATAAAAACTTTTAAAATTTCTTGACTTTGCTATAAAAATTAGATGGCAAAACAGAGGTACCTCGTTTCATTAATTTTATACTCATGTCACATTTTATAATTTGTAGGCCTTTCTCATGCTTCCTCATTCACATCTGAAAACTACCTTGTAGGGCAGTTTTATTATTTAGATGACTGAGCTGAAAAAATGAACTGCTTACCTTGAGACCAAGGTCTCAAGACTCATAGATCTTTTCACTGAAAAATGTGACTATGCTTTTCTTCTCTTATACTTTGAACATTGTGAATATTATTTAATTCAGCATTGGACTTAGTTTTGAGGGGCTTGATATTGTTGTGAAGGCATCAGTGTTCCAGAGGAGAAACCTGGGGTAGTCATTAGCAGTGCAGGCAGTCTTTCATAGCTGCACAGGCATTGGGGAAGGAAAAAAAAGGAAGGAAAAGGGCCGGCTTCCAGTTTCTATATTGGCTATTGCTTCTTTTTGTAGAAAAAAGCAAAAGAAAGCATAGCTCCTGTTGTTTTCACATCAGCAACATAGAGTTGCCTTATCTGTACATTTTACGCTCTTATAATGTACCCGAGAATGTTTACTTACCTCTAAATGTGTAACTGTGAGGGATAGCTTCCCTTTCCATGTAGGACAGTAACTCATACTTACATATTGCTTGAGAACTTTAACATCTGATGCTTTTATGTGGCAGGGTTAGAAAAAGGAATATAGGGAGGGATACTCATTATTAAAAAAAAAAGAAAATGGCATATAAAACCTACTACTGCAGAATTCTTTAAATATATGTGGTTTGATTCCACATAAATTTGCCGTCTGTGATTTGGCAATCTGTATTATTATTATTATTATTTGGCCTAAAGATGCTGATGAAGACTGAGAGCTACACTGATCTGTGTATGCAGAGAAATATATTTGGAAGGCACTTTGATGCTCTGTCTATTTAAATAGTAAAATAGAAGGTAGTAGATTTCCCCTGAGGGCGAATAATTACCCAGCCATGGGTACTTGGTCAGATTTACATGGGCGAGCATACATTTCCTCCTGAGGAACAGGCCTTAAGTCCATCCTGAAAATGGATGGTTACCCCTATAACATTCACACCACCATTGCATCTATGGGCACATCTTGCCAGAATGATCATTATTATAGACCATAGGATTCAGAGTTGAGTAAGACCTTTGGTGACTGTTTTTTCCCCATCAGCCTGTGAAGCACTTTTTGGTAAAAAAAAGTCATCAAAGAAGCTTCTAGTTCTGTACTGGCCTAATTTCTCCCAGTCTTCTAACAAAATGTATGTATGGTGTCTTCAGCAATAGGATCTTACTATCATGTTCTGGTGGATAACAACAAAAAAAAAATGGCAATAGCCTGTGTTATTTGGTAGGTCTCTGGAATGTTGCTGGACATTCAGTAGATATCTCTAGAGAGATATCCCACATTTGCCACTGAGCTTCTTATCTGACAACTTATGGCTTCTTGGAAGTAACTCCATTTAAACTATTATATGTACACTTTATAATATGCATGATATATATGTATATATATGAGTACTTACATATATGGATTTTATGAAACAATATGTTTCTATATGACATTTTCAAACATTTTTGCTGTTAGATACTCTTCCCCCATACATTCCTCTTCTCTAACTCTTATCCTTCTTCCCACTTAAGCCATTCCACCAAGAATTCCACTTTCACCTTCATAGCATCTGTGCTCTCTTCCATCCCTTAAGATCTTTCTTCCTGCTCGGTTCCAGTGGTCTCTTATGAGTGTCCCAACTTTTGTAGACACTCTAAATTAAACACACAAATCTTCAGTTTTGATACTAGATCTACATATGAGAGAGAACACTAGGACTTGGTCTTTTTGGGTCTGTGTTACCACACCATGGAATTTCTTATCCCTATCTGAATTGGAATGAATTGCTTCTCTGAGTCTAGTTATTTTTAGTGTAGTAACATAGGATTAAATTTTGTTAGCAGTAGTGCTACATACTGTTGCATTGAGCTTGCCATCTAGTAAAATCATTTACAGCCTGTCATTTTACAGAACATGCTACAGTTAAATCAAACTGTCAGCACTTTTCCTTCTGTAGCTTTCATCCATGTTTTGTGTCTGTATGTCTGTTAAACTTCTTCCTTTGAGGTCAAAGGGATACAAATTGGAAAGGAAGAAGTCAAACTATCATTATTTGCAGATGATATGATAGTCTACCTAAGTGACCCCAAAAACTCCACTAGAGAATTCCTACAGCTGATAAATGACTTCAGCGAAATGACAGGTTATAAAATCAACTCAAGCAAATCAGTAGCCTTCCTATACTCAAAGGATAAGCAGGCTGAGAAAGGAATTAGGGAAATGACCCCCTTCACAATAGCCACAAACAGTATAAAGTACCTTGGGGTGACTCTTACCAAACATGTGAAAGAACTGTATGACAAGAACTTCAAGACTCTGAAGAAGGAAATAGAAGAAGACCTCAAAAAATGGAAAAATCTCCGATGCTCATGGATCGGCAGGATTAATACAGTTAAAATGGCCATTTTGCCAAAAGCAATATACAGATTCAACACAATACCCATCAAAATCCCAACTCAATTCTTCATGGAGTTAGAAAGAGCAATTCTTAAATTCATCTGGAATGACAAAAACCCAGGATAGCTAAAACTATTCTCAACAACAAAAGAAATTCTGGGGGAATCAGTATCCTTGACCTCAAGCAATACTACAGAGCAATAGTGTTAAAAACTGCATGGTGTTGGTACAGTGGCAGGCAGGAAGATCAATGGAACAGGATTGAAGATCCAGAAATGAACCCACACACATATGGTCACTTGATCCTCGACAAAGGGGTTGAAAACATCCAATGGAAAAAAGATAGCCTTTTCAACAAATGGTGCTGGTTCAACTGGAGATCAGCATGCTGAAGAATGAGAATTGATCCATCCTTGTCTCCTTGAACTAAGCTCAACTCCAAATGGATCAAGGACCTCCACATAAAGCCAGACACTCTGAAGCTAATAGAAAAGAAATTGGGGAAGACCCTGGAGGACATCGGTACAGGGGGAAAGTTCCTGAACAGAACACCAATAGCGTATGCTCTAAGATCAAGAATTGACAAATGGGACCTCATAAAATTACAAAGTTTCTGTAAGGCAAAGGACACCATCAAAAGGACAAGTCGGCAACCAACAAATTGGGAAAAGATCTTTACCAACCCTGTATCTGACAGAGGGCTAATATCCAATATATACAAAGAACTCAAGAAGTTAGACCCCAGAAAACCAAATAACCCTATTAAAAATTGGGGTACAGAGCTAAACAAAGAATTTTCACCGGAAGACCTTCAAATGGCTGAGAAGCATCTTAAAAAAAGCTCAACTTCATTAGTCATTAGGGAAATGCAAATCAAAACAGCCTTGAGATTTCACCTTACACCAGTCAAAATGGCTAAGATTAAAAATTCAGGAGACAGCAGGTGTTGGCAAGGATGTGGAGAAAGAGGAACACTCCTCCACTGTTGGTGGGGTTGCAAATTGGTACCACTCTGGAAATCAGTCTGGCGGTTCTTCAGAAAACTGGGCATGTCACTTCTGAAAGATCCGGCTATACCACTCCTGGGCATGGAAACCCAGAGGATTCCCCCAGCATGTAATAAGGATACGTGCTCCACTATGTTTATAGCAGCCCTATTTATAATAGCCAGAGGCTGGAAAGAACCCAGGTATCCCTTAGCAAAAGAATGGATGCAAAAAATGTGGTATATCTACACAATGGAGTACTATTCACCCATTAGAAACAATGAATTCATGAAATTCTTAAGCAAATGGATGGAGCTGGAGAACATCATACTAAGGGAGGTAACCCAGTCTCAAAAGATCAATCATGGTATGCACTCACTAATAAGTGGATATTAGCCTAGAAAACTGGAATACCCAAAATATAATCCACACATCAAATGAGGTACAAGAACAGAGGAGTGGCCCCTGGTTCTGGAAAGACTCAGTGTAGCAGTATAGGGAAAAACCAGAACAGGGAAGTGGGAAGGGGTAGATGGGAGAACAGGGGGAGGGAAGGGGGCTTATGTGACTTTCAGGGAGTCGGGGGGGGGGGCAGAAAAGGGGAAATCATTTTGAAATGTAAATAAAAAATACATCGAATAAAAAAAAACTTCAGTTTTATCAGAAAATGTTTCTACTTCATTTGTCAATTATATAATAAATGTATTTATAAGCCTAAAAAAAAAACTTTTTCCTTTGGAGACTACCTTAGAACCATCATTATTATTTGGAACCTGAATTTGTCATTCATGTATTTTCTGTATGTTATAGCAAAATTTTAATATTTACATCTTGAATATCTTTTTCTAAGTAATTGACAAATATTAGACTGAAGGGGCTACTAGATTATTGTAGATTCTGAATAAATAAAGTAGGAAGAAATAAGGAAGAATCAGCTAATACAGGGTGACCATGTCTTAAAATGAAAGTCTTAGCAACAATGGGCCTAGAAAAGTAGACTTGCAAGAGTGCATCCAACAACTCATTGTCAGTCCAGTGAAATGGCCAAGCTTGATGACCTGAGTTCAATCCCTGGCACCTATCTATTATAGATGAGGGAATCTACTCCTAAAGTTTTTATTTGCTTTCACATACATATCATGGCATGTGCTACCCCAATATGTAAATAAAATGTAACAAATGTTCACACACACACACACAGAAACACACACAGAGAGAGAGAGAGAGAGAGAAAGAGAGACAGAGACAGAGACAGACAGACAGACACACAGACAGACAGACAGACAGAGACACATGCAACATTTCACCATGTAGCTCTGGCTGTCCTGAAACTTGCTAGGTAGACAAAACTTGTCTCAAACTCATATATTTCCATGTGCCTCTGTTTCTCATATCTTGGGATTAAAGATGTGTACCACCATGTTTAATTATTTTAAGAATTTTCATTACTATGTATGTATGTATGTATGTATGTATGTATGTATCTATATATCTATCTATCTATCATCTATTTGATTATTTATTTTGTGTGCACATGTTCATATGTGGGGGTTGGGGACCAGGAGATTCATGTCCAAGTATGCATAAGGAAGTCAGTGGATGCCTTATAGGAATTGTTTTTTTCCCTTTCACTATATAGGTCCTGGGTATTGAACTAAGGTTATCAGACTTTTCGATGGCATATTTATCATCTAAATCACCTTGCTAGCCATAGTAAAATAATTTTATAAGAGAAATTATGGTCATTATGAATGCTATAGCTTTCAGCTATTGCTTTTATTTATTTTCTCCAACTTTATTGAGGCATATATGACAAAAATTCTATACATTTAAGGTATGTGATGTGATAGGCTGAGTATTTATAGACTGGATAATTACTACAATGATTATATATATATATATATATATATATATATATATATATATATAATCTTTCATATATTTTATTTTCTGTATGCATAGAGTCTACTGCCTCAACATACTTTCAGCTTTCTTAACTAGAATCATCAGGACTTATTGGTTTTAGGATATTGACTTTCTTTGTCTTTTTATGATTAGATGTTATATTTTCATGTTTCCTGTATGCTAAATAGAAATTATAGATGGAGGATATCAATCATGGTAAACTAACTTCCTAAATTATTTAGAATTTTTGTCTTCAATCTTCCTGTGAACTGTTAAGAACTAAAGGGAATACTGTAGCGCTCACCCTTGCTGTTGTAATTAGGTGGCTTCTCCCTTCTAACAAGCACTAAATGCTTTCATATAAGGCTACTTGTTTCATAAATGCTCAAGCTGCTGTCTTAATTATGGATTATCAAGTTAATCTGTTGATCCTCTCTAATGCCTTTTCCTTGAATTGAGCTTTGTCTGATGTTTAGGATTTTAGGCTCTACTAATCTGCATTTGCATGGTAGCCATATTTTCTCTTTCAACCTTTTGGCATCACTTTGCTTTAAATTCGCTGTGTCACAGTGTTTACTACATTCTAAACTGCTAAGAATTGTAAGCTTTACGGCCAGTTGAAGAACAGTTTTATCATAAAAAAGATCATTTTTTGAAATATGCACATAAAATATTTGACATTGTAAGTCCAGAAGTGTATTAAAAGTGGATTTTTTTGACTGCAGGAAAGCTCACAGTTGATGTTAATTTTTGAGCCCAGTTGAAATTATTTTCTTTCTCCAATATTTGAATTCATGCTATTTATATGTCACCATAGTAGACATGTTTAGTTTTACTTTGTCATTTTATTTTATTTTCTGGTGTTATCTCCATTGCTGATTCTGTCACCTTGTCTGGTTTGTGTTCTTTTTAGTAGTAATTTCATAGGTTTATTCCCTCTTGGTTTTTCTAGAGCTTCTATTTTCACCTTTATATAATGTACCATACATGTTTCCTAATACCTCAACTTTAGAAAATAAATGACTTTTCCTCTAGGGAATGTAAAGTGATTTGGGGACTCCCTGTTCTTTGTCTCTTTATGGTATTGGCACACATTAATTTTTATACCAGGATACTATCCACTTGTTCTTTTTAAGAAGGGGAACTAAGAGGATCTTGGGAACTTGCCACTCATCTCTTCTAAGCCTAATTGGTGATGTTCAGGTTAAGTGAAGGACCCTGTCTCAAACAATGAGGTTAAGAGACTGGAAAGATGGATCAGCAGTTAAGAGCATGTACTGATCTTGTAGAAGATCAGAGTTCCATTTTTCAATACTCACATAAGTGGCTAGCAATCACCTGCAATGCCAGCTCTGACATCTTTTTCTGGCCTACTTGGGTACCTATATTTAAGTATACATACTCCAAACACAAACATACTTACAGTTAATTTTTTTTTTTGCTTTTACTGGTTCTTTGTGAATTTCACACTATGTACCCCACTCATCTCCCCACTCCCTTTATATACCTACCTTCCACCCATGCAACAGAGAAAAATAGTTTCATTGTGAAAGCTGTAGCGTGTCACTGTGCGTCCTACAGTATTGCCTTTTGTCCATATTTCTTTGCTTGCAAATGGTCATTGGTTGAGCTCTGGCTTCTGCTACTCTATCAGTACTAGAACCTCACTGGGATTTCTCTCATGCATCCTGCTGTTGCTCTGGGTCATGGAGAGTCTGTAGTTTTGGATCTGTAGAACTGGCCTCTTCATCTACATAAGCAGTTCATTGGTGAGAGTAGGTGTTGGGATGGGCCAATTCAAAGCCCTGGAGCTGGGTCTGAGGGGTATCAGAGATGGCCATCCTGCCAGCTCACATGCTATTATGCATTTGGGGACAGTTTACCCAAAACCTCTGCAACCAGGGCCAGCTCTACCTTGCTACATATACAGGGCTGCTCTCCCTAATGTTGCAGCCAGTGAGGGACTTGGCCAATTCTCCCACTCTCATAACCCTGGGGCCAGTTCGTCGTAGACTGTGAGGAACTAGGGAAGGGAGGAGGATGTCTCTCCTTTGTCTGCACTTCAGCCCAGCAGACAAAAGCAGGCCCAGTTACCCTGTGTTCACACCCTCAGGGCCAGCTTATCTGCAACTGTGTTGCCTAGGCAAGGAATAGGACCTGCTCTGCCAAGTGTTGCAAGAGGGGGAAATGGGGATAGTTTTCCTGTTTCCATGACTCCAGGGCCAGTTCTCTTGACTGTTGTGTCAATGGGCAAGGGTGGGGGAGGGCATCTCTCCTTGCAGACAGGAAGCAGGGTCAGCTCTCCCAAACTCACCCCCTCAGGACTGGTTCCCTCACACCCCAGCCATCAGGATTAGCTCTACTGTGCTGCCCAGCTGAGGTGCAGGGTCTGCTCTCTCAAGTGTTACAGCAGATGAGGGGCAGGGACAACTCTCCTACTACGATGACCTAGGGATCAGCTCTCCTACCTGCCATAGGTGGCACGGGGAGGGACATCTCTTCTTCCCCCTCATCACCTCCTAGCAGACACGTGGCAAGGCCAGCAGTCTCACGCTCACACCCTCATGATTGGCTCCGCTGTGCCTCTGTTTCCAGGGTCAGCTCTACTGTGCTGCCCAGGTGAGATGTAGTGCTGCTCTCCCAAGTGCTGCAGCTGGTGACAGGCAGGGACAGCTCTCCTGTTCTCATGACCTGAAGGCCAGGTCTTCCCCTTGACATAGGTAGCAAGGGGCAAGGGGAGGAAGAGGGTATTTCTCCCTCATCCATGTCACCGCAGGGATTGATAAGGGAAGCTATTCCACGTTTCCATCCTTGGGGCCCGGCTTACCCACAGCTCCTGCAATATGTGGGCTGATCTCCCGAATACTGTCATTGGGTAGGGGTGGGGTCAGTTCTCCTGCTTTCATGCTTCTAGGGCCAGTTCTCTCAGGATGCCTAGATGAGCGGTGGGGCCAGTTCTGCACAACCTTCAGACATGAACATGTCTAGCGTGGCAGCCCAGACCAGGGATGTCTGTCTGGTTGTTGGTGCTAGTAGATCCATGCTGCTTCTAGGCAATGGTCCCAGATGGCATCACCGGCCGCTCACACGAGGCTGTTCTTCAGTAGCCTCAAGTGTCTGGTTGTGCCTCTTTTTATTGTGCCCACCAATTATTTGCTCCTCTTGGAGGTAACTGGGCTCTGAGTGTCTGAGGTCATCTCCGGAGTTGTCTCAGGAGTGCCTTGTCCTGAGTATGCAGTATGGCATCAGGCAAGGGTCATCTCTGGCTGGCCTGCCAGCTCCAAAAGCCAGACCTATGTTGTGCTGCACTGATGTTTATCTCAAGTAATCTCCCTCTCCAAGTCCCATGGTGCCAGTCTGGTGGCCATCTCAGGCTCGCTTCCCACCTGGTACACACAAGTGCTTATCTAACCTGGGCTACTCTTGCCTGGAGTCTGTGGTCACCAGAATGTTTTTCAGGCTTGCTTTCTGCCCTGGGAGCCCATCTGGGCCTGCCTGGAGCTAGACTGGTGGTCATCTCAGGCTAGCTCCCTGTCCAGGCTCCCTGGGGCCAGACTGTCAGTGGTCACAGACTCACTTTTTTCCAGGGAATTCTAAGCTACTAACCAGAGAGTCATAGGCCAGAATACTAAGTGTAGACCCAGACTCTCTCCTCTCTGCTACATATTGACACATACATGACACAAGAAGCCACATCTGCAATGACTCTAGGGGCAGGACAATTAAATCTTTTAAATCCAAAAAATAAAGAATTGAAAAGCAGTTGAGGAAGATATTCACCCTCTGGCCTCCATAGAAGTGTATATACACATACACATGCACATAAACATACACAACATACTGAAGATGGACAAGCAAATCAAAAGTTATTGTAGTTGTGAATAGAATGGTCATGTCAGAATAAGAAGGAATGGTTCAGATAAGTTCTTTAGAAATTCAGATTCAAAGGGGGCTTGCATGGGATTGACTTAGGTGCTCTGTGTGTTATAGTTATGTAGCTTGATCTTCTTGTGGGACTCCTACCAGTGGGAGCAGAAGCTGTCTTTGACTCTGTTGCCTGCTTTTAGGACACTTTTCTTCTATTGGGTTACCTCATCCTGTTTTAATAGGCATATCAGTGTCTTGTCTTACTACAACTTGATATGCAATAGCTGGTTGATATCTATGGGAGGCCTGCCCTTTTGTGAACTAAATGGAAGAGAAGTAGATGTGGAGGGAAGGAGGAACTCGAAGGAAAAGAGGGAAGAGAAACTATGGTTTGGATGTACAACTAAAAAAAAAAAAAGAAAAGAAAAGAAAAGAAAAGAAAAGAAAGAAAAAAAACCTAGCTTCAGTTTTATCTCTGCTATAGAACTTATTTCATTGAAATTGAATGTAGTCTCTCCGTGGCGTTCCCTAATTCTATTTCTCTTGTGCTAATAGGTCACTCTGTCAATGCTACTTGATAAGGTCTAACTCCTTAGACTGTTTATTTCATCTAATCTAATTTAAGCATGCTTGAATTTACTTACTCTCTTTTAAGTAATGATACAGTTTCCTGGTTTGTATCTCCTTGAATGTTTTAATGTGTGTTGTTTGAAACGTTGGCACCTTTGTACTTTGAAGCTGGCACAGTATATGGAACATAGTGAAGGTTGTTGATCCACTGAGTTGTACGTGTCTCTGTGTGTTTCCACTGCCCCTTCTTTCTGTTTCAATGACCTGACCATTAAATGAAAACAGAAGTTTTCAAGAACTAATTTCCCAGAACACCCTGACGGTTTATTTATAGTAGAGCAGGTCTCCTCCTGTTTGTGAAAGTGTAGACTGACATTCAGTATCAGAGTGGATATTATGTAAGGTCCTTCTCCATAGGGGCTCTGGGTGGTGCCGGCGGTCTGCTGCTTAGGTATTCATTATCCTACTCTTTTCCTTTCCAAATTCAATCATTCACAAATATCATAGTTATGGGATGTAGAGGGAAATCTCAGAGCAGCCTCCTAGTCCTGCAGAGGTACAAGATCCTACACACAGAGCCTCACAGAACCCACTTTCTCTCCATTGTATCCTCCATTATTACTAGCAGTACTGAACTTGAGTGGAAACGTTGTCTAGTAAGTTGGTTTTCCTATGGGCAGGCAGTTGTCTCACCAGAGCAAAGCCACAAACTAACAAGATGATGGACAGTTAGTAGGAGACCTAAATGAGTACTCTGTACTAAGGAGTATTTCATTCACACTCTAGGCATTAGCTCTCTGTGTTGCATGCACATATTCCTCTGGCCAAACCTCACAGCATTATGCAGCTTAGGTAAGTGTCCTAGCTGAGTGAGTTGTCTACACTATTTCCTTGAATGCTAACAACAATCTATTGATGGAGTAATGTAAGTTATACTTCATAAACTTTAGATTAAAAGGTACTATAAGGTAAAGGAACTTTCTTTGTGACATAGAAGCCATTGTAGAGATTCAAATTCCACCCAGGTATCCATTCTCAACCCTGTGAATTTTATCCTCAAGCTATGCCCTTGAATATATCTTGCACCTAGTGGTCCTTTTAATGCCATTGTCACTGGTAGTATGTTGAGAACCCAACATTTTCTACATATGCTTTCATGGATTACTCTTGGGATAGAATGAGTGAGCTAAAAATTGTTTTCTGCTTGGGGAAAAAAAGACTCAGGCCATCTTCTAACACTGTGGTCCAAAAGTCTGTGCACTCTGTCACAGGACACCTGAAATGCACTTCATGTTCCCTGAGCTGCATAAGATCTTGGATTGTTTTCCTTACTTGAGACTCACATATTCTGCACTCAGCAGGGATCTAGCTGGGGTTGTATATAGGGAGAGTACCTATAAAGCTCTGGCTCTGGCTCAGAAAATCCCAAGTCTTGTGCATCTCTTGCTGTTTAATGGTTCCCAAGGACTCCAACACAGCCACATCTGGCTAAGGAGAAGGGCTGCCTAGGCACGTGTCCACATTGTGCTCTATTTCTGTCTTTGGGGACATTAACAATCTCTCCTCTTCTACTTAGGAATTTGTGTCCTTGATAATTTCTATTTAATTCAAACTGCTCAGAACAGAAATCAGTATCAGGAAAATTAACTTTTCTTATCTGTGTTCCAACTTTATCTTGAGAAAATGGTGATAATTATATGTACTTCATATGATCGTTTTGAGGATTGATAAAGCAATTTACTATATATGGAAAGTAATTAGTATGATAAATAACCAATAGCAAGGCTAAAAAATGTGAATATTTTCATTTTAGAAAGATGTTTGTCTTTTCTTCTTTCGTTTGGTGAAGCATAATGCATGCAGAACTTTGTATTTGCTAGGCAAACACTTTACCACTGAGCTAGCTACACCTGCAGGTCTATAGACAGGATTAATATTTGTAATGTCACAAGTAACCTAATAGTTCATCGTTGCCATCCTAATAAACATCATCATCATCCTTAAATTATGGATTTGAATCAGTCTTTACTGCACATTGCAAATGCCAGTCTAAATACTTGGCATTCTTAGTATGGTCATTAGGCACCAGTTTTTGTCAGTGACCATAACAAATCACCACATGTTTAAAGAATAATACAATAAAAATGTGGTTGAATGCTTCAGAAGTACAACACAAGTCTCATTGGGCCAAAAACCAAACTGTCAGGATAACTGTGTTCTCCCTGGAGTCCCTAACAAAGCTTCTGTTTTTCTGTTTGTTCAAATTGCTTCTAGAATCCAGCTCCTTGCTGTTATAGGTCTGAAGTTACTGTTTCCTTTCTGACTGACAACTGAGGATGGTTGTCAGATCTAAGAGACCTCCAGGCTTGCTTGATTACTGATCTCCTTCTTTAGTCTCCAAAGCCAGTACTGGTGGATTAGTCCATCTCATGATTGAGAACTTCTTTGCCATTTCTTTATCTGACTTTTCTGTTTTCATTTTCTGCCATTATGAGCCCATGAGCTTGAATTGAGTGCACCTAGATAATTCTCTGACATAATTCATGACAGCTTCTCTATTAATTGATTCCATTAGGAACATCCTCTTTTTTTGCAATTGTTAGTCAACACATTCTTGGGTTCTAAGAATTAGAAAATTATTCTACATTGTATTATTATATTCTATATTATGCTCTATATTCTATTAATATATATTCTGTATTACATTGTTTATATATTACACATTCAGTGTGTTGTTGAATTCAACTAGTGTCCTATTTCATTTTACACACTTCATATATGAATGTAGACAGGCTCCATGATGGTAATGATAGATCCAGGATTCAAATCTTGGAACTATGGCTCTAGAATATGCCTACTTTAGAACTCTACTGAGTTGACTCTGAGATGGAATCTGTGTATTCCCAGATACCCCGGAGACAGGAAGACAACAAGTTTAAAGTGTGCTGCTACAGCAAAACAACTTCAAGACTAGCAAGAGTAACATAATGATCTCTTTTTCAAAACAAACAACAAAATGTCCCTAACAAGAGCCCTGGGATTGTAGCTCAATAGTAATAGTTGCCTAATATACATAAGGCCTTGAATTCAAATTCCAGTATGAAAAACAAGGCTCTGCTGTCAGTATCAGAATACACACACACACACACACACACACACAAATGGGTATGTATGTATGTATGTATGTATGTATGTATGTATGTATATATGTATGTATGGGCTTATAAAACCTAGGAAGACCACTGTGCTGCATTCAGCAACTGGGGAGACTTTATTTTCCACAATAAATCTTAAAACAAACCCCAAACTCTCAAATCTGTCTCAAAGAGTGTTTTTGGTTTTGTTTTGACCAGACTTATTAAAACAAGGCATACAACACTTTGGCTTTCTTGTAGCCAAATTCACAATGCTTATTTGCTATCATTTTTACCTTTTACTTAGCACATCTCTTCCAGAAAAGTGGGGGATTATTAGTAGCAAGGTCTTACCTCAGTGTGTTGATGGTATAGTTTTATCTATTGCTTGCTTAATACTCAACAGTATGATATATACCTCATCTCACTAGAGACCTTGTAAAGCACATAGTTTTACATGTGCACATTATAGGTAAAGGAACCAAGATAGGGGTCTACTGAGATGGATCATAGGGTAAGAGCACTAGTTGCTCTGCAGAGACATGGGTTCGGTTTCCAGCGCTAATGGTGGCTCACAACTATCTGTAATTCCAATTTCAGAATCTGATACCTTTTTGTGATCTGATGCTTCTGACCTCCTTCGGAACTAGGCAGGATTTGGAATTCTGGCATAAATCCAGTTCACTGTGGTCAGCTTTTATTCTGAGAAGGGATTACTTGAATCTTTTATTTTCTGCTATAGTTTGTGTCTACCCTTTACCTTTTAGTATGATGGGAGGTATCACGTCATTTGGGGTCTTCTAGTATGTCTAGATGAACTTCATGATAGAGAACCTCTGTAGACCATAGGTCATGTAAAGGAAATTTTGGGTGATTGTATATCTAGATTTTGCTCATATAAAAAGTTAGAGTAGAACAGTTTGATACTGTTTAACCTGGAGTTCTCAAACTTCCTTCTAATTCCATCTAAATCCTTATCATAACATAGGCCTTATGTATATTCTTTCTTTACAATTATATAGATATTTATTGTTTAAAACACATTTTACAGGCTTTCTTGTTCAGTCTTCAAAATATCCAGTGAAGGATGATAGAAAAACATGTACTCTGTGGGAACCAAAATGGTGCAGTGGTTAAGAACACTGACTGTTCTTGTAGAGGGTCAAGGTTAGATTCCTAGCATCCACATAGCAGTTCACAACTGTCTGAAGTCCAGTCCTAGGGGATCCGTGCCTTCTTCCAGCTACTCAGTCACTGCATGCACATGGTTCACATACATACAGGTGAACACCCATACTTTAAAAAAAAAGTACCATGTCTTAAAGAAAATGTTATAGCAGATAGTAGTAATTAAGAGGAGTGGGAGGAGGAGTGGGAGGAGGAGGGGGAGGAGGAGGGGGAGGAGGAGGAGGAAGAAAGCTATACTGATATCAAGTAGTCTTTATATTGTGCTTTACTTAAACCTATCACCAACCTTTCTGGGGTAGGTACTGCCACTTTCTCCCAATTTTAGAGAAAAGCCAATTGACTTCTTCAAGGTCACATGGATAGAAAAACTATGACAGGATTTTCAGCCCTGGCAATTTGATTCCCAGGACCGAATCCTAAGCTAAAGCTCAAAAGCATTCTTTTTATTTTGTAGCTGAATCAATTAAAACCTGGGATGAAATTACGTAAGTTTTAAGGCTGCCCAGCTGGCAGCTCTAGGACTCAGACCAAATTTCTTTCCTTCTATTTGGAGGAAGTACCAATATAGCAGAGTTACGGAATCAGAAAGGCTTCAAGCTCTAGCAGACACTAAATGTGTAACCTTGAGTAAATCATGGACCTACTCTACACCAGGCTTTAATTCACTAAACTCAAAATGAAGAGTAGTCATATCTACTTCCCTATGACTAGGAGAGTGGTAATAAATATGAAATATATAGGGTCGAGTGTGTAAATAGTGACTATTCTAGTCAGTGTTCTTTCCCCTACACCAGTTCTGGTAAGCTTTGGTCTGGTTAAATTGTAGCTGATTGGGAGAAATGATCTTAGAAGCCCTTTTCACAAACCATAGGTTATTGGCAGGTGCTCCTGGTACATTATAATTAGTTTAAGGGGAGCTAGGTGAGAAATGTAGCATGCTATGAGCTACACAGATAGAAACCAACCAGATCTGAGAGTTGGGGGCTTGTTAATATGCACCGTGCTTTCACTAGAGCTGCTGGTCACCATGGTTTCTTGCTGTTTCTTCTGTTTTATATATGTTCCCCTATTGAAGAGTGAGATTCTCAACGCAGTTCTGGAAAGCTGAACAAAATACAATGGTTCTGAAGAAATGTGTGAATGCCAAAGATGATTCTCTATGTCAAGCTGTAAGCGCTGGGGGGTTGGGGGGGGGAGTGGACCACGGAGATACACAATGCTGGGTTGTTCTACAAGGCTGTTCCTCTGAGTAAACACTGATAGGCTTCAGAAACAGGGGAGATTTATGACCTGATGTGGTGGTCTGAGTTACATTTGAAGGAAGCAGGAGATACCAAATGAATTTGACATTTGGTTGATGAGCACAGATGCAGAGATGCCCTTGGCTTTCTCTTTCCTCTGAGGCAGTTTACAGGAACATACCGAGGAAAGTTCTCCTCTGATGCCTTCTGGCGGTGAATGTTGAACAGTAGAACTTTGTGAGTTTGTTGCTGTTGAGGTTTGTGTGTGTTCCTCTATGCTAGTCTTCCTATTTGGAAAGAAAGTAAAGCAGCAGTGGTAGAAAGAAGCTTAGACATGGATGGTGATGGCTAACCTGTCTTAGCGCTTCTCCAGCCACCATGGATTTGAACTAGGGTGTAACTGTTTCAGATGATCTCAGGCAGAAGAATGATCATGAAACACACTCCACTTGAATATTTTCATTTAAGAGAATTAAGAAAATTCTTGAGGCAGGCCTAGGCATGCATACAAACTCTGTGTATTAATCAGCAGTTGTCCCTACGTGTAAATCTCACTTATGTCTATATTATGAGTCTGTGGACAAGTTGTTTCATTTCTCTAAGTATCAATTTCCGTATGTGTATGACAGCAATGATAGTAGTGTCTATTGTATAGAATCTTTACATAGATTAAATTATTTATCTATAGAGACTGTTTGCTCTGGTCTAAGTATGAGCTGCTGCCCAGAGGCTTATGCTCCCAGATTGTGACATTATTTTGGGAGGTTCTGAAAACCTATGAAAACTGATGGGACCTATAGAGAAAATAATCTTAAGGAAGGGGTGTGTTTTGAAGGTTATTTCTAGTCCTTAAACCCCTTCTCTTTTCCTACTCCCTGGTCACTACCATTTGAGTATCTTCCTCCCTTTCAAGCTTCCACTACCATGGTGTGGTCTCACCACATGATCTAAAATTTACCTCTCCTCTAAGTTTCTTTATGTCAGTTAGTAATAGTGATACAAAGCTAACAGTGATACAAAGCTCCATCACACCTGCAGTATTTTAGCATCTTCTGCTCAAACCTTCTGAGACTATTAATGTTGGTAATTTATAATGGGACCACTTTTTTCCTACTTTTCCTCTATTTTAGTATTTAATAAAAGGTCAACTTTCATTCAGAAAGGCAGATTCCTAGCTTGGCCCAGCCATGCTAAGCCCCAGAGCTATGTCTAGAGACAAGGATCAGAAAACTGGGGGCAAGCCCCTCAGGTATCTTCTGGATCAGTCACCAGAGACAGGAGGCCCAGAGAGCACATTAGCTAACAGCTCTCACTGCTAGCCTGCTGCCTAAGCAGGCAGAAACCAGGAAGCTCAAGCCAGCCAGACTGCAGGTGCAAAAGCCACTGGAGACAGGAAGTGCATCCAATGCTGCCTGGCACAGCTGTTGGAAATGAAGGTCAGGCAGTTCCGCGAGGCCTCACCTCTATAGTGACAGAAAACGAACAGGGAAGCAAATGGACTTGAGGGGGAAGAATAGTCTGATGGGAGTCTTCAAGGTGATCAGCTAGGGCACTTTGAAATTATAGGATTAGATAAAATGTGAACATAGATTTCTTTTACTGAGGCAGAAACAGAGAGAGAAGGAACTGTCCTCTCGTACAGGCATGAGTGCTGAGAAGGGATATTGTCTTGAGTCTCGGAACTCAGTTTTCCTGTACATTGCATGGCTAAGCATTGCCTCTTGTGATTTGATGGATCAAAGTTATGTAAAAATCTAACACACTGAGTTATTTAATGGTAAGGGTTTTTTTAAAAGCACAATTTGCTGGGGGATATAATATTCTCAGTGTTAGAGTATTTATCTGGCAAGCTCAAGAGTCCTGGGTTCAATTCCCAGCATCACAAAACATACTTTTAGAAAGTGATATGAGTTCACAGTACATAAATAAGTTCTTTTATATGTGACCCCCTAAATCTCCTAGATGTGGAGGATTTAGGTCATCTAAATATGGACCTTTTGTAGCATAAGAATGGTTTTTCTGGGAGCAAATGAGAGAACAGTTTTTTTTCTAAGTTTTGCCATTAGATTTTGAAAATTGTGGTTTATCTAAAGCTCTTTATTTTTAACCAACAGAAAATAATACTCTTTCTTTCATATGTCAGGGTGCCAGGTGACTTTGCTCCTGCTGAGGATGGAACTCAGCTGATTTTGTAGTAATGAGATAGATGTTCTAAGCACTCAGTGTCATTATTTCACTGACCCTGTTGTAACCAAGAGTGTGTTTTCAGGAAAGCCAGCCCAGGTGTGGACTGTATCTCTTGTCCTCAAAAAGCTGAGTCAAGTGAATCTGGTTGGCTTTAGAGCACTTGACCTTCTATTCATCAGCACCACATTCTAACAGCTGACCTATAAGCATTTTCCTATAGTGGTGCAATCTAATGGCTTCATGCCATGTGGTGCAGATCTGTTAGACCAACAGTGTTCCTACAGGAGACTATGGAAGAGCAAACCGCCCCAAACAGCAGTACACACACACACACACACACACACACACACACACACACACACACACACACTTTCCATCCTTTCCTTTTAAAGTCTATTGCAAAGTTAGGAAGCAATTAGTAATTTCCAGCTTAGCTCTCAAGGCATTAAAATAGGACACTTACTCTACCTCGTTTTAGAGTATCTATAGGACTTAATAGAGATTTGAGGGAATTAGTATATGGCTACAAAATACACAATCCCATAAGAACATGAAGAAATTCGGATATGTGAACTGAGTTTGGAATTTCGATTATTCTTGGTGGATACAATTTTCAAAATAGGTAAAATGAATATATTTATTTAGTCATCTATTTTAGTTAAGCCATTTGTTCACTTACTATTAATATAATATATACTTGATATTATGAATTATTAATGCAATATCCTATATTAGATTATTCTGATATTAATTTAATGTATACTTGATATTATAAATTATTAATGTGCTACCTTATATTAGCTTATTCTATATCTTCAAAATCTGCTGTGTCATTTGGGTATGAAGACTAAGTCCTCCTTATTGGAGTTCCAAGCCTTGCTGGAACCATTCAACACTGACCTCTAGAAACAATTGGTTCTCTTAGTACAATGAGGAAGACCTAGTAAGCAAGAGCGGAAAGAGCTGGTGATAGCTTTCTCGTCAGTACTCTATGAATTGATTCTCTTTATGTGTGTTTGGATGTGTGTAAAGAAGGATAGCATATTCTTTCCATGCCACAGGTTCTGTCCTTTCTGCTCAAACTCCCATTTTCTTCTGACACCTCCCTGTGGCATTAGACAATTGGATAAACAGCCTGGGGTCTGAAAAAGCTCTATATTTGCCTTTTACCTTTGGCCATGGGTATTTCATTGTTACACACTCAAGTTCACATCTGCCAGTGCTTGCAATTTAACTAGAGCAGAGGTATCCACTTTTCTCCTCTTGTCCCATTATCCAATAATCAAAGGTTATTTCCAAGGGTGAAGCTGTTCTTTCTATTTACTTATTAAAGAACACACAAGAAAAAGTGATCTTGTCACTTCATGAATTGTGTAGGGCTGTTTTTTGCCTCCAGGCTAAGAGAAAAGGTCCGCCCCTCCCTTCCACAGAAGAGAGTTTTTCAGTGGTTACAGTTTTATTGTTGACTCTGTACCTCTGTATTAGTGTGCGAGCAAGGCTCATAAACCTTAGCGGTTTTATTACTCACCAATTAGTTTCCATTGAATTTTACTGTCTTGAATCTAATGGTGCTGTTCATGGAGAAGGCTTGGCGTTCATAAAGAATTTTTCATCTGACTTCTGCAAGGATGGCAAAGACACAGACCCCTGCGCCCATTATTGGGTAGTAATTTTGAATTTCAGGGAGTTCTTTTGAGGTTGCTAGGTACACATTTGTTGTTGTTGTTGTTGTTGTTCTGTTCTCATTGTCATTAGCTCTGTAGCTGCTACCTTCTTTTCTTGAGTCTTCACACAAGTGTTTGAAATGCCTTGGAGATGAGATTTCTGTCCGAGCAACTTTACTCTTTGATATAGAACCTTGAGCAGGAGGCTTTTGTTCTCTGTTGCAGCCGACCCTCTGTGCACAGACATAAAAAGCTCACAGCACACTGTGTGAGTTAGGTGAGACAATGGACACCGAAGGGGCTTGGGAACAATAAAGTGTCCTGCAGACACAAGAAAGGAATATCCCCAAGGAGACTGTGTGCCTGTGAAGTGCTGCGAGTCATTCTTGAGATAAGTCAGTCAGGGAGTGGAGCCTCCATCCCTTTCTCTTTGGAGTTCTCCTTTTCTAATTTATCAAGGCAGTGACCTGGGAAGGAGCAAAGGCCATATATGGACCCAGCAATGAGGTAATCCCTACCATTACTTCCTTCATTTTCCTCTTTCTATGAATCTATGACACAATTCATTTCTAGGCTCTTATCGATTGGCATCTCATCCTGGTTTCACTTGAATTAAAAGTCTGGAGAAACTTAGCATTTTTCAAAATTTATTTTTTTATTTATATGAGTATCTTATTACGGATGGTTGTGAACCACCATGTGGTTGCTGGGAATTGAGCTCAGGACCTTCAATAGAGCAGTCAGTACCCTTAACGGCTGAGCCATCTCTCCAGCCCGAAGCTTAGCATTTTAGGAGACAGCAGGTGTTGGAGAGGATGTGCAGAAAGAGGAACACTCCTCCACTGCTGGTGGGGTTGCAAATTGGTACAACCACTCTGGAAATCAGTCTGGCGGTTCCTCCGAAAAATGGGCACCTCACTTCCAGAAGATCCTGCTATACCACTCCTGGGCATATACCCAAAAGATTCCCCAGCATGTAATAAGGATACATGCTCTACTATGTTCATAGCAGCCCTATTTATAATTGCCAGATGCTGGAAAGAACCCAGGTATCCCTCAACAGAAGAGTGGATGCAAAAAATGTGGTATATATACACAATGGAGTACTATTCAACCATTAGAAACAATGAATTCATGAAATTCGTAGGCAAATGGATGGAGCTAGAGAACATCATACTAAGTGAGGTAACCCAGACTCAAAAGATTAATCATGGTATGCACTCACTAATAAGTGGATATTAACCTAGAAAACTGGAATACCCAAAACATAATCTAAATATCAAATGAGGTACAAGAAGAAGGGAGGAGTGGCACCTTGTTCTGGAAAGACTCAGTGAAGCAGTATATGGCAAAACCAGAATGGGGAAGTGGGAAGGGGTGGGTAGGAGGACAGGGGGAGAGAAGGAGGCTTATGGGACTTTCGGGGAGTGGGGGGGGTCTAGAAAAGGGGAAACCATTGGAAATGTAAACAAAAAATATACCGAATAAAAAAATAGAAAAAAATATTATATTTGTTTGTTTTGCTTATTCACTTTACATCTTGCTCACTGTCCCTCTCCTGATCACCCCTCCCACAGTCCTTCCCCCTTCCCCCTCCCTTTCTCCTCTGAGCAGGTGGGGGGAAGCTCTGGGTATTCCAGGACCCTGACACTTCAAGCCTCTGTGAAGTTAGGTGCATCCTCTCCCACTGAGGTCAGACAAGGCAGCCCAGCTAGAAGAACATATCCCACAGACAGGCAACAGATTTTCAGATAGACCCTCCAGTTGTTCAAGACCCACATGAAGACCAAGCTGCACATCTGCTACATATGTGTAGGGAGGCCTAGGTCCAGCCATGATTGTTCTTTGGTTGGTGGCTCAGACTCTGAGAGCCCCAAGGATCCAGGTTAGTTGACTCTGTTGATCTTCTTGTGGAGTTCCTATCCCCTCAGAGGCTGTAATCCTTCCTCCTCTTCTTCCATAAGGAACCCCAAGCTCCAGCCATTGTTCGGCTGTGGGTATCTGCATCTGTCTGAGTCTGCTGCTGGGTGGAGCCTCTCAGAGGACAGCCAAGCTAGACTCCTGTCTGTAAGCCTTACAGTATCAATAAGAGTGTCTGGAATTGGTGCTTGCCCATGGGATGGGTCTCAAGTTGGGTCAGTTATTGGTTGGCCATGCCCTTAGTCTGTGCGAAGAGCAGCTTTTTATTTGTTCCAAATCCAGGACAGGTAGAGTTTCCCCTTCTGCATTCTCAGTCCCTGAGGGAAATCTTCTCTGAATTCAGTTCACATTCTAGACTTCTGATTACCCTTGAGCAGATGTGAATTTAGATGGGGCTCATTATCTTGCATTTCCAGGAACTCTGCCTCAGAGATAACCATCTTGGTTTATACCTTCCCTGTAGACTTTCATCTTCCCTCTTATTGATATTAGAGTAATGGGAATTGATATGAGGGTAACTTACTAATTTCAATTCTTTTAAATAGCTAAATTTGTTTAAGTATTAATGACATTAACCTGTAGGACTTGTGACTATTGGGGCTATTCCTTATACACATCTGTCTTTTTGTTCCCAGAACCACATGTGATGATGCCTTTTATATTGTAGCTGCCTAATCAGTGGCCATGGGATGGATAGTTAATAGTATAAGCAATATCATGAAAATTTTAAATGTATTGGAAGCCTTAAAGAACTATTTTCCTCCACTCTTGCAGCAGCTGTGCAAATCCCATTTTATAGGTGAGAATACTGAATGGTGGATTTCATAAGAGGTTTTCCCATGGTGACACACCAACAAGATACAGGGGTTGGAAATTATGTCACTACTGCTCATAATTCCATGCATTTTCTGCACCTTTAAGTTCCCTGCTTCTGAAGTAAAGCTGGGAAATGGGGTAGCTCTCCTTTAGATATTCTAACTTTTAAAGATATATGTGAAAACACTAATACAGGCCCGGGACTATGGAATAACAATATTTTAGTAGGAGACTGTGATATGGAGATGGAATTCTTTTTCTCCATTCTCATGCCACAGTCAAATTTCTCCTTCTACAAGTAAGTAGTGCTTACTATTTATATGACAGACACCAGGACTGCTGCTCTACCAAATGTATGTCTGATCCTCACAACCAGTATACAGTGCAGACACTATTAATCTTCAACCATCATGTGAAGAGATTATGAGACAGAGAATAAGCATCTTGTCCATGTTTTCACTTAGAGTTTCTTGATTCATTTCAGTCCTTCTGTCTGACTCTAGAATGGAATCTTATCTACTACTTGATCCAGAACCCACTATTTCTGGATCTATACGTTGCATATTCATGTGTTTGCAATTGTTGATAATCTCTAAGAGGTTAAGCTCTTTGAGAGTTGGACATCTTGTGTTTGACTGTAGCATGTTCCCACACCATTCATGGTACTTAGTTCATTTAGTGCTTGGAAAATTACCAGACTTGGGCCAGCTGATCGTTGTGTCTGTAACACTGAGAGAGAAGACTCCTTCCTTGGCATCCCACCTGAAGCATCTTCTGCCTCTGCACTTTTGCCTCAGGGTTTTTTCTTAAGCCCCCCAGAGATCTTAGTGTGCCTTTTAAACAGCACAGGACTGTGAGAGAGTAAACACCTGGGGGCAATCCTCCACTAATGGCAAATAGGATAACTGCCTCAGTTCCCTGGCCTTCAGAAGTAATTCTTTGGGCCCTTGAGAATTACCTTCAGCTGCACTGAGCTCCTTTGCCCAGAGCACTTTTGCTCTCCAGTGGATCATTTCCAACTTAGCTTTGCATGTCCCGCCTAATGTGAGGATCTTCAGAATAGACTCCTTGCACTAAAGTTCTTTTCTCGGTTTATTCATTAGTTTTGGAGAGTAAACAAACACATGGGACACAGAGCCTTGTTTTCTTACACTTTACACCAGAGGCCAAGTCATAAAAAATATGAATGGGTCATGTGGCTGGATTAACTAGCTAAATTATCTCAGGAGAGATACAGCCTTGGAAGTTCTAGACAGCCATGGTTAAGGTTAATAGCGGTATGGCTTAATTTCAGCATTGCTTTTGTTCTTTTATAGTTCACAACATATGACCAATTATACTGCTAAAAAAATTACAGTGCCTAAAAAGTTACTGAAATGAGGAGGTTGATTTGCTGAGGACTCGGATGGCTACATTTTTTGTTTGTTTGTTTGGTTTTGGTTTTTTTGAGACAATGTTTCTCTGTGTAGCCCTGGCTCACTCTGTAGATCAGGCTGGCCTCAAACTCAGAAATCTACCTGCCTCTGCCTCCCAAGCCCCCATTCCTTGTGACATCCATTTCAGTAGAAAATAGACTAACCTGCAGTATACTCCTGTGCCCGTGGTCCACAGAATCTGCTAGTTGACACATTTTTTTTATGACTCTTTCCTCTTGAGTCTATGTCAAGGATTTATTTTAAAAAGATGCCAGATACATATTCATAATCGCTGAGCAGTCACTTCACCAACAAAGGTTGAAAAGAGGAGCATGGCAGATGGTGTCATGAAAATTATATTGAAGAATACCCCTCCTGATGATGAAAGAGGCCGCAGTAAAGTCCTGGCATCTATATAGGTGGCAGGGAGGATTTATGCCTGGTGTGTCTGGGATCGCAATAACTAATGTATCAACTTCTTTGAAAACTTTTTAATTAGAGAGATCAGCAGGGTTTGTGGATGAGTCATGAAAAATAAGACCTTTCACTTGCAGTAAATGAGGACAAACCAACTCTCGGCAGCAAGAGCTACATTTATTTCAGAGACTGATATAAATGGCACTGTTCTAATTAGTAGGGCCAAGGGTCTAATCCCTGCATGGGCTAAATCAGGCCACATCATTTCCTCACCCTGACTGCCCTCTTACTCCCAAGCACTGCAGCCACAGCAGCCCCTATACACACATCTAGAAGAATGTACTGCAGACTACCATGGAAGCCCGACCTTGTCACTTGTCTGGTGAAAACCATTTGCTTGTGTCTCAGTGTGCTGATTGTAAATTCTGGATTCCTTGCCACAGACCTTGAGGCACTGAATGATTTGACCCTAGCATTTTAGGTCTGTTATTTCTTCTTCATTCCGTAACTTAGCCAAGCTGTCACCTGAGAAGAACATTTATCGCTAGACACATCGCAGAACACTAGGAACATTATGGTTTTCCTGGCCTATTAGATAGGTGGCTTCTCCAGGTCTCAGTTCCAGAATTTTCTCAGAATTACCTCTCACCCTACTGTGTTCATAGCTGCTGAGTTCTGCTTACTCACCTTGAGACAGTAATAACAAGCAATAGCATTTTGTCTGCTTCTAACTAGTGAAATATTTGTTCTAGGAAACCAAAATATGTCCCCTAAATTGGAATAGTGCATGACACTTACCATATACCTCATAAGCATATGTTACTTGGATTGTATATAAAGTTAAGTGGCAGGGTAGTGGATAGAAGTGTCATGTCATCTTTTTGTAAATAGACTGCAACAATCTAGAGAATTCCCATAGGTTTTAAGCATAAGGCTTTAGGATGCTGATCAGTGTGATTCAGTGATTCTTAGGTTAGTTAGTCCCCAGTGTAGCTTTGTGAGAAAGTTGTGTGGACCTGAGACAGGTATTGTATTTAGTATTTGAAATCAATAGCTAATAAGGGTTATCAAGTAGACTTCTAAGCTTCTCATGGTGGTTCACAAATATTTCTAAAATAAAGAACTAAAACAGGTATCAGCGTAATTGTGGCGTCGTAGAAGGAGTTGGGTAGTGTTCCTTCTGTTTCTATTTGGTGGAATAACTTAAAGAGTATTGGTGTTAAGTCTTCTTTGAAGGTCTGATAGAATTCTGCAGGCCAATTTCCCTTATGAATATCAATGCAAAAATACTCAATAAAATTCTTGCCCACCGAATCCAAGAACACATCAAAATGATCATCCACCAGGATCAAGCAGGTTTCATCCCAGGGATGCAGGGATGGTTCAATATAAGAATATCCATCAATGCAATCCATTACATAAACAAACTCACATGATCATTTCATTAGATGCAGAAAATGCATTTGACAAAATTCAGCATCCTTTCTTGCTAAAAGTCGTGGAAAGGACAGGAATTCAAGGCCCATATCTAAACATAGCAAAAGTAATATACAGCAAACTGGTAGCCAACATCAAACTAAATGGAGAGAAACTTGAAGCAATCCCACTAAAATCAGGGACTAGACAAGGCTGCCCCCTCTCTCCATATCTTTTCAATATAGTTCTTGAAGTCCTAGCTAGAGCAATTAGACAACATAAGGAGGTCAAAGGGATACAAATTGGAAAGGAAGAAGTCAAACTATCACTATTTGCAGATGATATGATAGTATACTTAAGTGACCCAACAACTCTACTAGAGAAGTCCTACAGCTGATAAACAACTTCAACAAAGTGGCTGGCTACAAAATCAACTCAAGCAAATCAGTAGCCTTTATATACTCAAGGGATAAGCACACTGAGAAAGAAATTAGGGAAATGATACCCTTCTCAATAGCCACAAACAGCATAATGTATCTTGGTGTGACTCTAACCAAACAAGTGAAAGATCTATATGGCAAGAACTTCAGATCTCTGAAGAAGGAAATTGAAGAAGATCTCAGAAAATGGAAAAATCTTCCATGCTCATGGATTGGCAGGATTAATATAGTTAAAATGGCCATCTTGCCAAAGGCAATCTACAATTCAATGCAATCCCCATCAAAATCCCAACCCAGTTCTTCATAGAGCTAGAAAGAGCAATGCTCAAATACATCTGGAATAACAAAAAACCCAGGATAGCTAAAACTATTCTCAACAGTAAAAGAACTTTAGGGGGATTCAGTATCCTAGACCTCAAACTTTACTACAGAGCAATAGTGATAAAAACTGCATGGTATTGGTACAATGTCAGGCAAGTGGATCAATGGAATAGGATTGGAGACCCAGAAATGAACCCACACACCTATGGTCACTTGATCTTTGACAAAGGAGCTGAAAGCATCCAGTGGAAAAAAGATAGTCTTTTCAACAAATGGTGCCAGTTCAATTGGAGGTCAGCATGCAGAAGAATGCAAATCGATCCATTCTTATCTCCTTGTACTAAGCTCAACTCCAAATGGATCAAGGACCTCCACATAAAATCTGACACACTGACACTAATAGAAAAGAAACTGGGGAAGACCCTTGAGGACATGGGCACAGGGGAAAAGTTCCAGAATAGAACACCAATAGCTTATGCTCTAAGATCAAGAACTGACAAATGGGACCTCATAAAACTACAAAGTTTCTGTAAGGCAAAGGACACTGTCAAAAGGACAAAACGTCAACCAACAGATTGGGAAAGGATCTTCACCAACCCTAAATCTGACAGAGGGCTAATATCTAATATATACAGAGAACTCAAGAAGGTAAAACCTAGAGAACCAAATAACCCCATTAAAAAGTGGGGTACCAAGCTAAACAAAGATTTTTCACATGAAGAACTTCGGAGGGCTGAGAAACACCTTAAGGAATGTTCAACATCATAAATCATTAGGGAAATGCAAATCAAAACAACTCTGAGATTTCACCTCACACCAGTCAGAATGGCTAAGGTCAAAAACTCAGGAGACAGCAGGTGCTGACGAGGATGTGGAGAATGAAGAACACTCCTCCACTGCTGGTGGGATTGTAAGATGATGCAACCACTTTGGAAATCAGTCTGGAGGTTCCTCAGAAAACTGGGCATGGCACTTCTGGAGGACCCTGCTATACCTCTCCTGGGCATATACCCAGAGGATTCTTCAGCATGCAATAAGGACACATGCTCCATTATGTTCATCGCAGCCCTATTTGTAATAGCCAGAAGCTGGAAACAACCCAGGTGTCCCTCAACAGAGGAATGGATCCAAAAAATGTGGTACATTTGCACAATGGAGTACTATTCAGCCATTAAAAACAATGAATTCATGAAATTCGTAGACAAATGGATGGAGCTGGAGAACATCATACTAAGTGAGATAACCCAGTCTCAAAAGATCAATCATGGTAAGCACTCACTGATAAGTGGATATTAACCTAGAAACTTGGAATACCCAAGAAATAATCCACATATTAAATGATGTCCAACAAGAACAGAAGAGTGGCCCCTGGTTCTGGAAAGACTCAATGGAACAGTATAGGGGAATACCAGAACAGGGAAGTGGGAAGGAGTAGATGGAGGAACAGGGGGAGGGAAGAGGGCTTATGGGACTTGCGGGGGAGTGGGGACCCAGAAAAGGGGAAAACATTTGATATGTAAATAAAGACTACATCGAATAAAAAAAATAGAAGGCTCCATAGGGGGAAAAAAAGAAAGAGCAATTATAAAAAAAAAAAAAAGAACTAAAACTGTATTGTTTTTAAATTGATTTTGCCAGAGTAGTATTCTATAATTCTAGATAGTACATTATAGGTACTCAATAAGCATTTGCCAACCAGAGGGAAGGTGTGTATGTCTATGGTTAGTTAGTAGGCAGTCTGACAATACTCAGTCTTTAGTTTAACGGACTCATCTCCCACACTGGAGAAGATTGGCATGTTTTACAAGTAGAATGCTGTGTAAACAACACAGTGAGACGTTTGAGGCTGCAGTAAAGTACAACTGAATGTTTCCTCTTTTCTTTTATCACTGTAGAGGAAATTGGCATCCATGTTGTAATATTCAAGGAGCCAAGAGAGATTCCCTATTTTTTTCAACATGGGGCCATAGCCAACTTAATCCCTGCTCTCCTTGGATTCATATTCTTAAATGACAGTCAGATGTATGCATCTGTTAAATAATCAATATTCGATTATGTTGTTCTTATCATGTATTCATTGCCCCCAATGTTGTCTTACGTTTTTTATTTTTTATTGGATATTTTCTTTATTTACATTTCAAATGTTATCCCCTTTCTCATTTCTCCTCCTCACAAAAACCCCCTATCTCATCCTCCTTCCCCCTGCTTCAATGAGGTGTTCCCCTACCCACCCCACTCTCACTTCCATGCCTTCAAGTCCCCAACTCTGGGGCATCTATTAAGCCTTCATAAGACCAAGGACCTCTTCTCCCATTGATGCCTGCCAAGGCAATCCTCTGCTACATATGCAGCTGGAGCCATGTGTACTCCTTGGTTGGTGGCTTAGTCCCTGGGAGCTGGGGTGGGGAAGGTCTGGTTGGTTGATATTGTTATTCTTCCTATGAGGTTTCAAACTCCGTCAGCTCCTTCAGTCCTTTTTCTAACTCCACCATTTGGGACCTGGCACTCAGTCCAATGGTTGGCTGTGAGAATCTGCCTCTGTATTTGCAAGGCTCTGGCAGAGCCTCTTGGGAGACAGTCATATCAGACTCCTTTCAGCAAGCATTTCTTGGCATCCACAATAGTGTCTGGGTTTGGTGACTGTATGTGGGATAGATACAGGTAGGGCAGTCTCTGGATAACCTTTCCTTCAGTCTCTGCTCTACCCTTTATCTCCATATTTACTCTTGTGAGTATTTTGTTCCCCTCCTCAGAAAAACCAAAGCTCCCACACTTTGGTCCTCCTTCTTCTTGAACTTCATGCGGTCTGTGAACTTCATGTGGTATATTAGATATTTGGAGCTTTTGGACTAATATCCAGTTATCAGTTGAGTGCATACCATTGTGTGTGTGTGTGTGTGTGTGTGTGTGTGTGTTCTGTGATTGGGTTACCTCACTCAGGATGATATTTTGTAGCTCCATCCATTTGCCTAAGAATTTCATGAATTTATCATTTTTAATAGCTGAGTAGTACGCCATTGTGTAAATATAACACATTTTCTGTATCCATTTCTCTGTTGAAGAACATCTTGGTTATTTTCTAGCTTCTAACTATTATAAATAAGGCTGCTATGAACATAGTGGAGCTTATTACATGTTGGAGCATCTTCTGGGTATATGCTCAAGAGTGGTATAGCTGAATCCTCAGGTAGTAAGTACTATGTCCAACTTTCAGAAGAGTCATCAAACTGATTTCCAGAGTGGTTATAATGTCTTGCAATCCCACCAGCAATGGAGGAATGTTATTTCAAAAACTTGTAATCTAATGAATATCTACTATGTTATTTATAATATTTTTTCACTGTAGTATCTATTTCCATTTAAAATTTATGTCTTTATTTATTATTAGCAGTACATTTTTTATTTGAAATGGTGCAATTTGCCCCCTTTTCCCATAAGGAAATTGATATATAGTTTACTAATTTAAATGTTTTGCTTGCCCACAATACTGCATGCATTTTTACATGTCCAGAAATCTTGCAATGTGATTTCTTTATGTAGTCTACGAGTGCCTATTAATTCATGCTTCTCATGGTGGACTATATTAATACTTTAATATGTTTTCAGGCATTGATTCCATTAAGTGGTACTAATTTTCAAGACCCAGTTATCAGTAATTATAAAATAACTACAATATTTTTCATACAATATATTTTGACCATATTCTGTCCCCTTACTCAACTCCTCTCAGATCTTCCCCTTCCGTTCTCACTCAAGCTGCTGTACTTTTTTGCTCTTAACAAAAGTCCCATAAAACCCAAACAAAGAGCATACACACACACACACACACACACACACACACACACACACACACACATGTGCATGTGTGTGCCCCTAAACACAAGCCACATGGAGTCTTATTTGTGCTAGCCAATGACTCCTGAGCATGAGATCTTCCCTGGAGTGTGGTTGATACACCCAGTGTCACTCCATTGAAAACTGAGTTAGTTGTTACTAACTAATTAGTAACTTAGTTGTTACTAATTGCAAATAGATCCTTGATTGGGGTAGGATTTCCTGCCTACTTCATTTTCAGACATGTGTTTACTTATAGGTGATATAGCACCTCTATCTTTTTCTTTGATGTTTTTTAAATTTTTTCTATTTTCCCCTTTCTAGATCCTTTTTAAATATTCAATTCACTTTTACATTGCTTTAGTTTTGTGTATTTAAATCTGCTAATAGAATTTTTCAGTTTATATTTCATCACTCTTTCAGTAAAGGTTTGCAGCTGTTTTATTACTGTAAGATCTAATATTTTTCCCTGCTACTGGTTGCCAGGAGCCATCTAGGAAAGGCTAAAGGCTAGCAGATGGTCTTCCTGAGATGGTTTCATTGTGGATTGTGGACTGCGATGAATGAACCCTTGCAGCAAGGCCCAAGGTATGACATGACAGGATCAATTCCTGCTATTTGATATGTAGTTCTCTGTCAATATAAAATTAATATATAATCCCTGGGTATTATATTGGGCAGATTTCCTGCAGATCAACGAAGATGTACTGTCTAGTAGTGATGCTATACAGATAAATAGATGATTTCTTAATTCCTAATGATGATTGTATAAGAATTCCTAAAATTTACAAGTAATTAAGCCCTTTATAATAGGACTGCAATTAAGATTTTTTGTGATATGAATACCATAATTAGAACTTTGCAAGTCTTCATGTGTCATGGCCATTTGCATTAAGATAGAAAACAGACAGACACACAGTTAAAGAATACATTTCTTAGGGCTGAAAATCAATTAACTAAAGGCCATAAACTGAGAATAATTGATTTATTATAGATACAAGGACAGAAAATAATATACTGACTGGGTTTATCAACACAAAACTTCAATGTTAACTTAGACACAAAAATTATAGTTTTAGACTCTCAATGAACCTGTAGAGCTAGTAACAGATAATGAATATCAAGCTAGGTAACTAGTCTTAAGGAAAACACATGTAAACATCTCTGTTGGAAACTTCTTATACTGTTTATGATTTGAATTCATGTTTAAATTTATGGTGAGCTTTTGAAAAGATACCGTGTGATCTAGTCTCCTTTAAAAAGAACAAAAAAATTAGAAGCAATGATATTAGGTGGTAGAAGGAGAGAACAGAATTTGGAGGAGGAAGAATAAGAGAGCAGTGAATGCAGAAAGAAAGAGACAAGAAGGAGCTTCAGAGAGCAGAAAGAGCGGGTAGGCTTTTCTTTACCATGGAACATAACAGGTTTTTTCTTAGCAGTAAGGCATGCTTAGTCTTAATAAAGACGGTAAAACACTGAAGCATCCACATTTCAGTCTTCCTTCTTCCTAGGCTTCATATGGTTTGTGAATTGAATCTTGGGTATTCTGAACTTTGGGGCTAATATCCACTTATCAGTGAGTACAGACCATGGTTGGGAGTCCCCGGTGGAGGAGTTGGAGAAGGGACTGAAGGAGCTGAGGGGGTTTGCAGCCCCATGGAGGGAGCAACAGGATCCACAGTCCTGACCCCTGGAGCTCCCAGGAACTGGACCACCAACCAAAGAGTACACATGGAGTGACCCATGCCGTGGGCCACATATGTGGCAAAGGATGGCCTTGTTGGACATCATGGGAGGAGAGGACCTTTGTTCTGAGGGTGTTTGATGCCCCAGTGTAGGGGAATGTCAGTGCAGGAGGATGGGGGTGGGTGCATGTGTAAGGGGCACCCTCATAGAGGCAGGGGGAGGGGGTGAGCTAGGGGTTTTTGAACGGGTAAATATTTGAAATGTAAATAAAGAAAATCCAAAAATAATTCTTTGTTTTAAAAATCTAATCCAAAAATAATTTTTTTTGGTTTTAAAAAAAGAGGACAAAGATTTTTTTCCTCTTACAGATTTGCATTCAATTCATTTAGCAATAAAATGGTAGAAGCTTATTTTTCATCCAGAACAAGTGAGTTCTTTCTGTGCTGGCTTTTGCTCCATATGCATATGTATATAAGTTTAGGTGCTTCTGTGTATGCATGTAAATTGATTAGAAAGATTGTTGGGCCCAACAAATAGACATGTGATGATGATGGGTATATATGAATTATGTGTGTTTTTGCATATTTGCTTGTGTAAAAGTTTTTCCTTCTGCAAGCAGGACTCTCTTCTCCTGGTTCAATAAAAGGTTATTGCTCCAAACCTCCCACTGACCTGGACTCTGAGAGGTGTGGCTTCTGAGAGAGAAAGGAGCCCTAGCAATTAATCCACTACTTACTCCTCCCTTTTAAATTTTAATTTTTTTAAACTTATTCACTTTATATCCAACTCATTACACCCCTCCTGGTCACCCCTCCCGCCATTCTTCCCTCATCTTTCACTTCCCTTCTCTTTTGGGTGGGTGGGGGCCCCTTGGCTATTTTTCCACCCTAGCACTTCAAGTCTCTGCAAGGCTAGGCACTTCCTCGACTCCTCTCCCACCAATGCCAGACAAGACAGCCCAGCTAGAAGACCATATCCCACAGACAGGCAACAGCTTTTGGGACAGTCTCCATTCTAGATAGAGATCCATATGAAGATCAAGCCACAAATCTGCTACATCTGGTTTGTGGCTCAGACTCTGAGAGTCCCAAGAGTCCAGATTAGTTAACTCTGTTGGTTTTCTTATGGAGTTCCTACCCCCTTCAGGGCTGCAATCCTTCTTCCTATTCTTCCATAAGAGTCCCCAAGCTCAATCCATGATTTGGGTGTCTGCATCTATCTGAGTCAGCTACTGGGTAGAGCCTCTTAAAGGACAGCCATGCTAGACTGTTGTTTGCAAGCCTAAGAGAGATCATTAATAGAATGTGAGATTATTAATAGTATCTGAGATCGGCACTTGCCCATGGGATGGGTCTCAAGTTGGACCATTTATTAGTTAGCCATTTCCTCAGACTTTGCTACATCCTTCTTGGCCACATTTTTTGCAGACAGGATAAATTTTGGGTTGAAAGTGTTGTGGGTAGGTTGGTGTCTCTATTTGTTCCACTGGGGTTTCTGCCTGGCTGTAGGAGGTGGCCTCTTTAGGTTCTATATTCCCAATGTTGTGCGTCACAGCTAAGGTCACTCCATTGATTCTTGGGCACCTCTCTTATCCCAGGTCTCTGTATTGTCCTGGAGATGCACTCTATCTCCTCACCCTCCCCGAAACCCCGTCGGTTGTAGATTTCCATTATTAGGCATAAAATACAGGCACCATGCTACATTCCATAGAGCCAAAGAAGCTAAACAAGAAGAAAGACCCAAGCCAGGAAGCTTGAATCTCACTTAGAAGGGGGAATAAAACTGGCATAAGAGGCAGATGGAGGGAGGGAACTTGAAGATGAGATGAGAGGAATGGGGGTTTCAGCATCAGGTCTAGGGAAGGACAGGAGAGATGGCTAGATGGCCATTGGAATGGTAGTCTTCTATTAAGCAACAGATGTTAACTCTGCAGCTTTGGGCCTCAGAGTAACTTGCCCTCTCTGATGCTCTTCCCCCTCAACTGATTCAGAAAGGGTCTAGTCTGGGGCTAAGCTCCAGGCAACTGGTACTATGCATCAACATTATAAATTAAAAGATGGGTGAAGATAAGTTGCAATCAATTACCCCTGGTTGTTCCTCTATTCTTATTTACTTGGTTTTTCACTTTGTGAAAGGAGGAAATTTACATTGGCCTATTATGTGCTATTATGTTGCCTATATCTGGTGTGTTGTTTCTCTAAACTTCCTCTGACTTCAGTTTTAGGTTGTTCTGTCTTGGGTTTGCTATATACATAGGTCCATAGGTCTGCTACTTCATATACCTTAACATGTTTACAGGCCTGCTGCCCACATTCTGCTTTATGGAATATCACCTCACTTTGTTCTCCTTTGCGTTTGCATTTGATTTACTAGTCTGACATTGTAAAATTGTGACAGTTCTCGTTTAATTAAAGCCTTTATTTGAGCTGATGTTCTTTCTCCCTCATTTATAAATTTATCAGTAAATTGTTCTTAAGGAAAACATTGCTTAATTAATCCTGTATCTTTGAGTTTTATGCAAATTTAAAATAAAAGATCCATTTTATGGTAGACGGTTTTATTGTAACAAAACTTGCTTACATTTTCAGTCCTTGGAACTGGACAACTTGACCTTGATGTTGTGGAGTCAGATGTCTGCATTTTTAGTTGTTTCTAGGCAACCTGGTGGCTGTTGTTCTATCATTTCACCTGCACAGTATCAGGTAGGGGCTGGCATTGCAAACCATTAATGATTTTACAGTGGATAATTCAGGAAAAATGTAATTTTTTCCCTTAAAATCAAATCCTTTAAACACATTGAGCCTTTGTTGATTAGTCTTTCCAGTGGACGATAATCTTACTTGAAAAAAAGTCACCATGCTTCTATGATTTTCTTTTTCTGCCTTTCTAAGTGTTGCTTAGCATCAGGTAATATTTTGATGGTGTCTTTGTGTGTGTTTAGCGGGGAATTCTTTTAAATGAATCATATGTGTTTATCCTCTCACTGTTTCTAATATACCTTATACTTTTTAGTTTATGTGAGCTTCGTGTCTCTTCTATACCATCTCATTATGACCCTGTGACATTCACATCCACAGTTTGTTCCTTTCAGTGGCTACTTTGACTGGCCTTTCTGTTCTTCAAATCAGCCTTTTCCCTCCTGTTGCTATGGAGTCTCAGAGCTGGATATAATGTAATGCATTTCCTCTTTGTCCTGTCACAAATCTAACCGTCAATTTGACTTGCTCATAATTAATGTACTTTCTTTATATGCCACTATATTAATTCAAATATTTAAGTTTCTAGATCACATGTGTATTCTGAGTCTTTAAGAGGTCAGAAAAGAGCACTAAGAAGTGATTCTGTGTAGTCAATGACGGTATGAATTCATTCTCTTGAGGAAAAACAAAAAGTCCTTGTATTTTGTTGGCCTATGCAAAATCCAAAACAAACCACAGCTACATTACACTTTCTCTCAGAGTAATTTGAGTTATCCCTGGCCATTAAGTGAGATAAAGCTAATCTATAACTTGAGTGTGATTGTAGCCTAAATGTAGATGATAGGTAGATGTAGATTGCAGTGTGCCAATAAGTATGGTGGTGGGGAAAGAGAAATGGGCACTATTTTTCTCCAACCGTCTTTTCCCTTTAATGTATTAGAGTTTCAGAGACACGCCTTGAGGTTTGGAAAGTATCATAAGGAGACATTGGATGGAGGCTGTGGGGAGGATCAAAGCATTGCTTACAATTCATATCATAAGTTAGTCTGAAATCTAAAAGAGAGGACTAAGCTCAGCCCATATATAATCACATATTTGTAATACTAAGTACTCACTGTAGGATTTTTGTGCAGGTCTTTTCTGTCCTCTGAAATTAGCCAACTAATAAGTTATGCATGTATTTATTTTGGTGGTAGAGGTGATTCCAGGTTTATTGAAGAACTACACACACACACAACACACACACACACACACACACATACACACATACACACACAATATTAGTTTATTTAGTGTTGCTCCCATGTGCCTGTGTTTAGGGCTGGCTACTAGTGTTTGGATAACCTATCAGGAGGCTTGTTCCTTGAGAAAACTGATTCTCTCTCTTTCTCCCTCTCCCTTTCCCCCCTCCCCCAGATTGATTGCCTGAATTTCTTCATCTAGAGGTGGAGTCTTGTGAACTTTTCCTAAGCCACTTTACCATGGTGATCATTTTGTAGCTCTCGTTTACACAGTCATATTGTTGATATTTCATGGTATAGCATCTCTCTCATGGCTAGCAGTGGAATTTCTGGTCCTCTGGCTCTTAAAATCTTTCTGCCCATCTTCCACAGTGTTTCCCGAGCCTTGGGTGTTGCATTGTTGATGTAGCAATTGGATTTCAGTTCTCCAAAGTTATTTATTCGTCTGCATTTTAAGTCACTAGGAGATTTATGTAGGAGCCTCTGTCTCATGCAAAGATGGAACTCCTTTGGTGAATTTTACAAAGTATTATTTACATTTGTGGAAATGTGCATATGTGCATGCATGCATAGAAGCCAATTGGGTATCTTCCTTGGTGACCTTCCACCTATTCTTTGAAGGTCTCTCTCTCTCTCTCTCTCTCTCTCTCTCTCTCTCTCTCTCTCTCTCTCTCTCTCTCTCCCTCAGCTTTGATCTTACATTTTCTCATCTAGGTTGGAAGATAGTAAACTCTAGTTGATCCCATCCCTCTGCCTACCTTAGAGATGAGGTTATAGGTGGATACACTCAGCTTGTTAGGCAGGTTCTGGGATTGAATTCTGTTTCTCATGATTGAGGCGAGGGGTCTTAGCAGCTGAGCTATGTCTCCACTCCCACCTCAGCATTTTTATAAAACCATCAGATAACTCTACCAGGTATGTTCCAAAAAAATGAAAGGCAAAGAGACAGAGTGTTACTTCCTGCTGAGAAACTGTCATTTTTTAAGAAAATAAGTTCATGAAGTTTCTGAATTTGCTTCTTGCAAAGGAGAATCAGAAGGAATAGGGTCTTTTGGGCTTAGATATATGCTGTTGTTGCTTGGTTGGTTTTTAAATTTTGTGGGCCTCTTTACAGAAATATTTTTGTAATCTGCCTACATTCCAATTCTGTCATGTCCTTGGTGAAGACTTGTTTTCTTCAGTATGAATCTAGACTTTCCTAGTTCCGGAAGGAAGACATCAGAGGTCACTTTCTAAGTGTTCTTTCCTCTGGCATTTCTCTGTGGACACACAGAGAGGTATTTGTTTGAGTGACTTCTTTTGGATTGCAGGAAGTTCTGTGACTTGGTATATAGTTAAAACCTATACCAATAATCCATATGTGGAATTTCTATGTATATGTTCAAGCTATCTACTCATCTACCTACATACTTTTCTTTCTTTCCTTCTTTCTTTCTTTTTCTCTTTCTTGGGATACTCCTTCTTTATACACAGTATAAATACAACATACACACACAACTCATGCAACACACACACACACCAACTGCCTAGCATAAATGTCACTATCATTATTCCCACAAAATTACCCTCAGAGTTTTTTTGTTTTTCTGATCTTTTGTAGCATTTTGACTACTTTTTATAACACTGATAATTTTCTCTGTACTGCAATTTTCTGAGTCTGTCCCATCTTTCCTAGTCAGGTCTAAACACTGAGGGCAAAGTAGAAATGATTGTGATTGTTTTTTATAACCCTCCAATACCCAAGGCATTACTTAATACTCAGTAAGTACTTATTATTCGGGTAGATAGACAAACCGATCTGATCTTGGGTTGAAAAGCCCTATGTCAGGGTGATAGAGAAAAAAGCTAAATCTACTTTTAGACAGTTTTAATAATCAGGCTGTCTGAATCTCATAATCAGAAACAGTGCTGAATTCATGCTAGAGCCAACAGGCTTCCACCGATAGACAAAACATTACACAACTCATATTCAAATGAGTTTCCTAACATTAATGTGTAGATTAATTCTCTGGCTTTGAAACTTTGTTATGAAGAATCTGTTCTGTTACCATGGCTCTTGAAAGTATTCGGCAAAACGACTAGGGTGGATCACCTGACTTCATTCTTTTATGTAGTTATAAGTTAGCCAAATTTGTGTCTCAAGTCCAATCTACACCATAAGTGTTTTAGACCATCATTGTGGCATCCCTCCACTTGTTAGATGCATCAGAAGCATTTTGTGGAGTCCTGCAGAGTGGTGCTATAAGGTGGGAATGTGCCATGACCTTGACCCTGTGAGTGCTCCCTTCTAGAGCTGTGCACTGATTTTTGGCAAAGTTGTAATAAGAAGATACTCAGGGAAATGGGCTTTTAAGTTGAAAACATAATGCCTGCTCTGTTGAGATGCAGAAAAGTATTCTACCATTTGGATCATTAAACAGTATAACTAATTACTCAGAGATCTGGAGGCTGTAAGTCTGGCAAGACTAGTTTCTTAAGGTTTTAATGGAAATATCTGTACTAGGCCTCTCTCCTCAACTTACAGATGGCCTGATTTGTTCACTATGTATCTTCATGTGAGTTTTCCTCCGTGTGTGTCTCTATGTAAACACAGGTTTTCCCCATTTAATAAAGTACATCACTCATACTGGATTAGGGTTCACACTAATGACCTCAGATCAATTTATCAGGCTTTTTTTTCTTCTAGTTTTCAAGACGGCCTCTCTGTGTAGCCTTGGCTGTCCTGTAAGTTTCACTGTAGATTGATTAATAACTCATAATGATCCACCTGCCTCTGCCTCCCAAGTGCTGGGATTAAAGGTGTGCTCCTGTAATGATTCTATCTCCAAATAAGATCACATTTTGGGATCCTAGGGGCCAGGAATCCAACATTTTCAAGCATGTGCACCACATACATTTATATAAACTTTGTTATGAGAAAATGCAAATGGTTCAGGACCATGAAGAACTAATTTCCAATCCTGTCTCTGCTAGTTCTGACTACATCTGGAGCAGAGAAGATCATGGTTCCTCACTGGTATACTTAAGGGGCTTTGGCGCAGCTAGGGCTGGTTTACGGTTAAGAACAAGACTGTAGATAAGTAATGATAAAACATATATCAAGGAACTGAGGCAAAAATTTGGAACCAATTTCTCCTGATAATGTAAGTATGATATTGAGACAACTTTTCAATACAATCTATTACAGAAAGTGTATGTGTGTGTGTGTGTGTGTGTGTGTGTGTGTGTTTCTGCCTATCTGTCTGTCTGTCTGTGTGGGAAGCCATTAGAGATCCTCACTTCGGCCTGGAGAGCTGACAGGGCAAAGGTCCTGAGTAAAACAAAGGAGAACCTCTCTGGTAATTGAGGTGGAAGGAAGTCCTGAGATAACTGTGGTAGATTCCAGCCCGCGCGAACACCAGATATCTTCACCGGAGGACCCTTATCTCTTCCTGCTGAAACTGCTAAGATTGCCCTTCCTTCCTTTGTCCTTGCCTTGAGGCACGTCCCTCCTGAAAGCCTTAAAACCTGTGTACCCCCGAACATTAAACGAGACCTCGACAATTGAACCCCCTCTGCCTGGTCTCTGTTCTTTTCCCCCCACCCCCCTTTGACCCACAGGTAGTGCCCCTTTGGAACCCTGGAATAACTGGACCTGCCGGACGGGTTACATGTCTGTCCCTACAGACTTGGTAGGGTCTGGATCACTTAAATAGCTTAGTAGAGGATTAGAGAATTGTCTAAGATGTTAAGAGCATATACTGCTCTAGTAGAGAATCTGAATTTTGTTTCCAGTGCTCAAACTAGTCAGGAGATCTGATTCCCTCTTCTGGCCTCCTTGGGTACCTACACTCATGTGCACATACCCATACACACATACATATGTAAACACAATTAAATATAAAATAAAACAAAATAAGGATGTATAAATACCTGAGAAAAATGACTAGACAGGAGACCAGAGACTGCAAAATTCACTATGACAGCAACTTCTTTGCCAGTCTCTTTCATCTCCCAGACATCCCACTTCCTGTAGTCTCCATGTGGGTATCATATTATCTATGTCTTTGAGGGCCTCAATCTCACAAACTGCTGGATTTTGTGCCCAGAAACCTAAAGCTAAATTTATTAATACACAGGCACACACATACATACAAACTACATACATATATACCCGGGGGTACAATTTGAAATATGTGGAATATATGTGAACGTATTTATAAACACATATACATGCATATATACACATAATTTTTCCATATATTTTCTAAGAGATTCAGATAATCTATGTAGGAAGAGAGATATTAAAAGTTCTAAAGAAGTAAGTATATACAAATTTATACCTTAAAATTATGTAATTTTAATCTTATGGTCCTATTCTGGTAGCCTCTAGATTTTACCACTGTGTGTCACTCCACATCTTGCAATGCTATCTGTCAGTAGAGGCACTACTGTGGCTTGGATCCAAAATCACCCTCAGAAGCTCTTTCTGAAAAATCTTCGTTCCCAGCTATTGGGGCTGTCTTGAAGTGATTTGATCCTAAGAGTTCTGACTAGTAGATTTACTCCTTGATAGATTAGAAAGTGATTATTGATAGCTTATAGACTAACAGGAAGTAGGGCTTACCAGAGACATTGTGTCACTGAAGCATGCCTTTGACGGACACATCCATGCTTCATTAAGTTGTTTTCTCATAATAGTAATGAAAAAAAATCTAAGCAACATAGGTATTGTATAAACCAAGGCAAATAACACACGGCAGTTCACCATATCCAAAAGTCAGATTCTGGTTGGGAGATTTCCATTCTTAGGTTTGGGGTCTTTTAGGTTGAATTATTAGGGAAATGCAGGTTCCTCTTTACTACAGTCAGGAGTTGTCTAGGATATAGCAGCATGGTACTCCATGCTGCTGACTCAGCATTTGTGCTCCAGATACTATGCAACTCTCCCCTGGAGTAATTTTCAGGCTGGAATTCAAGCTTTGAGGTCTCATAGCCACCATTAGGGTCTGCCACATCAACTTTAATGGTTGGAAAAGCTGGCATGACCAGAGGCTGGTGCACCAGCTTTAGTTTTATAAGCACTGCATAAGGCTATTGCTGGCTTCCTTAGATCTTTGTGGGAAGTACTTGTCCTCTTGGGAGGGTGGACTCAAGGCTTGAGCATATTAATTCTTCCTCCTCAAAAAAAATGGTGAATCACACAGAGAAAGGTAGTCAGTCGTGGTGCTGGTCTGTGAGTGAACATTGCATGTACTGTTTCTTCTGTGTCAGTGATCACATTCAGAGCATTCCCCAGAGTTCAGATTGGAGTGCAGACGTTTTAAATCAAGATTCAACATTCTCTGCAACATCTTTTAGTTCCTGACCGGTTTTCATTAAAGACTAATTATGAAGCAAGTCAGAGTGGCTTAAGTATATGAATGGACTTTTATTTTTGATAATAGCAGTTATGTATAAATAATCCCCAAAGACAAGATTAAGGGTTTGATCTGGGTTTAGAAGTAACCCGTGTTTTTCAGTTGGGGTCTATAAAAGAACCTTGAAGGTACATAAACATGGCCTTCATTTTTTATTGTTTACACTTTAGAAGCCCATTTCTATCACATAAGTTATTTTTAGAATAATAAATCTTGCTATAAATATTGATTTAAAGATAGAAACCTTTAAGGCCACAATATCTGCATTTTTAGCTTCATTGACTTTATTGGTTGCTATCTAACTTTTTCTCCTTCCTGGGCAGGCACATAAAAACCCCACCAAAGTTTTGGTTGTGTTGGAAAACTAACTACATCTGTTAGCTTACCATAGAGAATTTTTAAAAAATGGAGTAGACATTGACTTGTGTATTAGATGCTGTCCAGAGGTTGAGATACTTGTGTGTTTAACATAGTTGTGAACATCATGGGGGAGTTGTCAGAAGCCATGCACATTATTTTTGACTCATGGGAATGTAAGAATCTCCTAGAAGCCATGGGATTAACTATGGGCAATCTCCACTATTTTTGTGCCAAGCTCTTGAGGAGACAAGAAATAGTTTTTAAGAAAACTCATTTAAGAAAGCTCATTGCCTATTGTTTTTTTCCATTTCTATGGTAAAAAAAAAAAACCAGTAAAAAATAAATAATTCATAGCTAGTAAGCACTTATTATGGTGGTGCCAAGACATCTATATGCAGATGCCTGTTGGTTATTGGCTTGTTTCTCATGGCTTTGCATGATCTGGGCTCCTGTGGCTCTACATGGGCAGTGAATGAGAAAATGATGCTCCCATTGGCTCCATTTCTCATGATACTTAGGTTTTAGTGTGATAGAAATAAAAAGCCACATTGAGATTATTTTGTTGAAGAGGAAGTGTTTGGAAGAATACAAAAGAGTGTAATTAGACAAAGAGTGGCTGCATGCAGGGAAGAATGATTTTAAATAGGATAATCCAAGAAGTCCTCTTGCAAGTGATGGGAAGATATCAGGTAGATAGATGACTGTATATCAGCAAAGGCACACTCAGAAAGAATTTTAGGCTCAAAGTCTGAATCAGGAATGAATATGTGTTTTTTAATTGAGTATTCATTATGTGTAGGACACTATGTAGACTTCGGGGATAGAATAAGATAAATCAAGTCATGCCTCTGTGGAGTTTATAGTTCAGGTCAGAAGTGAGGAGCCAGACAAGAAAGTGAGGAGCCAGACAAGAAAAAAATAGTAAGAAAGCAAGTTAGTTATAAGTCTCTCAAAGGGAAATACATCAGAGCAAGGATAGAGATAATCAAGTGAGTAGGTGTGCCTTAGGGGAGTCAGGATGAGGAAGTAACGTTTATATAGAGACCAGGTGGGAGAGGGAAAGAAACCAGGTGCATGGACATCTGCAGGGAGAGAAAGAGCTTTTGGAATGGAGAGAACAGAACTGACCTGGCGTGTTTAAGGCAGAAGGGATTTGGTGTTCTAGGATGTGAGTCAGAGAGGGAGCACGCACTAGACTGCGTAGGACCAGTTCATTCTAAGTGATGTGGAGAACCACGGCAAACTGGGATACAATGGAAAGACTGACAGTTATGGTGGTGTGCTGAGAGAATGAAGAGATAAGGAAATATCTGGCCTAATACAAGGTGTGCCACTCACTATGTCTCTGTGATTCATTCTCTTTCTCTGTCTCTTTTCTCTCTCCCCCTTCCCCCTTTCTCCCTTCCTCACCACACCTTCCATTCCTTACCTCTGTCACCCTCTTGATGCACTTCCTCCCTCCTTGCACGTCTGTGTTGTTCAAATACATCAAAGCAGAAGGTGTCTTCACTTTCTATTATTTGTGAATTTACAGCCTTCATGCTGTTATAAAATCCTTGAACTTACACAAATATATCATTCTTTTTCCAATTGACACACACATCACTCCAATGCCTTACAAATTATTGGAGTGCAGCCAAATTTCTAATGGAGATAATTTTTTGCCATGAAAATGTATGTGCAGTCTAGTAGTACACCCTTGCGTGGGCCAGACATTCCTGAGATTGGCCATGGCGGATGCACTCAGAAGACTTCAACTGTGCTCCTGTATCAGCTTTGTGGTTTGCAGGTAGCTCAGAGCACAGTGCTAGTTCCAGAGGGATTTAGGCCATTTAATCTCTCTGAAGCTCCAGCTTTTCATCTGTGCAATTGAAATAATAATCCACAGGATTATTGGGGAATTGAATGAAATAATGCATGCAAACCTACAACCACGTAGTAGTAGTATTTCTGTAATTAATAGATGATATTTCAGGAATGGCACGATCATGTTTCTTTTCACTTTCTCTATAAAACAATGGCATCTTCTTTAGGAAAAGTGGAGGAGCATGTTCTAGTCTGCAGAAAGTCACACAGCCTAATGTGGGCTCCTCCTGTTCCACCTTGTCTTTTTTTTGAGGGCCAAGAAGTGGTTCTATCTATTATTGTGGCAAAGAGAATAATTGGGTGTGACTTAGGAAGTGGCAGAGCAGGCTTTGAGTGCTGGAGAGACTTCTCTAGCAGTTCCTGGGAAGGAGAGAAGGTGTGCACTCCTAGGCATTGAGAAGCATGGTGTTGGCCCTCCATTGCTTGTCTGGTCTTTTAGAGATATGCATTTATACTTTTGGGGGGAGAAGGAGGAACTCACTTCCTGATTCCCAGGCCAGTGTCCTTTCTTAGGTTTCATTCACATGTATACTACATGCGGATGATCGAGTCTTTGATTATCTTATATTTTCTCTTTCTGCTTAGCTTAAATTTACAACATTTCAATTTTTTGGATATTGGTGTTGTGTCTGTAAGTATTTCTGTGCCCTGCACATATGCCTGGTGCCTGCAGAGACTAAATTCCTTGGAACTGGAGTTACAGAAGATTATGAGCCACTACAGGGGCGTTAGTTGTTGAACCCCAGATCTCTGCAAGCAATCAGTGCTCTTAACCACTGAGCCATCTCTATGCTCTGAGTTTTCAGACCTGAGTGGCAGTGCACCTAATCTGGTTCTAAAAGGGGATTTGTCTTCTGAAATATTAGTGTGACTGCCCCAGGCACCAGTCTTCACCACTATTTGCTTTATGTCGCTTATGATGCCCAGATGCGTACAAATACTAGTACAACCATTCGGTGTGCTTTGTTCGTCTTCCCCAGTTTCTTCTCCCTGCACCCCTCCCCCAGCCTTTACTTTTTATCTTTCATCAGCATCTTTGTGTTTTCAATCCCATCTGTTCTATCTTTTGCTTGTTTTATCTCCAGTGGGGAACCAGGAAGGTAGGAAAATCAACATCTGAAATACAGATTTGTTGCCTGGGAGAGATCAGAGGATTGTTTATTTCTTTTCAGGGTTCCCCACACCCCCACACCCGCCTCTTTCCTTAACAGCGTGATCAAATTTTAGTTCTTTGCTGATCACTTCCCGGGTTGGGTAGTTTCTTTGCTAATTAAAAGGTTGGGTAATGAGCATTCCGCATTCTTGTGATTAAGACCTCTTCCCTCTCACAGGTCAGCGCCACCTGAATTAATTGGTACCTTCTCAGCTGGAGTTCAGTTCTCTCCTCTGATCCTCCTAAGAATGGCATTCAGAGCTCTGCTCGGTGTTCGCTCCACCCTCGTGCCGGTTTCCCAGCCCCTCCCCCACTGCCTTTATTATTCATCCCTGGATAGGGTGCTTTGGCCTCTGCTGGCCTCTGGCCTTGTAGTGCGCTCACCTGCCACGGACAGTACTCACTGTGCCTGCAGCAGTAGAATGCAACTGTGAATTCAGGAGACAGTCGGCACCGAAATCCTAGCTACTGGTTCTCGGATGCTCATTGTTTAACAACGACTTCATCACCTGGATAAAAGAGAAACGAACGGAGCACCCGTCCCACCAGAGAGTTGCAAAAATAAAATACGCTAATGGATATTAAGTGTTGGGGGAGGGGCCAAGTTCCGCAGTGACGCTCCAGTAACTAGCTATGACCTTTCCCTTTTTACCTGTTCAAACCTTACTGCTTCTTCAGAGTTCTACTAAATATTCAAAACACACCCCTCATCCTCTGTCCATGAAGCCTTTTCTGACCATTTCCCACTCTAGGAAATCTTATTTGGGTAAGTCTGTAAAATTATTTAGTTGATCAAAGTTTATGTCTAAAATCCCAGGTTAGAGGTAAATGAAATGTTTGTTCACTAGGTAGAGACCTAAGCCGATTGTGCTGAGTCGAGCCACACCTCTGATGAGGTATTGCTATTTTCTGCCTTCAAGTTAAAGAAGTGTCATTCTGTTGATGTTTGTCTTGGGTTCTTGAGCATTCTGAATTGATTTTTTGAACGGTGTGTATGGTTTTTCACTCAGAGACTATGGAACCCTAGGTGTCTTATTTTACCCACTATAATCAGTTCAGTACACTGAGGCTGCCACTTAGACTGTTTAAGATGAACGGTTCAAAAATAGCTTGTTTGCTTCAGACCATTAGGGCCAGATGATGTTGTAGATTCTGAAAGAACACACAGGAAGTTCTGGGGGAGCCTTTAGAGGAATCAAGGCCTCATGTCTGGGCAGGTCTAGCTTCTAGGGAAAATGCTCTTCCTGAGTTTCCAGTAGCAGCTCTTATTTATTTTAACGGCAAAAAAATTCGCGTATATTTTGCCTCCCCACTACCTATAATTAGGTCAGAACTCAGGAAAGTGGGCTTCAATTTGCATAGAATGACATTAATCCAGCATTCTTCCCTTAGCAAGGTTCAAAGAGAGGATTAATCACTTATTCATGCAAAACCAACTTGCATGAATCATTTATTTGTCTCATTCTTGTAATTTCGAGGAGCTCGTTTCTTTTCCCGTGCCTCGGGCTGCAGAGAGAGCAGACTGATGGAGGTGATTTACCTTCCATGATAAAGGCCTGCCGCCCCGTGAACAGCATACTTCCTATAGGAAATCAATAGGTAACCATGGAAATGGCTCCATAATGCAAAATTCTACTTTCTTATGAACAAATCCTCAAAACAAAACCCGATCGATTGTAAGATGAAAGGGCCGTGCCTGGGCCTCTACCTTTCAGAGAGCTTTTTGTTCCATAGAAGGAAGCTGATAAACAGCAGTGTGGCATCCACAAAGAACTATGGGAAACTTGCATCTAAAATGAACGGCACTTCTCAGTCTGGGCTGGAATTTCTTGGGCACGCTTACTGGAGGCCTAACTGAGACACTTAGCATCTAAAAAAAAAATGTTCCAGAGTACAGGATACTTTTGTACTTGACCTCGCCTGATTTCAAACATCAGTGAGCTCTTTGACAATCTGTTAGAGGGAAAATTCCCTGAGACCGAGACAGATCAAATTTAGCTGTGTGTCTTTGAGCAATTATAAACAAAGCAGAACAAAGCACAACAAAGTAAAACAAAAAGTCATCTGTGAATCGAGCAGGTGACCCCTGGAATCAAAGCAGGTTCAAAGAGTTCCAGCCAACAATGAGATCTGACAGCCTTTGGAGAAAGCAGCAGTGAGGGAGAAGCTAATTTAATTGGTTCTAGCTTAATTGGCTAATTGCTGACAGAACCTTTTGCAATTAAGGAAAGCTGGGAGCCTGTGAGTAAACTCCATATTGGTTTGCTGTGTTGTTGCTTAATGCAGGAGACCCGTTCAAGGTAATGGCCTCCTTTAAGTCTTGTTTAACCCGGTTCACAGTTTCCTCATCTGTAAAATAAGCAGAGGAGTTTAGGGATAGTCATCTGATTTAACCAAAGGAGGGTATGAATGTTACCTGTGAGACGACGGTCCTCCTGCTTTCCTCATCCTTGACAGACATGCCTTATCAGTGATAACACCTTCTCTCACGGACATCAGATAGTCTTAGAATTTTTATTATTAATTTTTTTCTCCAGGCAACAGCTTCCCACAGCTCAGATTTGTTGTGTGAGCACATGTATTTACCATGGTGTGACCTTTAAGGCTCATTTAGCCCTCATATGATAAGGATATAAAATATAATTATAACAGGAAAATGCTTGTGGCCATTCAATTAGACTGAAAATAGAATTCAAATGATAATCCTATCAATTTCAGTAGTGGTGATATTGTAGTTGTTAAGTCAAAGGAATTTCTTGAACTCTACTGTACCCAAAATGTTTCTTTCAATAAAAACCTACCACTGAGCCCCTTACTGCTCAAAGTGAAATGATGCTTTTAACACCACTGCTATCCGTCATTAAAGATAAAATTTATATATATATATATATATGATATCCTCAATTTAGAGAGGCAATTTAGGTAGTAAATCCAGTAACAACCTGCATGCTCGTTCATTTTCCAACACTGGAGGGCAGCACACCGGTGTGTCTTTTGGGAGGCATTTGTATTTGGGCCTTGTAAAGTAGTAATTAGGCTGTGGTGTGCATTTGCGTATATCCAAAGAGCATCTTTCATTCCATCTAGATTTTAGCACTGACTTTTACTCATTAGACTTTTAGACATTTCGCTCTCCAATTTGTGTTCCTACATTTTTAACATTTCAAACTGACTCCCTGTATGTAGTTCTTGTCATATTTTTCTCCAGTTGTTAGTGGTTTCAGTTATATAATAAAAATAAAAATAATAATAATAATAATTAATAAAAGACAACCACTTTTGGATTCTGGAGGCATAGCATTGATTTCTAGCTCTCTCTTGCTAACTTTCAGACTCTGAGTGTTGAGAATTCTTCTTGGTAAATAGAGACAGAAGTCCCTCTCATCTCAACACATTGTTAGTGAAAAACAAAACAAAACAAAACAAAACAACCCAAAACTCTCACTATTTCGAAAGCATTGTTGGAAAACAGGTTTAAAAATAATGACCAATCCTTTCTATGCTACCACAGTTGAGATTATAGCTTTTACTTCAAAGGAATCACACAAGTAACTTTCAGGATTATTTTCAAAATTATAGGCTATAATCTGTCAATTTGGCTGAAATGCATGCTGGGATACCCTGAGCCTGGAGAATATCTTGTTAGGAGCTGGACTGTAGGTGTGCCATTGATATTATTACTGGGCCCTGAAAAGGTTTATCAGACATTTGCAGGCTTATTTGGAAAATTCACTGCATTGTGAACAAAGACTGATACTTATCTCTCAAAACTATTAGTCCTAATATCTCATCTTCTAACAGATAGTTTGCTATGCTACCTTTATTCCTGAAGACAGATAGCAGTATCATTAGCAAGTCAACATAATGTGCTAATTTTTATATAAAGTTTTAAGTTTTAGAAAATGTCAAGTAGTTCAGAATTAATGTAGTCTAAGTTTTCATGTGTAAGAGCTTGGGGCTGGTTACATTGAAAGATATAATGAAATGGTCAGGTGCTTGTCTATTCATGAAGAGGAGAAATCATAAGTGTAGACTGAGATAGGAACTTTGTACTTGTGATTCACATGCCAAGAAGGTAGTTTTATTATTGATGAAGTGATTTTTAAGAGCGTGAACAATTTTGACATTTTTTAAAACTAGAATCTCCTCCTGATTTATAGGTTAGAGGAAATTCTGAAAATCTGTAACATGTTAGAATTCACAGCAAAACATACCCTCTGGTTATATGTAAGTGAAGTAGGCATCTAACTCCATATACTAATAAAGGGGTTTGTGCCTGCAGCAATGTCCGGAGGAACACAGTACCATTAATGATTGTACATTAGTGATGGAGTGTCAATTTTCCATAGACTCTATTTACTAAATGTCAGTAAAAGTAGGCCAATTGTATGGGAAGAGGTAGGTCTTATTGTTGCAGCAACCAAACACATCATTTATAATTCAAAACTGGAGGCAGAGACATCCCAATTGAAAGTCAGTGATTGAGCTAAATATAGGGTTTATATATCATCACGAACATGCAAGAATAAATCAAAATTAGGCCAGGCATTAAATAAATACACAGAGGATGAAATTGAGTGTACGAGTAATGATACTATACAGATAGCAACAGCTGGCTGGCTATCTAGCAATAATTGACGTATAATATACAGATAGAAGTTGAACAGAATATCAGTGCTCTGTGAAGAGGGCTGATATCCTCTGGGAGCAAAAGTAGAGAACAGGAGGCCCAGACAGATGTCTGGTTGAATGAACTAGACTTTGGATCTTTGGATTAAGGGAGAAGTTGAAACTCAATAGACACCCAGCTGCTCTGGTTTTAGAGCTACTGAATTCCACTGTGATGGAAGCAGTGTGAATCCTTATGTCTCTTTCTAGGGATGAGCCTGGTTATTTTGATCAGCCTTAGTCTGGATTTATTCAGGCACCGAATTGGGCTTGGGGCTACATACCTCAGGCTTTGTAGACTCGCTCCTTAGAGGAGGCAGGGAGTGAATAATGGAGGTCTCAAAGCACAGGAAGGAAGTTCCAGAAAGACAGGTGTTGACTCAGCACAGGGAAGCACTTCTGGTGGAATCGCCTGGCTTGCGAAATGTGACCTACCCTGGGACAATAACAACTCACATCTTCAAAGAGATTTGTGTCTGCTATTAAGTTTCAGCATATTATCTGAGATCATTCTGGGCTTCTCTTGCTATTAGTCTCATGTTGCCTGGGATCATTTATTTTTAGCCTTCTGGTGAGATCATTTACACTGAGGTAATAGGCTCCACACTTACTATATTCCAGAAGACCTAGTGTTTAGAAGGGGGCAGGGAATGGCCTCGATTGCTTTTCTGTATTGTTGGGTTTTAGATTCACCTGAGGAAATTTTAGTAAATATTTTATTCCATAGTCATATATATTCATTCATATGTTTGGCTACAAACCACCCCCCATCCCCGCTTCTCCCCACCCCCAGCCAGTCTTGCCTCTATCTCCCCTAGTTTTCCCTCCCAACGTTATGCGCTCCCTCTGTTTTGTTTCTTTAATTTCCTAGCCACTGGATCGTTTAATGCTGCCCATGTGTACATGGGCCCATCTACTGGAGGATGTGTAGTCTCTTAGGAACAAAATCTCTGAAGAAAAGTTATTCTCTATCTCCCAGTGACCAGCCACTCCCAATAGCTCCTCAGATAGGAAAAGGCTTCATGAGCCCCTCCCCATGTATGGTAAGGCTTTTGGGCTGGCTTACTCTTGATCAACACGAGCCCCTCCCCCCATGCTGAGGTTTTTGATTGGCTTGCTCTCTATCATGCGGGTCTTCTACACCCAGTCCTCCTATTGGGGTTTCATGTGTGCTACTGTGCTGTTGTGAACAGAGAATACTGTTTTGATGCAGATATCCACTTCTTCTGGCTTTTGCAACCTTCTCACATGTTCTGCCCTCCTCAGGCTGTGTATATTCAGATGATATAAATATAGGATATGTAGCTCTAAAAAGTCTTCCAAGTGGCCTCTTGGGCGATGCTGATTTGAGGAATGACTTGACAAACCTGTAGTTTCTTTCTACCGTGTTAGACCATGTTTTTCAGCCATGGCTCCAATTCACTTTTCTCCAGAATGCCTAGTTTGCTGACAGACACAATGTTCTTACACAATAAATGTCAGGTCAGTAGTTGTCAACCTGTGAGTCGCAGCTCCTTTAGGGGTCAAATGAGCCTTTCACAGGGGCTGCATATCAGATATCCTGCATTTCAGATGTTTACATTACAATTCAGGACAGTCGCAAAATTACAGTTATAAAGTAGCAATGAAATAATTTGATGGTTGGGTGGGTCACCACAACATGAGGAACTACATTAAAGGATCACAGCATTAGGAAGGTGTGTCAGGTGGATGTTTTCTTAATGTGAAATTTTAGGCACTGTGGACATTGGGTGGGCATTGCTTATGGGGGCATATGTGATATTTCAGAATAGTATGAGGTTTGTTAAAATACTTCTCAGTTTTTATTTTTTTACTTACTAATTTGTTTTAATTACTAATTTAATTACTCAAAATTAATGGTTTAATTGCAGAGACTTAAGTCTGACCATGTGAGAATGTCATGACAAGAAAAAACCATCTTTAAGGCCCAAAGCAGGCCCTCACTAGAAGCTAAATTTGCCAGCACTTTGATCATGGATTTCTCAGCCTCGGGACCTGTGAAAAATAAGTTTCTGTTGTTTATAGGTTATTGTATGACACATTGTTGGAAGTAGCTGAACAGATGATGATGCGGCATAAACCAGATTTTATACCATTCGCCTGTCATCTGATTACCAGTCATTTCTTCCCGATGTGTGGTACCTCGCCTGGCAGAGAGTGTCTTTCTTGCTAACTCAAAGGCGTCTGGGAAATGGCTGTGGTTTGGGGTTTATTGTTAGCAGCAATTCCCAGCACAACAGTCTCTGCTATTATATTTTGAAGAGAAGTCGGTGGCAGAAAGCATTGGACGATGTAAGTATTTTTTCCCGGTTGAGTCTTGAGTGACAGGCAGTTTAATAACACGTCTCCTGACACCAGGTGCCCGTTAATGAGCCACTTCCTTCACTCTGGGATGGAGCAGTTTGAAGAGCCCGGGAAGTCACAAGGCAGGTAATATCTTTGGGCACTCGCAGGCATAATGAAGTTTAATACGATCTTTATTTTTAGGAGTGATGGCTATGTTTTCACTTGCTGGTCATTCATGGAAATAGCAAATTGAGACAAGACTGAGAATTCCAAGGCCTTCGAAGCATTAATTTTAGTTCATTGTCTCGTTGCATTTTCCCCCCTTAGAGCCATTTTCTCTCGTTTTCACACCTATCAGTAAATTTAGCACCTTTATAATAGATTACAAGCTCGGCGATGAAAGAAAGACAGACAGGGATTTTCTTTCCCTTACACTTCTGTTTAATATGACTAAATTTTATCCAAAGATTTACCTTCACAGTCTCCTCTTTATGAGCTCTAAAACTGTAACAAGAGAAAGAGTTTATGAATATGTCTAGGAAGAGGTTTTAAGTCAATGCCAACGCAATCGTATGCGGAAATCCTTGGATTAGAGTTCGGACTTAAGTAGAGGGAAAACGTTTCCCTAGGGGGCTTCAGTTCTAAATTTTTTCCCCTTCACTTATGAGTTATTTGTGTCTCCCTTTATTTTCACTACAAGTTCCTACTGTCCATTTCATCTGTCATCTTCAGCATTTATCCTGCCACATATAAGTTCATTCACGTTTATCAAAGATAACATTGAAAAGTTGACTGTCTTTTAGACTTTCACAGACTAGTTTGGGGGGAGGAGGTTATAGATATGTATGTAAATGAATGATTAAAATATTCTCCAGCAAGAGATGGGACAGGCATGGGGGGGGGGAAGGGGGAGGGTTGGGGGGACTGGGGACTGGCTGGTGCAGAGAAATAGGGAAAAGTTTTCCCTGACAGAGGGTGCAGCTCGGATAAAGGAAGAACACAGTGATGCCCTTCAGAAGACCTGTGGGGCACAGTGAGGGCTAAGTGGGCACGGCGGTGAGGACACTCTATCATATTAGGTTTATGTGAAACAGCAAAGACTGTGTTTGCCTCTGATGTGAAATGTCTTTCATGCTTTATGCTTACTGCCTTGGGTCTCCTGGCCCTTCTCACGGAGGAATACTCATTATTCATCCCTTGGGGCTTAACATCTCTTTGAAACTCTAAGTCACACCTTCTAAGTAGAATGTATCACTTCCTGTTCGAAGCTCCCATCATGTTGTTCATGGTGCTGTGCAAATGTCATATATTTCTTGTCATTTTGGCTCCCTGAATATAAGAGCTATATGTTATCATATTATCTCTGAAAGTTCTTACTAATCAGCATACTGACGGACAGTTTGAAAACATATAGGAATGATCCACTCCCATTTACAAGATCATAAGATTATTTTTTTTTTTTTGATGGGGTCACCTATACCTCAAGCTGGCCTTGAATTTCCTTCAGATCCCTCTCTTCTTAAGTCCCAAATGCCGGGATTGGGATTACATATTGCTTGGTTTTATGCTCTGATGGGGATGGAAGTTGAGGCCTGTGTGTTTACTGAACTGAGCCTGGTTCCAAGTTCAGGAGTGAATATATTTTATCAAAGAAGTAACTTGGTGCAGTGGTCTGTCTAAAGACACTGGAAACTGAAATCTGTTTTTGGTGTTAACTAGTCTGGTGGCAGGGTTGGGGTTCTTTTTCACCCATAAGGATAGAGTGACCCATTCTGAATTGAACAGTGATGATTTTTTAAATATACCTGATGAATTGATTTTATATTTATTTACGTTTTCGTCATTTTTCCTTTCAAGTGTCAGGAGGCTTATTTATCTTCTTAACTTCTCTCTTTAATTATACACGAGGTTTAAAAAATATGATTAGGCGTTGGTGAAGGCAAGCAAGGCTCAGAGTATGTGCTCAGAACAGTCCCAGGGTCACAAAGGGTGTTCAGAGCATCTTTAGAATTCTCTCTGTCTCCAGACTGTGGTTGATGTAGGCAACCGATGCTCTGCGAAAGCAATTGTGTATTGTTTCCTCTGAACTGGCATATTATCATTCTATCTCCAAGAATTTTCTTTTTGGACTTGGATCTTTAATGAATTGGTTCAGCAGACCAGAATCTAGGAAAATAATAATAAGCTGCTTTATCTGTATTCACAACAAACCTCCCTTGGAAAGCTGAAAGAAAATAACTTAGAAATGTGTTTTCATCTGATTTTTTTTTTATTAGAAAATCATAGGCAAACAAGTTTATAAAGTAGGAAGATGCGATTTTATAAAGTATTTTGCAGCTTGTCAATGAAGTAATAAATCAAAGCCCATGTTTAAAATCTGTTTCCAATAAATATGTAAAGCGCCTTATTTAGTGTTCTAATAATTGAGAATATTATTAGTCTACTTCTTTTGTGAGCTTTATTATTGCCACAAACACAGCCCCATTGTAATTAGCACAAACAATAATGATGCAATTTCCTGACTCTGAGTGTCATGAGTACTTGAGAAAATCAGGTGGGATGAGAGAGTCAGAGGGGAGGCCCTGAGGCTCCGGGGTGTCCTGGTGTCCTTCACAGTTTTGTCTGGAAATAGTGTCTAAGGAGAAGAGAGAGTTGAGAGGTAGCTGAGGCTACCCAGCTCGGTACCCTGCTATGATCAGACCTTATATATTAATCCCTCATGAAATTGGGCCAGTATCTGCCTACATGGTTCCAGTGGTGACACAGACTGATTGACATTCTCACAGACAGAATTTAAAATAGTATTTTGATATTTTATTATAATTAAATTATTGTTGCAGAAAACTGTATCTATATAAAATGTAGCTAAGAAAATAAAACCCCTCTAAATTTCACTATTCACAGCAAACTACTTACTTCTTATTATTAGTAATGGTCTATGTATTTTAACACAATTCAGATTAGAGTCAGTGTGCAGCATTTTCTGGTAAACATTATACCATTGGTACTTCCTAAGCCTTTAAAAATGCTTCTTGGGGCTGGAGAGATGGCTCAGCAGGAAAGAACACTTGCTGTGAAATATGGGGATCTGAGTTCAAATCCCCAAACCTACATTAAAAAGTTGGGTGTGGTCCTGTGTGCACCTGTGTGCACGTGTACCCCAGTGCTGTGAGAGGATATGACAGCTCTATGTTTAGTGAGATTCCCTTATCAAGGAAGCAAAATTGAACAAGGCACCTGTTGTCTTCTTCTGACCTTCATGTATATACATATGACCCCTCCACATATGGAGAGTGGGGAAGGAGAGGTATATCTAAAAACAAACAAAAATGTTTTGTGAGCGTTAAGAATGCTTGTCAGGAAAGAAGATCCATAATTTGTATAACATATCCTGTATAGTTGAATATTTAGGTTGCTTCAATTTTTCTGATGATATATTCTACAGAAAGTATGGCTTCCCATATAAATTTTTATTTATTCTTTAGATTACTTTGCTAAGGTAATTCCATAGGAAATGGATCCTATCCAAATAAATGAATATTTTCCAGAACAACACATTGTATTACAGAACCGCTATACTATGTGCTCTGTTCCCGTCTCTACATCTTTTTATCCCCAAGTTCCAGTCATTCCATTAATTCATACCTTAAAATGAAACATGGCTTTTCCATGTTTCTCACTTGGGTTTCATGGGAGAGGGAACAGGGGAAGGATTGATTATGGAGACATATCAAACAGGCAAAACTTTAGACACACACACACACACACACACACACCACCTCGCTAATATTTTTATGCAAATAAGACATCAAAAGCCTTCAGTCTTTCCATTTGTACAAAGTCAAGCACAAAGAACAAAGGAAGGCTGCCCTCTTTGGATTCATTGTTCTCCTTTATACTCTGGTCCCCACAGAGGGAAACAGGCACAGGAGATCCTAAGTCAGGACAAGAACTCCAGGGACTTTGAAGGCCAGGGGGGAAAGGCAGAACTTGGGCTTTTTATCCCCATCTTCCCAGTTCTTTTTTTTTTTTTTTTGTGCATCTTTATATGGTTATTTATTTATTTATTTATTTATTTTCTCTATTTTATGTTTACATTCCAAATGATTTTCCCTTTCCCGGTTTCCCCCTCCCCATAAGTTCCCTAAGCCCTCTTCCCTCCGCCCATTCTCCTACCAACCCCCTCCTACTTCTCTGCCCTGGTGCTCCCCTATAATGCTGGAACAAGCCTTTTCAGGATCCAGGGCCTCTCCTTCCTTCTTCTTGGGAATCAATTGACATGTGAATTGTGTCTTGGGTATTCAGAGTTTCTGAATTAATATCCACTTATCAGTGACAATATTCCATGTGTGTTCTTTTGTGACTGGGTCACCTCACTTAGGATGATATTTTCCAGATCCAACCATTTGCCTAAGAATTTCATGAATTCATTGTTTTAAATTGCTGAGTAGTATTCCATTGTGTAAATATACCACATTTCCAGTTCTTGACAAGGGAAGTTAGGGCAGGACTCAAGCAGAGACCATCCATCGAAGGGTGTGGCTACCTGGCTTGTTCTTCACAAATTGCTTTCTTTTATCAATTTTTGTTTTGTATTATAATCACATCATTTCTCTCTTTCCCCCTTTCCACCATAAACCCCTCCTTGTACTCTTACATTATTGTCTTTTTAAAGTTACAGTCCATTTTCTTTAACTGTTGTTATATACCTGAATGTATGTCTGTCTGCCCCCTCCTGTGTATGTGTGTGTATGTGTGTGTTCCCAAATGCATGAATACAACCTGCTTAATTTATATAATGTTACTCATATGTATGTGTTCAGGGCTGACAATTTGATATTGGATGACCAGTTTGTGAATTCTTCCCTGAGGAAGATCATTTCTCTTGCTCTTGCCTTGTTTTTGTCGACTGTAGTTCTTTTTCTAGGGTTGAAGTCTTGTGAGCTTTTGCCCACCCACATTAGTGTGTTTAGTAGCGTCATCTTTCTTCAGGTCACATTTAGGTGATCCATGCAGGTTCTAACATTTCTAGGCGATTCAATCTCAAGGCAAAGGCTTTGTTCCCTTGGCTCTTGCACTTTTTCAATCCCTCTTTTACAGTGATCCATGAGCCTTAGGCAGAGAAATTGTGCTGTGGGTGTGTCCATGGGGACTGAGTTCCACAACTCTGTGTTTTGATTGTTTGAAGTTTTTTGTGTTGGTTCATCTGTTCCAAAGTTTCCTTGATAAAGGGTAAGGACTACACTTACCTGTGGGTATCGGGATAAATATTTCAATTGTGGTTAGAGATCATGCCGGTTTAGTAAAGCAGCAGTTATAGGGTCTCCTCCAAAACCCAGGACTTCACGAACTCTGGGTAGTTGGCTAGGTTTCCAGTACCTGGCATGGTTTACCTTCTGTGAGCAGATTATAAGACTAATTAGTACTGTGAAGATTTGGTGGCTACTTCTGCAGCCTTAGGGTCACTGTGCCATGCTGGTCATTGTGCTTCACAGGTGCCATAACTGGATGTGACTAATGCTTACTTCCCTCCTTTGGAAACTTGCATGGTGCCTCCTGTTGCTGTGAAAGCTAGTACTTAGGGAGGAGGCTTTCAGACTAGGTCCTGTTTGGCTCCTCTGTGCCTGAGACTAAAGTGCATGGTATCTTGAGTAACAGGGACTTAGCTTTCATCTCAGCTGGGGAGGGTAGTAACCTGTATTGTTTTGGGAGTCTTTTCAACAACTGTAACTAGCAACTCAAAAGAGGATTTCTCATGCCTGGTATTCAGATTTTTGTTAGATGGTCTTTGGCTCTTGGGAGGAACACTTTCAGATCAGAAGGGAAAATCTCATTCAAACTATATATGTATATCTGTATACTGACTTACATGCATTATAGGTAATTTTGGGTATCAGCTAGTTTTGCAGATTTTTTTCCATCTAATTTTTTAATTATATTTTCTTTATTTACATTTCAAGTGCTATCTCCTTTCCTCTTTTCCCCTCCGAAAACCCCCTATCCCATCTGCCGGCCCCCGCTCACTAACCCACCCACTCCTGCTTCCCTGACCTGGCATTCCCCTACCCTGGGGCAATGAGCCTTCACGGGTCCAAGGGCTTTTTCTCTCATTGATGTCTGACCAGGCCATCCTTTGCTACCCATGTGGCTGGAGTCATGGGTCCCTCCATGTGTACTCTGGTTGGTGGTTTAGTCCCTGGGAGCTCTGGGGGATACTAGTTGGTTCATATTGTTGTTCTTCTTATGGACCTGCAAACCCCTTCAGTTCCGTGGGTCCTTTCTCTAGCACCTCCTCTGGGGACCCTGTGCTCAGTTCAATGGTTGGCTGAGAGCATCCCCCTCTGTATTTGTCAGGCACTGTCAGGGCCTCTCTGGAAACAGCTATTTCAGGGTCCTGTTAGCAAGCACTTGTTGACTTCCACAATAGTGTCTGGGTTTGGTGACTATATATGGGATGGATCACCAGATGGGGCACTTTCTGGATGTTCTTTCCTTCAGTCTCTGCTCCACACTTTGTCTCTGTATTTCCTCCCATGGGTATTTTGTACCCTATCTAAGAAGGACTAAAGTATCCACACTTTGGTCTTCCTTCTTAAGCTTCATGTGGTCTGTGAATTATATCTTGGGTATACCAAGCTTCTGGGCTAATATCCACTTATCAGGAGTACATACCATGTATGTTCTTTTGTGATTGGGCTACCTCACTAAGGATGATATTTTCTAGATCCATCCATTTGCTTAAGAATTTCATGAGTTCATTGGTTTTAATACCTGAGTAGTACTCCATTGTATAAATGTACCACATTTTCTATATCCATTCCTCTGTTGAGGGACATCTGGGTTCTTTTCAACTTCTGGCTACTATAAATAAAGCTGCTATGAACATAGTGGAGCATGTGTCCTTATTTCATATTGGAGCATCTTCTAGGTATATGCCCAGGAGTGGTATAGCTGGGTCCTCTGGTAATACTATGTCCAATTTTCTTATGTACTGCCAAACTGATTTCCAGAGTAGTTTTACCAACTTGCAATCCCAACAGCAATGGAGGAGCTCCACATCCTCTCCAGAATCTACTGTCACTTGAGTTTTTGATCTTAGCCATTCTGACTGGTGTGAGGTGGAATCTCAAGGTTGTTTTGATTTGCATTTCTCTGATAACTGTAAAACTTAAAAAATATATATATATACATATATATACACACACATACATATATACCATATATTATGCATATATAGTATGATATATTATGTATGTATATATTGTGTGCATATATTCTATATTATATGTGCATATATTATATATGATACACATTATAATGGCCTAATGGAACCACCACATTAGGCTTGACCCTTATATATAAACTAACATTTACAGTTCAAATATATGGCCACAAATATGATTAATATTATTAATATTATTCCTCTGTAGAATACCTTAGATATCTCCAGGCTGTGTCAAGTTGACAAGTGAAGCTAACGAGAAGCACCACCCAAAATGATGCCTTAGGATCTACCAGCAGATTAGCAAGGACCATTTGATTTTGATTTAAATTGCTCAAGGATTTAATGAAGTGTGTAAGACATGGATCAAAGTTATAGGTGTTTATATCCTAATAAAAGTGAGTTATGTGAATTTTGCAATTTAATGCAGAATGTCTACAATTTACCTTGAGGGACTCTCTTTAATGGGTATGTGAGGCTTCTATAGTATAAGGTTTTAAGGATCAACATGGGCCCCCAGTCAGACTTAGGATCCCAGTCTACTGCTCTGTGTTCCCAAAAAAGAGTTCGTCATCTTTTCTAACATTGAATGGTATCTTACCACATCAAAAATTCTAATCCTCATAATCTCCTCTCAGCTGAAACAATAACAATGGTGTTGATCCCTGGCCCTTACCAAACTTTCTGCCATGTGTCAGACATGGAATAAAACTATGTGTGTAATCCTGTGTATCTGCCCAGCACTTCTGAGGTGATTGTATTCTCTGTGTCTCTGTATGTGTCTGTCTCTGTCTCTGTCTCTCTCTCTCTTTCTCTCTCTGTTTTTTTCTTTCCCTGTCTCTTTGTCTCTCTATCTCTCTCATCTCTGTGTGTCCCTCTGCCTTTTATAATTCAATATTGTATACAATATGCAAATGATTCCTCCAAGTTCATAGGCTACTCAGGAGCTATTCCCATCTAAGTCTACCAGTGCAGGGATCATAATCTTGCATGCACAGCCTCCTGCACTGGCAGGACAAGAAGACAGTCTTTGCCAGATAATGTCTATTCACACTGCTCTTCACAGAGGTATCTCTAGTCAAAGGATGTTCCTGATGTTTGTGGCTTCAATGCCAACAGCCTCTGTCTATTTGTTGTTGCTCCTTATGGATGTTCCTGCTTGAAAGAACTGAAGACTCTCCTATCAAAGCAATCTCCTAGACTTTCTTATGTATCCTAAAGTCTGGTTTTCTGGGAATATAGTTGCTGTATAATTCTTATTCCTACCATTACTTTCATAAGGTTCTAAGCATATGTTCTCACCTTGGAAGGAAAGAAGGAAAGATGGAAAGAAACAATCGAGAAGGGAGCAAAGAAGAAGCAACAGTGACTCTCTGTGCAGTGCCTGCCTAAGGACCTTGAAGCTTGAACAGTGATACATATTTGCCCCTCCCCCCAGAATATCCTTTGCAGAAACACAAAGACCACAATGTCGTAGAATATTATCATTCTCCTTTTATAATACTGAAGCTCAGTGTTCTTATCAACCCCAAAATAGCCTCAAATTCTTCTCTGTTTCTTTTCACCCACAGTCTGGCAGTACATATGAAAATCAAATCTCAGAAGTGTATTTCCATGCTTGATATGCAAATCCATCTTTCACCCAGATGCTACATTGGTGATACTGTGGCTAAACCTTTTAAGAATTTAGAGAAAATAGCAGGAGAAACTGCAATGACCAGAGACGGTTACTTGGAAATGAATCTTGAAAACAGTTAGTATGTAAACATCTGACCTTGCAGAGGAGGAGAACTTACATGTGCCACGTCAGGATAAAAGACAGTATATCTACCAGAATGTTGAGAGTCGGGCTGACATCAGAGTCAGGTTTTGTACACAGAAATTGTTTAACTTGCTGTCTCATTTCTTACAGTCCATCCACAGCTGCTCTATGCAGAGTACTACTTATTTGCAAGACCAACACAAGCATCTCTGAGCATGACCACTCCTACAATAGCTCCTGCTTCTAGGTCATGGCAGAACATGTTTCCAGCCCAGCAACCCTCTCTGAAACATTGTTGCTTCTAGCTGCCTGCTCAGTACATCCTAGTTCTCCACGTAGGTGCTGTGGGTGGTTTTGTGTGTGTGTGTGTGTGTGTGTGTGTGTGTGTGTGTTTCTCTTCTCTTCTCTTCTCCTCCTCCTCTTCCTCCTCCTCCTCCTCCTTCTTCTTCTTTTCTTCTTCTTCTCTTCTTCTTTTCTTCTTCTTCTTCTTCTTCTTCTTCTTCTTCTTCTTCTTCTTCTTCTTCTTCTTCTTCTTCTTCTTCTTCTTCTTCTTCTTCTTCTTCTTCTTCTTCTCCTTCTTCGTCTCCCTCTCCCTCTCCCTCTCCCTCTCCCTCTCCCTCTCCCTCTCCCTCTCCCTCTCCCTCTACCCTCTCCCTCTCCCTCTCCCTCTCCCTCTCCCTCTCCCTCTCCCTCTCCCTCTCCCTCTCCATTTTTGAGGGTGATTTTTGCTGCACACCAAAACATGCAAATCGTTACAAACAGCCGAGGCACTAATGAGGAGGTACCAGATTACATAACATTTAAAGTTCAGCTTAGGTTTCGGAATGGACTTGATGGCCCCACGTTTCCATTACTATCTTTTAATTCTTTTTCCCTTGGCTTTGGCCATCTGCCCCGGCAGAACTTCAGCACATCCTGGGAACTGTTCCACATTTATTTTTCCTTCTAGGCCTAAACATAGGAAATAAAAAACATTTTTTTTATACTGAGCAATTTGAAACAGTGTTTGAACTTTATTCTCAATGGTCTCAATTAGATCACATTCCTGGGGCAAGGGTGAGACAGTGCTGGATGACCAAGCCTGAATCACTTGCTCACCTATTAAGGTAGAGATAAAGTCCATCCACCATGTGGTCTGAACCTAGATAATATTGCTTCTCCGGAGAAAAATAGGAGTGGATAAGAAAAGAAATCAATCTATGGAAGATTCTAAAAATGGAACAATCTAAACTCACTGTAGTGAGTTTGAATCCCTTAGTGCTAGGCTGTGCTGTCTCATTGGCCTAAATTGGCGGTTCTCAATCTTTCTAACGCTCTGACCTTTTAATGATTATGGGGGCCTTCAAGTATAAAGTTCTTTTGTTGCCACTTAATAACTATAATTTTGCTAAGGTTATGAATCGTAATGTAAATGTCTGACCTATAGGATACCTGAAATGCAACTTCTGTAAAAAGGTCATTCCACCCTGAAAGAGGTCCTGATCCACAGGTTGAGAACCGCTGGCATAAAGGAAGTGCTGTAGCCTGGGGTATTGCCTAGAGGCTCAGGTCACGTTGGTCACACTTGGGTGAAAGTAATGGATGTGTTGGATGAGGATTGGACCTGGGGAGAAAGAATGAAGCCTGAGTCTGTCCCCTGCCTTACTATCTTTGGAAGTAAGTCAGTGAGGCCATTTAATTCACTTAATTCAACTTTTTACAGGCCTCTCAGGTTAAGAATACTGCTCTGCCTGTGACTGTCACAGAGGTATACCCGTTCTCTTTCTTAAGTATATCTGGAGTATGACCTCTTGGGCTGTAGGTGCTACTGCTTTTGTTTAGAAGTATCCATTTCCTGTCTGGTTTAGAGAGGGGATCCCTAACTTACTCCCCAACCTCCAGTCTCTCCAAAAAAATATCAGTTTAATTCTTTTTAAGTTTTATTTATTTATTTATTTATTTATTTATTTATTTATTTATGTACTTATGGGTGTGTAACTACTGTTTTCAATGACTTATTTTTAATGATGGTTCTTAAACACTTTAACTTCTTTTGTAGCCCACTACCCACCAGAGGTAGTGGAAAAGAAAGGATATAGGGGTCAGGGGAATGGATCTGTTTAGAAAGGTTCATGAGAACAACTCCCATTTGTGTTGTCTGCAACTTGGCAGTTCAATTTACAGGTTAGCAGGCAGCGGCAGCGCAATCCACTTGCAAACACTTTACAGATACACGAACAGTCCAGTTCAGTAGAGTTGGGTTAGCAATAGTGGTGACAGGACCTAGCAGAGACAGCCAGGCTTCAGCCTCAGCTGGAGTCAGCAGGAGGGACCAGCAGGAACGCCAGAAGTTCTCAGCTGTGCTTCTCTCAGGGTAGAAAAGTGAAGACTTGAGACCCACATTGTACAGTTAGCTGTGCCAGCAAGTCAAGCTCTATCTTTGTCATTCCATCAAGTCCTATTTATACCCTCCAAACACAATGTGTCTTCCCCATATCTTGCCTCGGCCCTTGTCTTGCTTAGCATGTACAGATAATCAGTCTGTGGAGTCCTAACAAATGGAGCTCAACTATGCAATGTAAGACAAACCAATACAATCTTTTTTTTATTTTTTATTTTTTGGTTTTTTGGTTTTTTGGTTTTTTGGAGACAGGGTTTCTCTGTCTAGCCCTGGCTGTCCTGGAACTCACTCTGTAGACCAGGCTGGCCTCTAACTCAGAAATCTGTCTGCCTCTGCCTCCCAAGTGCTGGGATTAAAGGTGTGCGCCACCACTGCCTGGCAGACCAATACAATCTTTCAGAAGTTTCCTTTCATGTGCTTGCTTTATCAGACCATCCTCTCTCCTGTGTCTGCTTCAGTAAAACTTTCCATCACTATGCTGTTTTAACCTTTCACCTGTGTTAACTTCAGGAAAACAATCTGTCACATGTTTGCCCCAGCAAAACACCATCCAACCGACTCTCCAAAGAACCTTTAAGTTTTCCATTTCATGTGTGTGTTTGCATGTATGTGTGCACTTACATGTGTGAGTAACAGTGGAGGCTCAAAAAGAGCATCTGATCCCTGGGACCTGGGCACACAGTTGTAAGCTGCTTGATGTTGGCTATGAAAACCAAACCCGGATCTTCTGGTAGGACAGAAGTGCTTTAACTCACTGCATCATCGTTCTAGCTCCCTCAACCTAACTTTATAATATTTCTCTCATATATTATATTCTGATTGCAGTTTTTCTTCCCTCTACTCCACTCAGCCTCCCCTTTACTCCCTGACTTACCCAGATCCACTCTTCCTTGTTTTCCTTTCAGAAAATAGCAGGACTCTCAGGTATGACAACAGAATACAACATAAAAAGTTACAATAAGAACAGGCATAAACCCTCATTTCAAGACTGGATGAAACAAGTCAATAAGAAGAAAAAGCTCTCAAGATCAGACAAAAGAGGCAGAGACAGCCAATCTCCCCACACAATCTCTCTGTTAGGACTCCCACAAGAACACTAAGCTACACAACTATAACACACCCTTATTTCAAGGATGGATGAGGCAACTCAATAGGAAGAAAAGGATCCCAAGAGCAGATGAAGGTGGCAGAGACAGCCACACCCCCTACACATACACTCACTCTTGGGACACCCACAAGAACAGCAAGCTACACATACATATTTGCAGAACATCTAGTTCAGACCCAGACAGGCTCTGTGATTGTAGTTTCAGTCTCTGTGAGCCCCTATGTGCCCTCCTTAGTTGATTCTGTGGGCCGTGTTATTCTGGTGTTCTTGACCCCTCTGATTCCTAGTAAGGCACTGTGTAAGGCTTTCTCAGTTTGATTTCACCATAAACTCATATGTGTTAAAGAACAAACAAACAAACAAACAAACAAACAAACTTCCCCACCTGTGGTGTTCCTAGCCACTGATGGGCTCTGGTTTCTGAAAAGCCCTCACATCTACATACACATCTGCAGTCCTTTGTTCCCACTGCTCCTGCAGCCTCTTGTCTATTACCCTTGTTTGGCTTGGCTACCTCATGCTGATCCTTGAACGTTCAGCTCCTCTTCCCTGGATCTCTGACCTGGAGCTTCCACAAGTAGATGGCATAGGCTACAGAATTTATCCCTCTATTTAATGCTGAGCCATCCATAGGTCTCTATGTGTGTGTGCACCATCCATTTCTGGAAGAAAGGGAAGGGAATTATACATTTTTATAAGTATGTGCAGAGCCAAGAAGATTATCCTGAAATGATTATTTTCTGCAATGGATATCTGTTCTTTAGAAAGAATAAAATGTTCTACTATGCCTTTCTCAAAATGCAGCTCCCCCTTTAATATATTTTAAATTTTATAAGCAAAAAGAAATGTATAAATTTTTTCTTATTTTCAAAAGTGTGTTAATCCCCTCTCCTACTGCCCTTGATTCACTTAGCTTTGTGGCTGCTCTTCAAGGCCTTTTTCAATTTTAATTTTTTTTAAAACACAGCAGATCTATTGCAGAATAATCCACATGTCATAAAATTCACCCCCTTTCAAATAGAAACTCAGTGGTTTCAGAATCTTCAGAGTCCGACAGCCATCACAGCTAAGTTTAGGTCATTTCATCTCCCCATTCACAGACAATCCCATTCCTCCTTTCCAGCCCCAATAAACACTAATCTACTTCTTCTCATAGGGGTTTACTGCTTCTGGCTCTTCATATAAATACAGTCATTACATAAATCTCTTTGTCTATGACTTCTGTCTCTGAACATAAGGTTTCCAGGATTCACACTTTCTTGTAGATTCCTTTTTATGGAAGAACAATATTCTATGGCATGAATATATGATATTCTATATAGAAGCTCATGAGTAAGTGAATAGTTGTGTTGTGACTAAAGTATTATGAATGATACATTATAGATATTTCCATGGTTGTTTTGGTACACATTCACACACATGCACACATGTATCATTTTATCAAGCATAAGAATCTTGTCAGGCCCTGCAGAGCAGAGGATCCAGCCCTGAGGCCTCTGGTGGGAGTCTTCAGGCCTCTGCTTTGGGATCAGGAACAACCTGGGCCACTGCACCCAGTCTCCAGGCAGTGCAAGAGGTCAGCTGGGCATCCGGAGACCAGGAAGAGGAAACTTGCACTGGTGAGTCCAGCATTGACAACAAGACCAACTAACACCAGTAGGAACTAGATGGCAAAAGGCAAATGCAGGAATGTCACTAACAGAAATCAAGGCAATATGGCAGCATCTGAACCCAATTCTCCATTAGCAGCATATCCTGGATACACCACCACTACCGAAAAACAAGATATGGATTTAAAATCACTGGTCATGATGCTGTTACAGGATCATATGAAGGACATAAATAAATCTCTTAAAGAAATTCAGGAGAAAATGGATCAAAACTTAGAAGCCCTTACAAGGGAAACACAAAAATCATTGAAAGAAATTCAGGAGAATTCAGAAGCCAATAAGAAGGAAACGCAAAAATCACTTAAAGAAATACAGCAGAACTTTGGTCAACAGGCTGAGGTCATGAAAGAGGAAACACAAAAATCTCTTAAAGAATTACAGGAAAACACAAACAAGCAAGTGAAGGAGCTAAGCAAAACCATCTAGGATCTAAAATCAGAAGGAGAAACAACTAAGAAATCTCAAAGGGAGACAACTTTGGAGATAGAAAGCCTTGGGAAGAAATCAGGGGTCATAGATGCAAATATCAACAACAGAATACAAGAGATAGAAGAAAGAATCTCAGATGCCGAAGATACCATAGAAACTATGGACTCAGCAGTTAAAGAAAATGCAAAATGCAAAAAGCTTGTAACCCAAAATATCCAGGAATCCAGGATACAATGAGAAGACCAAACCTAAGAATTATAGGCATAGATGAGAGTGAAGAATTACAACTTAAAGGGCCAGCAAATATCTTCAATAAAATTACGGAAAAAAACTTCCTTAACCTAAAGAGGTAGAGATGCCCATGAATATACAAGAAGCCTACAGAACTCCAAACAGACTGCACCAGAACAGAAATACCTCCTGTCACATCATAATCAAAACCCCAAATGTATTAAACAAAGAAAGAAAATTAAAGGCAGTAAGAGAAAAAGGCCCAGTAACATATAAAGGAAGACCCATCAGAATCACACCAGACTTCTCACATGAGACTATGAAGGCTAGAAGGTCCTGGGCAGATCTCATGCAGACTCTAAGAGAACACAAATGCCAGCCAAAACTACTATATCCAGCAAAACTCTCAATCACCATAGATGGAGAAACCAAGATATTCCATGACAAAACCAAGTTCACTCAATATCTTACCACAAACCCAGCCCTACAAAGGATAATAGGAGGAAAACACCAACACAAGGAGGGAAACTTCACCCTGGAAAATGCAAGATAGTAACCTTTTTTCATCAATCGCAAAAGAAGATAACCAATCAAATATAAAAGATAACATCAAAAATGACAGGAAGTAATAATCACTATTCCTTAATATCTCTTAACATCAATGGACTCAATTCCCCAATAAAAAGACACAACAGACTGGATAAGGAAACAGGACCCTACATTTTACTGCATACAGGAAACACACCTCAGTGTCAAAGACAAACACTACCTTACAGTAAAAGGCTAGAAGACAATTTTACAAGCAAATGGTCTCAGGAAACAAGCAGGAGTAGCCATTCTAATATCAGATAAAATTGACTTTTAACCTAAAGTCATCAAAAGAGACACTGAGGGGCACTTCTTGCTGGTCAAAGGAAAAATACAACAAGAAGAACTCTCAATCCTGAACATCTATGCTCCAAATGCAAAGGCACCCTCATTCATAAAAGAAAATTTACTAAAGCTCAAAGCAAATATTGCACCTAACACAATAATTGTGGGTGACTTCAACACTGCACTCTCCTCAATGGACCGATCAGGAAAACAGAAACTAAACAGGGACACAGTGAAACTAATTAAGGCTTTGGAACAATTAGAGTTAACAGATATATATAGAACATTTCACCCTAAAGCAAAAGAATATACCTTTTTCTCAGCACCTCATGGTACCTTCTCCAAAATTAACCATATAATTGGTCACAAGACAGACCTCAACAAATATAAGATCGAAGATAATCCCATGCCTCCTATCAGATCACTATGAAGTAAAAGTGGTCTTCAGTTGCAACAAAAACAACAGAATGCCCACATACACATGGAAACTGAACAATACTCAATGATACCTTGGACAAGGAAGAAATAAAGAAAGAAATCAAAGACTTTTTAGAACTTAATGAAAATGAAGACACAACATACCCAAATCTATGGGACACAATGAAAGCAGTGCTAAGAGGAAAACTCATAGCCCTGAGTGCCTCCAAAAAGAAAATGGAGAGAGCATACACTAACAGCTTAATGACACACCTGAAAGCCCTGGAACAAAAAGAAGCTAATTCACCCAGGAGGAGAAGAAGACAGGAAATCATCAAACACAGGGCTGAAATCAATCAAGTAGAAACTTAGAGAACCATACAAAGAATCAACAAAACCAGGAGCTGGTTCTTTGAGAAAATCAACAAGATAGATAAACCCTTAGCCAGACTAACCAAAGGGCATAGAGACAGTATCCAGATTAACAAAATTAGAAATGAAAAGGGAGATAAAACAACAGAAACTGAGGAAATTAAAAAAATCATCAGATCTTAATACCAAAGCCTATGCTCAACACAACTGGAGAATCTGGATGAAATGGACAATTTCCTAGACAGATACCAAACCTCAGAATTAAATCAGGATCAAATAGATCATCTAAACAGGCCCATAACCCCTAAAGAAATAAAAGGGGTCATAGAAAGTCTCTCAACCAAAAAAAGCACGGGCTTCAGTGCAGAGTTCTATCAGACCTTTAAAGAAGACCTAACACCTATACTCTTCAAACTATTCCACAAAATAAAAACAGAAGGAACACTACCCAATTCGTTCTACGAAGCCACAATTACACTGATACCAAAACCACACAAAGATCCAACTAAGAAAGAGAATTTCAGGCCAATTTCCCTTATGAATATCGATGCAAAAATACTCAATAAAGGAGACAGCAGGTGTTGGCGAGGATGTAGAGAAAGAGGAACACTCCTCCACTGCTGGTGGGTTTGCAAGATGGTGCAACCACTTTGGAAATCAGTCTGGCAATTCCTCAGAAATCTGGGCATGACACTTCCAGAAGATCCTGCTATACCACTTTTGGGCATGTAACCAGAGGTTTCCCCAGCATGGAATAAGGATATGTGCTCCACTATGTTCATCGCAGCCCTATTTGTAATAGCCAGAAGCTGGAAAGAACCCAGGTGTCCCTCAACAGAGGAATGGATAAAAAAATGTGGTATATTTACACAATGGAGTACTATTCAGCCATTAGAAACAATGAATTCATGAAATTCTTAGACAAATGGATGGAGCTGGAGAACATCATACTAAGTGAGGTAACCCAGTCTCAAAAGATCAATCATGGTATGCACTCATTGATAAGTGGATATTAGCCTAGAAACTTTGAATACCCAAGACATAATCCACGTATTAAATGATGTTCTAGAAGAAGGGAGGAGTGGCCCCTGGCTCTGGAAAGACCTAGTGCAGCAGTATAGGGGAATACCAGAACAGGGAAGTGGGAAGGGGTAGATGGGGGAACACGTGGAGGGAAGAGGGCTTATGGGACTTTCGGGTAGTGAGGAGCCAGAAAAGGGGAAATCACTTGAAATGTAAATAAAGAATATATCGAATAAAAAAATAATTCTTTTAAAGATAAAAAATATTAGAAAGGCTTCAAAATTATTGTCCTAGTTATAATATGTGGGAGTATAATTTCATGAATACTGGCCATTATTAGATATTAGGCACTCTTGCTCTAAAAATGAACAATAATGGAACCTTCTATGGTTTGAATGTGCCTTCCTGTCTTGATTTGGGTGAGAAATGTCCCCTATAGTTACTTGGTCCCCAGTTGTTGCCAGAGTTTTGGGACCCTTAACATTTACGAGGTGGAATCTATCTAAGGGAAGTAGACTCTCTGCAGTAGGACTCAAGATCCCCAGTTCAGGATTGAATCTCTGTGTTTCACCATCAAGCATCCCTTTGCTGCCATTTCTAGTCTGTCATAATGGACTATTCCTTCAAGAAACCAGCAAAAATAATTCTTTCCTCTTTTAGGTTGCTTTCTATCAACTATTTCACCACAGATTTAAAGGAAGTAATTAATAATAAATCTTGAAATCTCATACATTGGAAACTTAGTCTCAAATTTAACAGTATATGGAGTTTTCCGCAGGCTTGCTTTATTCTGTGTTGTACATGATACCCTCTACAAGGTTTTTCTGGACCAGAAAAGTTCTCTTAGATACTAAGAAAATGAAATTTTTTTTTAGATTTTTCATCATCCTTGAGATATGGGGGACTAAATTGTATCTTAGATTCTAGCCTCGGTTATTTTGTTATAGAAACAGGAAAGCCGGCTAGAGCAGTAGATTCTGTTGCCCGCATGAGAGGATTCTAGTACAGTGATTTCCCTGATTTCCACTATCTGGTGTTGACCATACAGCCTATTTCTCATCTTATTCTGTAAATTTGTTCTTTGCTCAGGAATCCTTACATGGCTTGGGAAGGAAATATTAGATGGGGCAAGAGGGTCTACATTTATAGCCTTCTTGTATGCATAGTTAAGCCAGCAGCAGAAAGCACTAGTCTTAAAATATTTGTCATTGTATTTAGGATTGACCAGTCTTTTAACCACAATCCAGAGACTTTTAACTTCACAAAGATGTGACATTTTATTTTAATAAAGCTATGGACAGAGCTCCTTCTTTTGAATGACTTTTCAAAAGCTTCTTTTGTCAGTATAGGGCTTTTATTAGATAATGTAACCTCGATGTGCTCTGTGTTAGTGAAGAAAGAAAGCAAATGTCCTTGGGTAGTGGATGAAGACAGTCAAACAGAGATTCTCAAGGGGGAAAAGCTGTTCAGCTCTCCAAGGCAACATTTGTCACTCTGTGTTGACTCTTAACTGAAAATGATGAAGTTTTCCAGTGCCATTGTTTGGAAATTAAAGGTTTATGCAATTATGCCTCCAAACTGACAATTATATAAAAAGAAACCTCAGAGTATCAAACTTAAGAAAACGTGTAACTTTAGTTGCAAGTGTGTAAGTTGAACAAAATTCATCACAAGGAGGAAGGAAATGAGGAGAGAGTTTCTATGGTGTGTCAGTTGGGCTCATCTGAACTGCTGCTTATTAATGCAGTGCTCATCAATTGGAGGAGAGTGAACAGGGACTTCTGTTGCAATTGAGGTGGGATGTCAGTGTTGTGGTTCCATACATTGACCTTTTGAGGAATTGAGGGAATGGATACCAGGGACTTTGATCGTATTAAGACACCCATGAAGTTGACTGAGGTTCCAGAGCAAGCCCACTGCAGCACAGAAATTGATGTGCTATTAGGACTGAGACCAGCCTGCTGATCTAGGTCAACATAGTGGTGATGGAGAAAGTCACAGTGTCAAAGGCAAGCTTGGATATTACAAAGTAAACCAAAGCAGGCAAAAATGGGATATGGGGTTGGTGAATGGGGGTCTGTGTTGATAGCAGTCGACAGGGGGTGGAGAGGCTGACAGCAATGGACTGTCACTATGGAGTCAGCACTACTGACAGAACAAAACTTAATTATTTGGGGCAGGCAAGAAGACCAGAGAGAAACTCTTAACTCTTCAGTAGCTGATGAGAAAGAAAAGGATAGAGAGAAAGGTCATGTATACCTCCCCCACCTCCACACTCTGACTGGGTCCGGCCACTTATTTCATCTGTTCCATGAGTGCACAGATATACTTATATACATAGGTATGTGTGTGCATACATATAGACAGACATGCATTCATTTGGTGGATGGAGCAGAGACCCCAAAGCCACAGTTTTTTTCTCAGTTTTATTTTACTTTTTCAGACAAAAGTTCTTTATAAAATTACCTCATACATAAAAATGTTACACAAAAGAGGACTCACAGAAGGATGTCGATAATAAGTTCAAAGCAGTGTTTCATTCTGTAAGCTCATTATAAGTTCAAAGCAACAGTTTCACATGGCCTTGCTGTATCACAGTAGACACCTATAGATTCATCCTTGGACCTGACCTAGATTAATGTTTTTTCTTGATCACAAATCTGCTCCTGTTTCTTTTCTTGGTGTAATCTGTGGAAGCTCATTGTATTCCTTAATATGCAGCCTTTACTTACTAGTCTATGAGGAGGGGGCAATTCTATTCTTGATTCTACTTTTATTAAATATTTCTGGAAAAACAACTAAAACCATATCCTTAAACTTTCTTCCTAAAATTACTTGAATCAAATCAGGAATTTTAGAAAGTCATTAAATCATCTAAATAGCATTAATTCATGAAAGCTCATCTTCATGTTGATCTGCAATAAATTTTCCCAGTAGGGTGAGCTGATACCCAGGAATTATTAGGCTATGTAATAGTGGCCAGAAAGGAATATCTGTATCAAGGCACAGTCCTGGGATGAAGTCTCTGAGGTTGTGCTTATTCAGAGTGCACCCATCACAGCCATGCAAAACAGTGGACTATCTCTGGGAAGTTCATTTGCTTCCCATATCCTTTTTAAAATGGCTCCTATCATCACAAGTCTAAGAGAATCTGCACAGACTTTTTTCTTTTTGGTCAGGTATTAGATCAAAAACTGAGAAAGATGCTCAGTGAATACCTATAGACCTGATGTTTGTAGTAGCATGTTACTTCTGAAGGAAGGGAGGATATTCCTTTAAGTCCTACAATGTCACCACAGATTATTTACCTTCTTGCAGCAGCAGGAAGGTAGTTGCGTTTGATCTCTATTAGGCTCTAATGCAAATATAACGTCCATAATTCAATGAGAATAGATAGGAAAAGGATCCCTTTTTCATTTAAAGAGTAATTACCTTGTTATCAGAGTGCTGTAAGAATAAAAGCTTATGGATTTTTCATATAATCATAAGATTGGAAGAGACTTGGTGATGTCATCTTGTTCTTTCCCCAAGCCAGGGATGAATTTAATTCATCTTTGATGGATGGGATGCTGTTTAACAAGGATCTCCTGAGAATAAGAGTCGACACTTGTGTTTTAGCAACCTTCAGCAGTGATATTCCTTCCATCATGTTAAATATATTGACATTGAATGAAGCCTGTACTCTGTGTCCTCTTAGGGTAGAGAGAATAATGTTATTCATGCTCTTTGTTTTCATTATGCTAAAGAGCACTTATTAAGTCCTATACGCTTGTTGCTGAGGACACACTAGTGACACAGGGAGGTTGATAGACTTGATTGCTCTTGGCATTTAGCTGAGAGACTTACAATGGATGATAACCAATAGCCAAATCAATAAATGCCTAAAGGTTGCCATAAGTGCTGTGATAGAGTAATTAAAGAGGTTTGGTATGAAGGACAGCAGTAGGAAGCTAAGGCCTTGTTTCTATAGCTAGTCCAAGAAGGTCTCTCGTTTTTATAATTGACTTTTAATAGGAGTGCTGAAGTGTAAATGAAACCAGCCTTTCAAACTGGAAAGAATACTCCCAAGAAAGAGAGCAGCATGCCCAGAGGCTGTGGAGTAGAAAGAGCATGAGGGAATTTAGAGTGGAGCACAGCTCCAGCAGTGGGGGAAAGGCAGAGGGTGGCACACAGTGAGATAAGAGAAGTAAATGGCCAAGTCATGTTGGTCCTGGTGAGCAGCAAGGAGCGGCCTGGCTATCCTTCTAAGTAGAATTTTCTGAAAAGACGTCTCTGAATTCCACATGGCAAATAACTTAGTGTAGGAAGACATAACAGAGAGAAGTTAGTAGGCAGTGTTTATAAGAAATATTTATGATGTAGAAGACAAATGTGGAAGTGAAAATGGACAGGGACACTTGAATGCTTATACCAACAAATTCAGTGTAGGGTAAGATAAGGAAAATATCATCCCTCAATTTATGCCTTGACTTGCAGCTGTAGTAACTGGTCAGGCAAGAGCTCTTTGTCTAGCAGCTAGACTTCAGCTGGGGAAAAACCAGTCTATCACGGGGAGAATAGACTTTGGGACTTCCCCTTTTCACATGCTAAATGTGAGATGTCTGAACAACACAATCACAAGCCATTGACTCTAAATTTGGAGTTCAGAGAAGCCAGCCCTGGAGAAATAATGTTAATTGACGTTAATGGGAATACCAGTTTTAGGGGTGACAGTGAGATATAGCCTGTACAAGGAAGGGAAGGAGAGAAGCAGCCAGGAGTGGGCTTGGAGAAAGTGTGCCCCTCAGAACACACACACACACACACACACAATTGATAAAGGAAAGGCTGTGGCATGTGCTCCATATTTTTCCAGTACTGTGACTTTTAAGTGATTGCCTCTTTCTGTTTGCATTTATAAATTGAGGAGTTGAATCTCTATTTGCCTTTCATGACCAGTGCCATATGATGCTTTTGGTACTAGGCTCATTTTCTGATTACTTTGTCTGTGTATAAAATTTCCTTTGTCTATGCCTCATTGTCTTACCCTGGGTACCTTTTCTAACCAGGATTCTAATTCTGTGTGTACTAAGTCAATATTCTTATAAATCTTTCCCTCTGCCAAGTTGTCATAAGGGGCACTTGCATTTGTCGGCTATTATATTCCATTCTAGTTTGGGGTGTCTTTGGCACAATGGGGACTGGTATTGGCAGGCTTTCTTTTTCATTACAAAGGAGCCCCTGTTTGTGCGATTCCTATTCAACTCAATTTCCCAGTTTCTTTTAAATCAGCTTTAGAGATGTGAGGATTGCCCGTGGGTGTTCTGTTCGACCTCACTTAATGTTTGTGTTTGGCCCAGATCATAAAGCAAACCAAATTAACTGCCTCTGCCCAGTGCGCAGTAGGACTTATAGCCCAGGTGAAATGTGGGTTTAAAGATGTGTTCCTAATTACAATCTTGTGGATGTTCATAGCAAATGAAGTTTCAGACCATTATTTAAAGCTCCAAGGGCTCCCTCCATTCTCACTTTGTTTTTTCTCAGCAAATGCAGTTTTGAGTGATTATTTAAGGCTCTGGTGGTAATGTTCTAGATGTATCTTTCTTAATGAATTAATATTGTGAAGTTATGGGTGCTGGCTTGATTTTGTTAAGGGTGCTCTTACAACCTGATCACTATGTTTCGTTTGCTAATTTTTTTTCTTATGAGATCAATCCCCTTCTTACTTGTCTCAGGACATACTGTATAAACCTGTTGAGAAAGTTGGAAAAACATTGGAAAAGATTTCATTTGAAAAATAAAGGTCCCTGGGAAGTGAGAACAAGTAGTTACATAGTAATTAAACACTACATAACAAACCTCACTTTTAAAGGACAAACTTGCATTGGGACCTCTCAGTAAACACACCTATTACACCAATGATACTGTTTTGTCATAGATAAGGTCTTGTCAACAAGTTTTGTCTTACTACAGCACTGACTTTAGGACTCAAGCCTGCCATCGTGCCTGGTGAGTCTCTTAGACAAGGAAAGGGTTAGATTAAAGGAAAGCCATCATTCTTGTCACATCTTAGGAGTCTGAGCCAAGTTAGCAGTGGTGTTTATGAGCGATGCAGGAAGCAGAGAGAAGGTGTGGGTGAGTAACACAGTAAGGCCGAGAGGAGATGGAACAGGAGCAACTTGTGTGCTTTTCCTCATATTCCCAGCTCTCCGTCTGGAAACTCTTCCCAAATCTCTAAAACAGACACAACAGGAATCAGCTTCAAAGTTAGTTTGTCTAACTGTTTGTTTGTTTGTTTGCTTGTGAGGACCACATTTTCAAATCATGAACATGACCTGGCTGTATTATCGAGCTTTCTTACCCATTGCTAGTCAAGTTGTGCCAAGGCATATCCAAATCCTAATCTCTAATACCTTTGATGTGACTGTATTTGGAGAAAAGGGTCTTTGCAGATCCATGACAGACCCAGAGTTGAATTCATCTTCCTTTAGAAGACAGTTCCTAATTTAAATAACCATCACCGTTAGACAAAGAGTTTTGTTTATGGGCATAAACAAAAGGGCCCATAAAGACAAGGCAGAAATCAGAATGATTTATCTATAAGTCAAATGACTTTCAATGGTAAATAGCCAACAAAGGCAAGGAGAGAATTAGAGAATATTTTCTTTCTCAGAACATCAAGAATGGATATCACTGTCAATACCTTGACTCTGGGTTTCTGCTCCTCACAATTGAGAGGGAATACATTTATGCTGTTCGGTATGTGATAATTTGTTACAGCTGTTCTAGGAAATGAACGTACTATCCCATAGATCATCATGTGGGAGGCAGCATATAAACAGAGGGAATAAAGACATTGTGATTGGAGTTAGGAAATGTGTTTCCCAAGTTTAATGAGTGCTTGCGTGACCTTGGCTGAGCTGCAGTCCCTGTTGCTTCATTTTTAAACAAGAAAGGTATGGACAGATACATCTGGTTGTAGGCTTACTCTTTTTCTATTATTTAAAGGATAAAAATCAATCAGAAAACAGGAAACTTATTAAAATAATTTCAGGCTGTTGGGGAACTGGCACTGTAGGACTGTGCTTGCTGGGAGAAGACAAGAAACAGTGATACTGTCTAAATTGTTCCAACTTTGTGACAGCAGACATTTTCTAGACTGTTCCACAGGGACAGGGAAACCCCGCAAAGCCCACAAAGAGCTCTGAGTTGAAGAGATTAGTGTTGGAACTTGTCTCCACAAGTTGTTGGGGGCACTGGATCTGTGGCAGGAAGCATCAGAGAAGGGATAATGTATAAGAT